>NC_046633.1:6774105-7086605 GCF_900324485.2 Mastacembelus armatus
GAAAGACAAAGAGATGGGAATTCCAACACTTACCGGCCCTATTGGTGCTCTCTAGAGGCAAGGGTGGAGCCATGAGGTTGGTGTCCATTGGTTGGGGGCAATCCTGAGTCATTTGCTCCTCTGGGGGCATGTAGGCAGGAGGGGGAGTCTCTGAATTAGGAAGGAGGCAAAAAAGGGCAGGGATTTGACTAGTTACTTTTAGGTACAGAAACAGGAAGGAAAGTGGAAGACAATTTACTCTTGGATCTCACCTGGCATCTGGAATGGACTGCCAGGGTCAGAGCTAGATGGTGAATGAGGGAAGGTGGCACTGCTGCCGCTTCCTGGAGAGTTTGGGTAACTGTTTCCCGGCGAATGAGGAAAAGGCATTGTGTTGGCCTGAGCAAAGGACTCTGGGAAGGTAGCATTCTGGGGCATATGAGGCTCGTTCTGTTGCAAAGGATTACGGAAGCGAGGCAGCATCGTATGCTTGGCATTAAATTCACTGTTCCTTGGTACCAACACAGGTGGCAGCACTGAGGAGAAAGCCATAAAAATGCCAGTAATATTTCAACCAATCACACATGACGTTCAATGAATTATGTCTCTACTAATAATTAAAAAAAATTCCTAGATGATGCTGGTACTGTTAGTCTATTAATCTTAAACTTAAAATAACCTGTATGAGGCTGTACTGATTAGGTGTCTGTGACATATCTATTCATATAGTCATAACATCTCTCTCTCTCTGACATCTTGTGGTGTATGAGGCCACTGCAGGCAATGCTGTAAACAAATGTGCCAGACTGTTCTATGACAAAAGTACATTTTCACTGTAAATATTTAACCTGCAGTAGCCAAAAAACATTTATGTCATTTTATGACTCTTTAAGTTGATTGTTTTAACATAAACCCATAACCCTGATGAATCTTCACATCCAACTTACCATATCTTACCTACTATAAGGCAAACAAATATTAGGTTTATCGCAAATCTAACCAAATGTTGGCTGCAAAAAAACCCACTTTATTTTCAATTCTGTTCAACAGTTCAGAACCTCAGACAAACAGCTACTCCTCACATTTTAGAAGGTGGAACGAGTGAATGTTTGTGTATTTGCTTCCTACCTGCTTGAGTGACCCTTCACAACCAGTTTCATTTATCTGTCTATGTCTATCCAATAAATAATCCTGGAATTGTTTCAATACACACTGCTTATAATAACACAAAAAATGTTCATAATCCTTCTGGTACACTTCATGAGTCAGTTTTCTGATGTCCCTGCATTTTTCATATGTCAGCTTCCAGCAGTATTCGGGCTCAGGTTTCTGCCTTGAAAAGACAGCCTGAGGCAAGCCATTTCTGAGGAATTCATCACTTGGGGTAAATCTCCTGGCTGATGTGAGTGCCATTCAGGTGGAGTACACACAATCCACAGAGATATGCTCCACTTGTGTCTATAAATACCTGCGTAGATAAATAAAGCTAGTGCTGAAATTTTAGACGGGTCTGCGCTGCTGCCAGTATTCCTGCAGGTAGCCCATGTGTGTTGCAGAGGTCCAGGACATCAATGTAGTTTATTTCAAAGGTTATATGTGGTGCAGGCACACAGCTGTGGTAGTTAGTAGAATTGTGAAGGGAGATTGACAGGATGTGTGTGAGTAGGCGGATGGTGTTAAAGGGGGTGGGGGGCAGTGTGGACAGACAGGTGCTCTGGGGTTGAATCACCTTAGCCCTCCATCTTCCACCCGCTGATAAAACAAAAAGTGTGCAAGGCAGGCAACAACTCTTTCCTCCCATTGTGTGTTGGTGACTGGCTTCCTGTTCCAGCCGTCCTCAGAAAAGCGGTGCGTGCAGTCACGCGCATGTGTGTGTATCCTTGCATTTGTAACACGTGCAAGTGCAAGAGCATGTGTGTGCCTTTATGTGTCTACATGTGTGCATAAATGTGGGAAAAAAAAAAACAGCCTGCAGTACAAAGCATGCCCAAAGCCCTTATTCTGCACCGGATGGAATTTCCTGCTCAACAACATATGAACTCACACACTCACACACTCACACACTCACACACTCACACACTCACACACTCACACACTCACACACTCACACACTCACACACTCACACACTCACACACTCACACACTCACACACTCACACACTCACACACTCACACACTCACGGCTTTTTACATCCTGCATGCAGCTGTTTCTATCTTGTCAGCTGACCCTCATCTTCTCTTTAGTAAATTCCTAAATAGTGGTGATTTGTTGTATTGGTACCTTTGCAGTCAGGGCCCAGAGGCTCTGAAAGAACTTATTGAAGCAAATAAGGGGGGAAGCATAATTTTTTAAATCTCTTCTTGAGGGTTTTCACAGATCCCTGTGACCCAGGAATAAGTGGATGTAGGTAATAGATGGATGGATTTTAATTTGTTATCTTTCATTTGCTGTCTTGTGTCAGGCACTTCATAAGTTGGGTTTCAGTTAGGTTCTATAAAAAACAGTATTACTACACAAAGTTAAGCACAACACAACTGATGTCCTGTCTTGGCGAAGTGAATTTTTTTTCCAGATAAGATATGCAGGATATGTTAAAGTTAAACAGGGGAATATTTGCAGAAGCCATTACAAAAGACATCTCAAGATGGTTAGCTTACTCTGCTTATTAGACCTAAAGATTACATCGTGAGCTATTTCAGCACTCTGTAACTCACCTGGACTGTCTACTCGTTTGTAGTGGTACGGGTTGATACAAACATCCTTCTGTTTGGAGCCAAATGGGTACTCGCAGCACTCCAGTGCCTTCAGCTCATGGTGGGACTGCAGATCAGGCCAGCGCCACACACGACAATAAATGACATGCGGCAGACCTTTCCTGTGGGACACCTGTAGCCGTCCATCCAGGGAGCGAGGGATGGTCACACAGTTACTGGGCTGACCTGGGCAGCTGAGTGCCCTCTCCAACTCTTCCATGGCTCCTTTCTTCTTTTTTAGTTTCTTAACCAGAGCATCCACTGCTTTTTCTGCCCATTTCTCTTCCTCATCACCCTGTTTCCAACCCAGCAGCCGTTTAACTGCCGGGCTGGTGAAGGAGAAGAGCGAGGTGACGTTCATGATGGACAAGCCGTCCTCCTCCCCTCTCCTTTCTGTCCACAATGAAGAGTGAGCAGTGCTGGGGACAGTCCAGTCTTAGAAGATCAAAGCTGAGATATTATTTGAGAGTGCTTTTTTTTTTTTTTTTTTGAATTTTCAGATAATCCTCAACTTCCAATGTCAGATTAGGTCCTGTTGACAGCCACTTGGTAGAAGAAAAATAGAAGTAGGTTAGGATCTATGAATAAACTCCAACACAATTTCACACACACATCTGTAGACTAACTCGGACGGCTGTATCCTTTCTCTCACTAGGTTGCCGCAACTATGATGACCATCGACCTTTTCCCCTTTTACTTCATCAGCATGTATGTCTCATGAGAAAAACCTTTGACGACATCACTGTTACAGCTGGCGTGTCCATCTTAGTCATGGATTCCGGGAAATGGCAGAGGCATCACAATGGATGCCCTCCTGTTAACATCAGCCCCAACCAAACATTTTCCAGATAGCTTCCTGTTCATAAGGCTTGTCACATTACCACCACTCACTAACGTCATTTACAGCTAAGGGTTTCACATCCTGTATACAACAAACTTGCAACTTTAAAACCTGATTTAATTCACAGAAATATGTTATGGTCTGAATGTTGAAAATAAGCCATTTCTTAACCAGCTCAAAAGTATCAGCTGCAGAAAACTCCTGCAGGGCTGAAACATACAATTATTACCAATATTATTATTCTGCCGATTATGTTCTTGATAAATTAAGTAATTGTTGAGTTCTGACTTTATTTGTTTGATCCATCACTTCAGCTTTAATTCCAATTAGCTTCGTGTGACTGGCAGGTCAAAGATTTTAATTCCTCCTCCTCTGTTACTCTCTCTTAAAAAGAAAACAGTACTGACCACACTACATGTATGTGAGATTTGAAAAGGTCTTTCAGACTTTAGGGGAAGGACATTTTCAATGGGCGCCTGCTGGGGCAAATGTTCTTTAAAGTTTCAGTACTACCAACCAACAAACACTGGTTTTGGGCAGGAATCTGGCAATATGTTGAACAAAGAAAAGGAAGTGCATGTGGACCCCTGGATAAATGCGCCCATTCACATGGGTCCCACAGGAGCAATTCAGTAGCCTGAAGGTGGATGCGGTTTGCTTCTAAAAGGGACAAGAGTGCATCAAGCTTTCCCAGTTCCACTTTCTTTTCAAGTTTTACTAAATGCAATTAGAGAGATAAAAACACAGTTATGGTTAAGGTTTTGACTATGATGCAATCTCATCATCAAATAAACAGCTTGTTAGAAATCCACCACCTTTTATCTGTACCACATACTCACCCATGAGGGATGAGGAAGCATCACTCTCGGACAGTAAAGCCTGCAGCATATTGAATTTTCTAAGAGCAGGAACAAATACATCATTACGACCGCTCTGAAGTTATTCTTGGCCCTTCAGACTATAGGATGAATAGCAATTTCTATCTTTGTCAGCTACAGCATGTGGAGGCTGCATCACAGTGACAAACGGGCAGGAAAGTTTGATGAGAACAGGTGCTGTTTACAACACATGTGTGTATGTGTGTGGTGGAGGCCCTTGAAACTTACTATTGCCAAGCACTCTTACTGGAAAGATGCAATTTGCTGCTATACTTAGCTTAGGCACCTAAATCAGATTGGCTAATCAAAAGTGACGAGGTACTAACTTATAAGGGATGGGATATGGGTGGGGTAGGGTGTGTGTTTGTGTGTGTGAGATTATAGGAAAACATCTTTCAACACCGATATCTCGTTTCTCAAGACCTTAATGTGATACCACCCCTGTTAGCATTGTATAAATATGAATTTTTACCACTAGAGGGACAAGAAATAAGCTGTGTAATTATGTCTTCGTATCTGTCATCATCAGCACATCACCACTTCCTCCTGCTGAGACCTGCAAATTTTTTCTGAGGTTGATGGTGGGAGAAAAAAGCCTAAACTGACTACCTCTGACTTTTATCTTCCTATTCTTGCTTTCCTAGTGGTCTAAAATGTTTTATTTAAAAATCAAGAAACACTTGGTCAAAGACCCAGTAACAAAATCTGGCCAGACTCCTGAGACCTGTTTTTGGCAATTTACATTTTTTGCTATGACACATCTCTGTTGTGAGTCCTACCCATTATTGGGTCTGGCTGGCTACTGTTGTCATAAATTAATCAGTTCACTTGATTTCAAAATGAGTGTTACTTGAAAACACTGGCCTTGTCAGTGCCAGATGAGAAACTATCTCCCAACAACTTCACATAAAGCAGAACATTTAGCGTATGTCAGAGCTGAGTGTGGAGCACAACAATAAAACAAAGTTCAAAAGGCAAAAACAGCACCATCATCTTTGTACCAGGGTCACCACAAAAACATACAGGGAGTCTTTCTGATCCACTTCCAGCCACAGAGCTGCTTTGATGGGCTCTCTGACAGCCAGCACTGTCAGCACAACATCAGGACTAGCTGCACAAAGACAACCTTTAATCCATATCAGATGGAAGAATCCAGAAAGTTCTGCACTGTAACATCTGGAGTAGACTTTACAATCCTCTACTGTCGTTCTGCTGCAGCTGGAGACCATATCTCTAACCCTGACAATTGCAATATTGGACTGCTGGCCTCACCACATGCTTATTTAAAGAGTCTGATATGGATTTGTGTTGCTTCTTTGCACAATGCTAGTTTAGAGTTGTCTGTGAAGGAGTCAAAATATAATGGCGCCATTGTGCTTGCCTGATCTTATACCTATGTATAGACTAGGATGTTTAAATTACATAAAC
The DNA here is from genome assembly GCF_900324485.2 of Mastacembelus armatus. Taxonomy (NCBI): domain Eukaryota; kingdom Metazoa; phylum Chordata; class Actinopteri; order Synbranchiformes; family Mastacembelidae; genus Mastacembelus; species Mastacembelus armatus. Next base: position 6,779,985 of record NC_046633.1, read on the forward strand.
AGGCTTCTTGTTCACCGACTTTCCATACAATTTCCTGACAATTTTCACTTTAAATAGAACTGTTCACGTGACGGCAATGTGGCTGCTCTGTCCAAATTAATTCTGAAAACAACATGTTTATCTCTAAGCAGTTAGTAACAGTTAATCCTACAATTCAGAAAGAGAAGAGGGGAAGAGAGAAGAAAGAGGATTTAAAAGTGAAGTTTCTGTGACATGGCTTACAACTTCCCAAGGTGAACCCAAGAAAATATCTTCAAATTGCTTTTTTTGTCCAACTATAAGTGCCCCCCAAAAAGTGTATTTCATTACAATAATACAAAATAGTAAAAAGCAGCAAATCTTCACATTTCACTAGAAACTAGTGCATGTTTGGCCTAAATCAGGGCTGCAATCCTCACAAATGAGGAGTTGGATTCAAAACCTTGGCCCTTCTGCAGGAAAAAGACAGTAATGATTACCACAGTATTTTCCATTTTCTGATAATCCTCTACTCAATAGATTGATAATTATTTTAATAAATTCACAAACAATTCTAATCATTATCCAAATCACATTCATTTTCATTGATTCATTTTTTGTAAAATGACCAATCATTTTAGCAGAAATTCTCTGTCTGATTATAAGACACTGATGAACAATCAACATGCATTAATTGCATTAAATATAAAAAAATATATATACATATATATGTGTGTATCAACCACTGAGCTTCATCGCTCTTCACTGAAGAGTCACACAGATGCCTGCAGTGGCCCTTGCCGCAGAAATACTCCCTATAAAAGCTGAAAGACACATCACCATTTACACAACAGCCTCATAAAACCCATTCTGACATTCTCTGTAGCTGAGTCCAACCAGTGCTCTCCCTCACTATTGCGTTAGCTGCAGCTTGTTATGGCCATCAGTTAGTCCACCGGACAGAGACCAAGGCTAATGGGAGCACAGAATGGGCTCATGCGACACTGACAGGCGGAGGCTTTGACCCACCTTGTGTGAGCTGTTAGCCACTACACTAGCCTCATGGATCATTTTGCACCATTCCAGTGTCTGTTAATCAATTTAGGCCTGGGCTGTGTAGGATGAGGAGGCAGTAATGATGCTCTCTGGACCCTCCCTGGGGATGGAGCATTACAAATAAGCTACATTATTTATCAGCTGGGCCCTGGATGGGGCCTCCATTAGCCCCCACTCAGTGCAGTCACTGGCTATAAACAGAGAAATGGAGGAAGAGAGAGAGGGATAGATAAAGATGAAGACAGAAGGGCAATGATGCAGTGAGAGAAAGAGAGAAAGAAAGTAAGAGTGACAGCAAAGCCAAAGATTTAAGACAGAGTGAGTGTTTTTGGAGAGAGACAGAGAACACTCATGCAGTATAACTGGTCTCTTTAGTGAGCACTTTTGGATGAAGTACCTTCAGAGATCATTACTGAGTAAATAGTGACACTACAAGGATGTAATATATACTTATTAAAATACGAAGCCATGCAGTCATGAGGTACAAACGGATCTCTAGAGAAACATCCATACCAGATTTTAATATCTTTTAAGGTGTGGCCATGAGAAGGATCGAGCAAATTTTTAAATTCTGATACAAATACTATTATGATACTAAATTCCAGTGCAGATATCAAAACTATATATTTTTTTCTAGACATTACCAGCAATATAAGTAACTGCTTGATAACTCAGTCCATAAAAAAAATCATATATAATAATTATCAATAATAACAATACATAATTTTGACAATTTATCATTTAGGTAATTTATTTTGTGTGAATTACTTCTTTTTATTTTATACTGTGTCAGATATTTCTGTTTTTTGACTGTAAAAATGGAAAATTGTGCTGAGCATGTTTTTCCTGATTATGACATTTGAAAAACAGAATCATTCATCTGACAAAGTATCAACAAATAAACTGACTATGAAAGTAACAAATGTAACCTAATCATAATGCTTTCCTACAAAATCATTTTATTAATTTAACTAAGCAGGTGTGCAAGTATTCTGCCAGAAATATATGGTCTAAATTTTGAATTGAAACCAGGAAATATCCGATCATTGGTTGTGCACAAATGATTGCAATTCTAAATTGACATCTGATGTCATAGGACCACTTAGATTTTGTTATTAAAGAATTATGAGCAAAATTTGTAAAGAGCAATATATTTTAGAGTTGAAAAATAAACCTGCCAGAGCCCTCTGGTGGACAGACATGCACTGCCAACATTGTTTAGAATGTCTATACTGCAATTTCTTTATAATTATTACTAAACACATACAGTAATTTATCTGCACTAACCTCATACTGGCTGATGACATAAGGTCCTGTTTGTCTGTTGGATTTAACAATTACTATTTCAGTCAGTTTCAAAATTGACTCAATAGCCTGACATACTAGTCAGTAAATACAGTTAAAGAGTAGAGCTTGAAATACATGAGGTTCTACCCTTAGTAACTAGACATGACATTAGCCTGAGAGGCTTCTTCAGCTCACTTTTCCCTACAAGATTATAAAGAAGTGAGTCACATAGACTGAGTACAACACAGAAAACGCAAGAAAACCTTGTGTCTCTGTATTGTCCAGATTTTTAAAGAATGAACTGAGATCAGATTATTTTGGTCCCAGACACACCAGTCCACATAGAACTGCAGACATAACTAGCAAACACATGGGGTTTCAAACAGCTATCTCAACCATGCCTGGCACTCAGTTTTGGGTTAGTGTTTGTTGTGTTAGGGTGGATACCTCATCCTGACACATGGCAGGCTATGTTGTCACAACCATTCAGACACATTGGAGGGTTTTGACATTGCCCATTGCTGTTGAGACTGACTTTCTTGATACATTAATGCTGCTAATCTATATGTACACCTTTTAGTTGAGTAGTTTTCTTGTCTTTACTATGATTGTACATTGATATATAGATGGACAGATGTGTTTCCATTCATTAAAATGCCTTCATCCTCATTTAAATCCTATTAAAAACACATTTTTTAAACCCACATACCCTGAAAATGCAGGATGATAAAACAATTGAAAGTAAATCACAGACAAGGACAAATTCCTGTCCTTTGGGTAATCTGATATGTCATCTTCAATAAAGTCAGGAGAGCTAGCCTTTGCTGGTGTAGGTCTCTCTCTCTTATGCTCTTTCGTTTCCATCTCACTGTCACACACACTTGGACACAAATTTATCACAACAAAAACACAGGACACATGCCCTGTGAAGCATACATGCAGACCAGTTGAAAGGGCCTCATTACATCTGCAGCATTCAGAAAACAACAAGAACAACTTTAAAACATGTAAATGATGGTATGGATAACTACTGTGGTATTGTGATATAGCTCCTAATTCATTTATTTTATTGGCCACAAATCACAACTCATTCATAAGTACATAACACAAAAGACCACACATCATACCACATTCTGTAGTTTAATAAAACAAACCTACATCACCAGCTAATATAGCATAAGACTTTTTCAAGAAATTGCTAAATATTTACTGTTTCCTGCTTCTCAAACTGTAAATCCCAAATGTTTTGGGGTTTGTCAGTTTGTCATACAAATCGATCAATCTGAAGGCATCACCTTGAGCTTAAGAAAGTTGTGATGGCCATTGTCACAACTGTCTGACATTTCATAGACCAAAAGACTAAAAGATTAACCAAGAAAACGCGCACATGAAGGAAAATCACCTCGTGTAGCTTATTAAATTACGTCCAATCCAATTTGTTAAGTAACAGCAAAAGAGCCTCAATATCACTGTATAATTTGCACTTCATGTGCTTGTCCTCAGTCTAACTTACATGTTGATTTAAGCACAATGAACTGTAACTGTTAATGTTATTCTCGTATGTCCGAAAGCAGCACTCGTACAGTATTCCCACTGGGACATACAGTTTGCTAAAATATAGAGCAAGTTAGTTTGCTGTGGTTGCTTATCAAGAAAATGCGGCTTTTTTTAAACACTTAGCGTTAGCTTCGTGAAAATGTGGCTAAACTCCAACTCCAGTCTGATCCTGAGGAAGAAAAAAGTTTGACGCTGCCAACTGACACACTGCTGAGGTGATAACCGTTGGGATCTACTTCCTCAAAAACGGAGCCATGCACACTACAACGAGCGACAATACAGATAACGACACTTTTCATTTAGCGTGTTAACACGAAAAAATAAAAAAGTTTACAGTACCTTTTCTTTCTCTGCAGCGCTCTCGCTCTCTCCGTCTCCTCCGGTGTGCTCTCTCTGCCTCTCTTGGCTCTGCTCGGCCTGGCGTCAGGGAGTCGCGGAGCCGCCTCACCCTCCGCTGAGCGCCAGTATCACGCCGCGGGATGCAGCCCCGACAATAACAAGACCTACTTTTTTACACATCTAACATCTTCATTCACTGTGTGCAAATGGATTATGTAACTGTGAATTTCGAGGAGATTCTCAATAGTGGACAGTTTCTTTTCTGTTGTTTGAGTAACTTACATTTTAAAGAGGTTGAAATGCCCCTTGTTTGATGAATTTTAGAGAAAAAGAAAGTTTCAGCAGGTCCCTGATTTTCCCTACAAAAATGTGTGATAATTAGATTTTACCGTTTTATGCAAACCATTCATTGGAGGGAGGGAATTCAGGGGCCTTTCTTCTCTGCCCCTACTCTAGTACCACCCCAAATAAAACAAAAGTCATTTTAAATTGTGACTCACAGGAATCTGAGCTACTAAACTGTCAGTTCCAACACGGTCTGTTGTACCTTCAGACTATCCCATCATAAAAATATTTATTCATTCATCTTCACTGCCTTACTTAATACAACAGCTCATCTTCTCCAAACTTGATCAGTAATCTCCCGCAGTGGTTTTAACTGACAGGTATCTTAATGCACTGTGTTAGATCTGCCTCTCAGCTCCCCTTTTGCTTTGATTGTGATATGATAAGCACTATTTATGTTGTCAGGAGTACAAAAGTGTCCAAGAGCAGGATAACCTGAGGAGCATGTCTAAACATGCCATCAGCTCAACTTCTCACCTCAAGACAATAATAATCACATACAACCAGTGCAGACATTATATGTTGTATGTTTTTATTTTTCTTTTACGCTGGTGGAAGCCTATCCTGTAGAGATGCATAATTTTGCAAGGTCAGGAGTGAACTTTCAAACAGATCTTCAAGCCATCTCATTAATACTGCATGATAATGCATGAAAATAGCATTCAAGCAGGGCTGCAGCAGCAGAGGGCACCGAGTGTGAGCTCAGTCCATCCTTTAAGTCAAATTTAAAAAGAAGTCAGACTAGTTTTTGATGTAATAGGTTATATTTTATCTGATAAAATGAGATGAGCTGAGATTAGATTTCTTGTAACAAGGAGAAAGTAATCTCAGTATGATAATAAAATACACTTCAGCAGAAAATGAAATTTACAGGCCATACAAGCAGAACTGTAACTAATAATTATGTTTGGTTTTTTTTTTGTTCAGTTTATAAAATGGTTTAAATCCCCACATTTGAGAGGCTAGAAAAATCAATTGTTTTTGCTTTAAATGCTCACTAACACAAAAGACAGGCCTTCCTGGTGAACAGTATACTTATGATAATAGTCTGCTAGCTCAGACATTCGACATTAATAAGTAAAAACGGGAACAAAAATTCAATTTAAAACCCTTAAAATGATGTTAAACAAATCATAAACACAGACTCTTGAGCTTTTCTTTCGCGAGTTCAAGTTCAGGGTTGTGGCGGGGAGAAAGGGGGGACTAGATTATCTTGAGGACACGCGGAGGGAAACCGTTCAGAGCGGAGGAGGCGCCTGGCGCAGGTGACGTCACGGCGCTGGCGACAGAATGTCTGAGTGAGGCGGGCGCGAGCTGCGCGTGAATAAATCTGAGAAAAGAGGAAAACAGAGCGCGCGCGGGGAGGGTGGTAGTGGTGGTGGTTGGGGGGTGATGGTGATGATGAGGATGATGATGGCGATGATGATGATGATGAGTAGGAACAAGAAAAAGGCTCCGCAAACTTTTTTAGTTTAAGGAATTCCCTCTCACACACGCACACATGCGCGCGCACACACACACAAAAGGCAGCTGCACATTCATTAGACCACAGATATTTCCAAGCCGACTGTTACAGAGAAGAGGCTCCTGAATTTATACAAACTCTTATCTCCCATTATTACATTTGATCTCTTAATATTCTCATAATGATTCACTAGTAACTTATTACTTTGATATTTGTATGGCATCATTAAAATGGAATTTCTGCATAAGCTGATAAATCTGAAAATTTCTACCTCTGAACAAGGATATGAACGTGATCTTTATATCTACTTTAAAAGCTCTAACTTTAAACATCAATAATTTAACTTTATATTTTGTTCATGTGTTGAGAAGTTGTATTTTATCCAGTTGCTTTGTTTGTTTTCTCTCTGCCTTAAGTAATTAACTATATTAATTAATTGTAATTCATTTAAGGTAGTATTAGAACTGTGAGCATTCAACCAATGATGTTTTTTTTTACTACCAGTAGTTTAGGAATTCCATTTACAGTGAGGGTAATTTTTAATCTAGGGGCCACCTAGAAGGTTATTGGTGCCCTAACTAAGATTTTATTTGTTGTCTAATAAATCAAGTTACAATGGGACAGGACGTGGTGTGTCTCAGCCATGGGCCGATTATAAGACAATAGGCCCCTGGTAACAGACATGTAAAAGGCCCTCATCTCTGCAGGAATAAGAATCATGCATTGAGAAACCACATGATTTGCAATCAACATGTGTCATCTTGTTGTTTTGTATCTGTTTTTAGTCAGTTTGTGTCCATTTTACTTGCTTTGCATCACTTTACATTCATTTAACTTTAACTTAACTTTAACTTTAACTTAATTTAGCAACAATTTTTACAAGTTTTGTCTCTTTTTTTCTTTTTTTGTGGCTTTTAGTAGTTTTGTAGTCATTTAATTGACTTCTTAACAAAAGGTTAACAGGCGCTATGTAATTCTCTGGTATTGTGGCCCCCAGACGCTTTGGGCCCCCGGCCTTGTGCCCGGTAGGGCTGTTCAGTAATCCCTCCGTGGTCTCAGCTATAATACCTCCGTCCATGACACTCTGTTCCTTACAGCCCTTTTGTTGTTATTCCAGCTTCTCCACTTTGTGTTGTGAAGACGTGCTCTGTAAATCAGTCCCCCCTGCCAGCTAGCCATGGTGTTAACAAGTGTTTCCAACACAATTCATAGTTTACGTCTTAGCTAGGAAACAAGGTGGGATGGGAAGGGTTTATGTATGAATTTGTTTTGATTCTTGCTAGACCCTCTAACAATTGAAAGGAAATTTCAACAGAGTACCTTTAAATAAAGTGTCTGAATGTTTACTTCTTCCACCACTATGTTCTATAACGCACATTTCGCTTAAATGAACTAGAATTGAGAATTGAAAAAAACACATACAGCTTGGGTCCTAGCGAGGCTACCAAAAAAATGGTTTTAAAAAGTGCTGTTTCAAAGCCACACTGCCGGGAATGTAGTTCTGGTGGGGTAGTAATAAATCCTATTATTATTTTTACTTTACGTTGTTTGGCCTATACAATAAGCCTATTAAATACAGGACTAAGGCTATAGTATATCCACCAGTGTTTAATTTTTAAATGTTCAATGCAAACTGTTTCCAAATTCCCAGAAAATATATTAAAATAATATTCAGATTAAACTGAAACGTCCAGTCTTTGAATGTGGAAACCATTTACAAGAGGCTGAAAATATCTACCAGAGGCTAAAAAGATTTGATGTTAAATTGAATTACTTGGCAGGACAGTGTCTGCCATCCTCTCTATACATCACATAAAGTGGTCACAATCAAAATATTAGCATTTTAAAGTGAATAACACAAAGGAAATTACATTTTATATCACAGAAATTGCCTAATGCAGTCACTGGGATCTGAATCAAAATCATCTGCCTTTGCTTATGTAGCAACTTTTGGTGTGCACTTATTGTAAGGCAAGGAAGCTACCGTATTCAGATGATCACAAACAGAGACCTTATTTCTCATAGTTGTAATGGCTGAGAGATGTTTCTGTAATAGCTGCATCTCACATTGATTATTCACACTGAAACATTAAGTTTAAAATTAAAGTTGTTGTGATTTCCTGTTCTTAAACTAGCCTTGCTTTGTAGCAGTAAGAACTGAGTGTGGATGCAATTATATGACAAGCCCCATTGTTGAGCCATCACACAGCAAGACACCAACCACTGATGGGGAAGAGAAAGGCCAACACAAGGGTCAGCTCCTTCCCATCTCTTGGCTGTCTAACTCACTCTCACTTGTAGTATGTGTCGTCTCTTCGTGGTAGAGTTCAGCCTAAAGTATCTAAACTGAGGGATGTGCAGCTGCAGCTGGTCTGGAGACATGAAGCTGTGCCAATCCCATGGATGGCAGAACACATTTTTACACTGCCTCTAGTCTAGCTGCACCTTCCTTGGCTGTAGAAATCACAAATGGGCTATAGTAACACTGAAAATCATAAGTTGAATTAACACAGTACAAAATTTGACATTCTACTAGTGGGTCATTAAATGTTACTGGTCTATACCTATTGCTATTGCCTATTGCTGAGGGAGTGGTGTTGTGAATATCTGGTTGCTGTAGAAATGCTGGAGCAGTACATGGACTGTGTTACTTTACATTTGCACAGATATGACAGAAGCATGAATTTTTTTATTCATGTAACTCTATGCTTGAACACAATATTTACTAAATTATACACATATTTTTCACAAAATGTTGAACTGTTAAGTTATGACTTTTGGGCAGATTGTAAAATATATACATATATTTTTGGGTGCACAAATGCAGTTACTGCAGAACAGCCAGACGTTATACTTAAAACATTTCATTTCTTCTTTCAGTTTCTAGTGTTCTTTTATTTGAAAGATCCAAAAAGCTAGTAGATGAACCTTCTTGATCTTAGATTTTGTGAAACACATGTTCCCAAAGCTGTGATTCACTTCTCGTACTCGCCCGTCAACATTTCTTTTTTGGTAAATCCTACTTTACTGTCCAATGCAGAAATCACAAGGTCAGGAAGGGCAGACTGCTTCAACTAAAAGAAGAGTTTCAGTTCATGAAACAGCCAAACACTTCTCTGCTCCTGCAACTCAAAACACAGCAAGAACTACACAGCCAATATGTTGCCTTTAAAATGTGTAGACAGGACATTAACATTTGAAGAACTTAATAGGAGGTCCTATTAGGTCAGGGTTCACACTGAGCAGGAGCCATTTAGAAACACTGGAGCGCTGCCTGTCTCTAACCAGACAGAGGAAAAGTGTACCCAGAGATTAGGATTGATTACAACATTAGCTCCGTAGACATCCATGAATTAGCACGGGGTTGAAATGCTTAACGATGACTGAGACACATGTTTAGATGACACTCCTTCACATATGCAATTCATTTTGCCATCCCTAGGCTCTTGGCAGGCCCTTCAGTTTTTCTGCAGCAATGTGAGGCATGGCAGCAGCGCATCAGGCCTGCTCACATTTCAAATGTGTGGCTCTTTTGGCATGACTTTTTGCAAGTCCTTCTAGAAATAATGCCTGGGGTGGCAATATGTGAATGCTGTCTCCAGGGGCTTTTCACTGCACAGAGAGAGAATGCACCAATCAGAGGGTGGCAGTACCTTAAGTCCTAACAGCTCACTGGTTTGTCATTTTATGGTCAGGATATGCCAATTTGCACACAGTGAGGAGACACAAACTTAAATACATGCTGAGCAGACATGCTCCTTATCTGACACATTGTCTTATTGTACTGTATCTCAAACACACTTCATTGTCTGCACTTACAGGTCTGTTAGATGTCTGATCAGAGTCCTCTCACCAGACAACGGTGTATTTTTAATCTAATCCCACTGTGTAAAATGACACTCCCTTGCAAGCACCCCTACCCTCCCATGCACAATTCTTCTCACCCAAGCAAAGAGACTCCTGGGCCCAGTACAGAGGGTGGTCTGCCATGCTCCCCTCTCTTGGTTTAGTGGATAGATGTGCTAGAGTCTTTGGGAGGGGAAGCGTCTGACAGCAGCTGTCACAGTCACTTGTTAGATGGGACAGTTAACCCTAGATGGCACAGCTGTCAGTTAAAGCAGTTGTGACACATTATTTGACAAGGGGGTAGCTACACGTTGAACTTCTACCAACTGCCGAAACTTCTTTCTGGGTGGGCACTTGGCTGTGTACCTGTATGTTGACCACCTGTCTCTCACAATACATGTGCGCGTTCCCAGGATTTGCCATTTATTATTCAAAGAAACATATATTTCTACCTCAGCAGTAAATACTGCACTACCCATGTTTATGTGAATACCCTCTATATTTTGCATACACATGCAGGTGAAGTGAAGTCTAATACTCTAAATGCCCAGGGATATTTTGTCATGGCTTGCAAAGGTTTGACGTCCAGTTCAGGGTGTGGGCCTTTGATTAATGAATTTGTAACTGACTCGTTGCACCTTTGAGGAGCTCAGCTCAGCGAAGACATGCTGGTACCTGCCGAGCATGTTTTTGCATCCAAGACAACTTTCTCTCAATTTTACCTCCATAAGAAAAATATCTGTATTTAAAAAGCCACGTTTTGACAATTTGCCTCTCGGTCACACACACACTGATGGCAGCAAACTTCCATAAAATGTGCTGACTTGATCATACTGGGGTTTAAGTTCTTGCCCAATCTGTTTTTTTTTTTTTTCACATGTATACAGGTTGAGCATTAGGTGAAGAATACTGAACAGAAATGTAATAGTTTGGACTTCATTAGACAATTTTGTGTTCACATATCGGATCCTCCCATTCTTATAATAAAAGGCTGGCTGAGAAAACATGTCTTTAATGTCTTTACAGTAATTGAAGTGTCTGAACAATGGGCTGTTTGTTTAAAGGCAAATCACAAAAGCATAGTGAAAATTATCTCTTAAGGCAAAACTTAACACAGCACTTTCAACTTTATTGTCTTTTTGCAGAAACAAATTAACTTCTATACTCAACAAAATGTTGAATTTGATAGCATGTTTTACAGTGGACGGCACACCCTCTCATAAATCATGATTTCAGTGCTACAGATAAACTATACTATAATGCCACGGTCACAGTTTTAAGTTTTTTCAGTATTTTCTAAATCTTCTTGCCAAAGGTATTTCCATGCTGCCTCAAAAAATAAGGGTAAATAGCCTGGAAATGTTCCTAGTATAGCAGTACAATTGGTTAGATAATTAGATACACACAAACTGTTCTGTTTGTTTCTGGTTTATTTAATAGAAAATATTTCCCCATCTGCTTTGTAATGTCCTGCATCAGATCCAACCTGCATCCTGCTAACCAGATCATCAAGCAGATGTTCCCTCTGTGCACCCATACTGAGGTCATACCTCAGGAGAGAAGGGGGTCTGTACAGCTGGAGCTGGCTGGTGCATTGTAAGCGATAGCCATCATGACATCACCTCTTCCTGGTGTGGCCTCCAAAGACAGATCTGCAGAGTAAAAATAGACATCTCCTCAAACAACTGACGACTGATTGTTTGCAGGAAAAAAAAAAGATTATGCTGGTGGATAAACCACAAAAACAGTTTAGGTTATATGTCAAAAAGCAAGAAAAAGAGCTGTAAATGGATAATATGATTTTTTTTTGTAACTCCAACTCTGCTAAATCAGTTTAATACCAATACTCAGATCAGATCACCGTATCAAATGTGGGACACATTATTTAACTGTCTATGGGTCTACTCAATTGTTTGAGGTGTCTGGACAGAGGTTTGTGATACTTTTGTGGAAAGAAAATAGTGTATTCTTTTCCAGTTTGGCTATTTTTCTTTCTTATTTATCTTTGTAAATACATATACAGACAAAAACAATAGAGCACTAACTTTGTCTAACTCAGTGGGTGATGAGCTGGCATTTGCAAACCTAAAAAAGCTAATTTTGCTCACCACATTGCACATGTGGCTGCGAATCACTGGGTAAGAATGTAATAGGAAAAAAATTGAAACTATATTCAACAAAGCAAGTCAAAAAAGCAGTAAACATAGGAAAGTATACAGTGCACATGGCCAACAAGAGAATTCCCTCTTCACTTGCGCTTGGGGACAGAAATTGTACCCAGGCACTATGATGATATCACCAATTGTTAATTGATCCCTGTGGTTATAGCTGTCATGTGACCAAGACAAATGTGTATGTGTGTGTTTAATGGGGACAGGAGGGGATTGAGAAGTTTAATAGGGACTTGAACAGGGGCAGACATTTACAGAACACGATCACTTAACTGCCCAACCTTATTAGATAATCTCCCCTCTCAACTCCCATTCAGTTCATTCCTGAATAAACTAACCAAGGCTCTGCTCATATGTGAGCCCGGTGTCGTGTGTTGCTTTCAACTGGCTAAGTGCACCACCCAAACGCAACCCTGGAGGGTGGGGTGGTGCGGAGGGGAACCCATCGATCACAACCATTTACAGGAGTCTTTTCTCTCAGGACATCAGAGTAACAGTCCTGTTCTGCCTGATAGCTGATACATCTTTATTTCACCTGCGTTTTAGGAGTTTCTGAGGATTCGATTTTTTTCCTTTGCTGTTTGACCAGAATGCCAAATGCCTATTACTTTATCTTCATAATAAAAGAAAACAAGTTTGTCACTTACATTTAGAAAAAAGCTTATACAATGAACTAAACATTAGTCATTATAATAAAAGATGCAGCTGCATTATGCTTTGATAGAAGCACATTTAAACCCATTTTGTAATGCACCTTATTAAAAATAGGAAAATTACCTTCCTAAAACACCTGAGGCTGAGTTTCCTCATGTTTTAGAAAAAAGCCCATTATCTCTAAGTTTGATGATCTGATGATCAAGCAGGTGATCATCAAAGCTTATGATCATTATTTAATAATTTGTCTGTTAAACAGTAACAAAATATTTATGTTTCAAATTACAACATTTATAGTTTAGACCTGGATTCATAGTCTTTGAACTATGAATAGTTACAATTAAGCTTAATTATATTGGTGTAATTTCAATGAAACTCATTTGTTATCATTTTGTATACACAGATCAAGAAGTATGTAAACAGAGCACTGTGCACAAGAACAGCAGTTAGTTAAAGCAGATTCTGAGCACCACCTAGTGGTCGAAAGGAGTCATTACAATATTTTACTTTGGCAGGAAAAGCTAACTTGAAATACAGTTTTAATAAAGTCTGTGACAGAAACGTATGTCAAATGTATGCCTCCAATGCAAATGTATGTCAAACTCCGAGCCAGATCTTTCCACAGCTGCTGTTTTCAGTGGGAGACTGTTGTGATTGCAGCTAGAAAAAAAGCCACATGTGCAGCGATTTTCTTATTGCAATGACATTCCCCCATGTGATGAAGTGTCACATTTGAAAGGAATTTAGTGTTACCACACTGCAAGAAACAACCATGTCCATAAGGGGATGTCATCTGGAAGTGCATACCAACAACAACCTTCTGAGGTTAGCAGAGATTGTGTCTAAAACTCCATTTTCATTAAGCACATACACTGCAGGCCAATATGGAAATTAGAGATAGGACAGAATTGCAATGATCATTACTGAACTGATTCATCTTAGGAACACAGACAGAAAGATCAGCTTATGGTCACACACTAATGAATATAGTGATTTAATGAAAAGTGGAAGTGACAGAAAAAATAGAAAAACGGGGGAAAAACTCACCCTTAGAGGAATAAAAAAATGTGAGGGACTATATTTTCCTTATACAGCCTTTTGCAAAAGCTTGGGAGGAAAAAGACAAGAAGCTAACAATGTATGAGTCATACAGACTATATGCAGCATGTGTAGGATTGTATTTCAATCAACACAGTAACAGCTTAGTGCAAAAGTAGACTGAACTGGGTTGAAGGTCAAAGATGAGGAGAAGTAGGAGGATATGAGAAGACTCGGTAGGAAAGGAGAATTATTTTATAGAAAAACATGAATTCACACTCTTTAGGGATCTTTAGGGATCAGCACTTAACTTTGCACATGGCTGCACAGAAAATTATGTATGCACATCTTCTGATTTTCCATAAGATGTCAGTGTCGCACTGCAAACTGTTGCCCATCCCCCAAGACACTGTGTCAGGGGTGCGCTTGAGCTTGTGTTGGCAGCACCTGACTCTCAGCTAAACACTGGCACAATTGAATTAAAAGACTCACATGTGCCTCAAGAAATATTCAATGTCAAATTATTGCAAATTAAAATAGACTATACATGGAGAATGTTTAATCTGGTTTGCAAGTAATTCATGGAGCTAACATGACCAGTGTTGATTTCTATGGTGCCAAAATACACAGAGTAAGCCTAAAGTAAAACAATATCTCAACCAATGGTTTATAACTTCTCAGTGATGAGATACACTGCCAGCAGTGGTTGCAGTGCGGTCAGGTTGAGGTGAGGTTTCTAGGGTTGTCGGTTCCTCCTCAAGTTTAGCAGAAGTGGAAATTGAGGTTCGGTTTGGCCTGACTAGTGTGGATTTAGAAATGGAGCGGGAAATGGATAAAACGTCTTCAGCAACATATTGTTTCCTCGATAAAACATAGATGACTGAACACTGAAATATGTCTGTATCTAAATACTGTAAATACAAATCATTTTGTGCCATGACCATGTTCTGGACTGTCAGAACAGTTTAACTGGACAAGTTTCTGAACATGCAATTTGAACACTAGAGTAATAAAACAATTTCCACTCACTGAAGTTGTCAGCAGAAAACATGTTTTCATTTCTCATTTCCACTCTGAAATTTGTGCCCTCATGGGCAGGGTGGAGTTGTGTCTAGGCCGAGTGAATGGGAAGGTATTGCACAGCATGACTACAGTCCATCAGTGTGTCTATGTCTATGCTCTCCAAATACTGCCCTTGTGAGATCACTGGCCACTTGACAGGGCTTTGGCTGCAGTCTGCTCTCACTGAGTGATTCCCCAGCGGGACAACCTGCCAACCAGAAAGCTCGCCAGCAACCATCTCATACATTCCTGAACACAGTGACCACTGCCAGCTTGGCGAGTCTGGGTGGGTGCCACCCAGTGCTTCCTTAACTGCCCCAGACACCTGAACTAGCACAGAAGAGGAGAAAGAGAGAAATGAAAAAGAAGGTGCAGGGTGGGAGTGAGAGCTCTGTTAAGTGGCCAGCAGACAGCTGCTGCAGCTGTTGTGACCTTGCACAATGACTGCACTGTTCAAGCTTCAAGTACTAATTAAAACTGTGCCCATCTCGCTTCTTGCCACTATTTTCCTTAAAAAAACAGATATGTTCACATATACTATCAGACACATGCTGTCTCTCAAACTTATATACTGTACTTTATGCACATCGCAGCATTGAACATATCTCCAAAAATAGTTTATTTGAATTAAAAAGGCGGCCATCATTTGTTGTGAACCCATTTTCACCTTTTCACTCACTGATTGCAAAACGCCCACCATATCAGCTCCTTAAGCTTCTAGTTATCACAACTTAAAACAAGGCTGTAATTGTTGCCTGTTCATTTTTCAATCGACTAAATGTTTCTCCTGTCTCTGTATCTCTGACATGTTGCAATAGAACAAAAATACATTGCTTTTCTCAGCAGTTGGGCCCTAATTGCTGCACAAAAGAATAATGAAGTGTGTTGGCTTCCAAGAGAAACCTTTGGTCCCAGCCACTTCCCTTCACCTTCTCCAGAGTGGGCATTCCTGTATAGATTAGCTGGAAATCTTTCCTGTTCTATCGAGGATAATCCCCCGAACAAGGCTCTCATATTAAGAATGATTTAGGCACAGTGAATTCCGGTCAGGTCAAGACGCTCCTTTCATTTTATGATGTGGTTGTTCCAGTTGTTGCATGTACCTTCTGGACAGAATAGGAGTAGACAGAAGAAAGGAGAGGAAAGGAGGACTTTTTTTTTTTTTTTTTTTTTTAGTGTGCAAACAGACTTCAAAGTCATCATGTGGATATGAAACATGAAGTAAAGTCACTGCAGCTCAGTCCATTTGAAAGAAAGAGAAGACGTGCGTGGGTGTGCATGTGCGTAGCTTGAATGAGGGTGTCTGGGAGTTCACTTTTTTAGACGTTTGAGGTCTTACAGATATTTCCACATCAGGTTTTCCTTCAGCCTCACACACACTACCCACCACATAGCAGAGCCCTCATCAGGACTGTATTAGTATGAATGAGAATTACAAGAAAGTGTGGGTGCACTGGGGATTTTTTTTTTTTTTTCCTCCTGGGGTCACACAGAAGAGAGTGACACATGTATTTACTCCACATAATGTGATTTAAAAGTGACTGAGAGGACAGTCCCGCTTTTAAGATAACAGCATGCTTTAATTATCTCTGTGGCAAAACTGGGTATAGTGGGTGAGTTAAGCTGCTGCGATGTGATTCTAGTTTTATTTCTAAACTGCAACAAATGATCCTAGTTCATTTTATTGTGTCTCTTTTAAGCAGAGATTCATGATTCAAGTAGAACGACATGGCGACAGAACTGAAAACCTCAGCTTTATTTAGTTCAGCTCATTTTAGTTACACTGAATAGTATAGAAAAGAAAGCTGGGGAGATTGCTGTAGGCAGTGAGCTGTCACACTCTCTCTGTTCTACTGCAGATTTTGTAGGCAGAGGCAGACATGGCCTCCTAACAAGATTTATAATTTTATGCAGAGTTTAAGCTTTGGCTCATTCCCCTGAGTCGGAATGGTCAGCATCTATCATTTTAATTCATTCATGGAAATGCTGCACTGTGTTCTTCCGTATAGCGACTGTGTGTTAGAGGAGATGTGGGTCCAATAGGAACATAATACCAGAATTAGAAAAGCCTCTGATGGAGCACAGGGGAGAAAAGACTGGCTTATTTCAAACTAAAGTGAAAAGGACAGTATGGGCAAGACAGGGGTTTTAGTGGTTTTACAGTTCAGTGGTGGTGTTTGAAAGCACGGGCTTTCAGCAACGTGGGTGGCATGGTTGTTCTTAGCATCTCTCCTATTGTATTGTCATTGGCTCTATGCACTTGTCAGCATCATTGCTCACTTTCTCAGGATAAATGTTGATTTTGCTTTATATAAGGAAAGCCGAGGCAGCAGTGCTTTGATTCGTGAAATGGCCATGGGCCTTAGTGTGAGAGTTAGTGTCACTGCAGATGTCCAAAATTCCTCTGACATATTTATTGTTTTCTTTTATTCTGTGGCCGTCCTGCGCTGCTCTAGCGCAACTGTTCCCGTAACTACTTCTCCATTCAAAATCTTGTGTGTCGTGTAAACAGAGGACCAGAAAATAACAAGCACAAGAAAAGGGAAAATTTCCACCCTGGCTTCGTCGTCCTTTTTCTCCCTCGCCCCCTTCAGTGTACCCACCACTTGTTGTCCTTTATTTGTAGCTTAAGTGCTCTGGCATTAAATCTTATTATTTTTTGGTAAATAAACCAGTTTCTGGTAGGAATTACACACAACTTGGTGTGAGGTCCTTTTCAGAAAGGGGCCTGGATCCTTTTATCTAAAATGTTTTCTATTTCTGCTTTTGTAAGACACTTTTGACTGCTTTGAAAGAGAGAAACCAGGTTTTTCTTGCGTTTCTAGGGGTGAGGTTGGGGATTTTTCTCAGCATTGTGATGAGATTTATTTGAAGAGGCTGCATTTTTTCCTGATTTCCCTCTTTGTTCTCTGTAAGTAGTTCCAGGTCCCTCCTAACCCACACATACACACACACATACACACACACACATCTCTGTGTGTATGCAAACGTGCACAGGGTTCAGTGATTTTGCACTAGTCTATATATATGTGTGTGTGTGTGTGTGTGTGTGTGTGTGTGTGAGGGTTAGGCGGGGACTTGATGTGACACCTGCTGCTGGGATGAATAGGGTCAGTGGCAGGGCCCTTCAGCAGGCAGCAGCTGCTTGTTCTCACTGCAAACCCAACTGTCTAAGTACTCCAGAGCCTGCAGGACTAGAACTGAGGCCCTGACACAACACATAGTGTCCCCTACCACCATCTCCCATCCATCCATCCATCCGTCCATCCATCCATCCGTCCATCCATGCATTCATCCATCCATCCATCCATCCATCCATTATCACTTATCCTTCCAGCGTTGTGGGAGAGGCGGGGTGCACCCTACACATATCACCAATCTATCACAGGGTTGACACAAATACTCACATTCATATTTACACCTACAAGCAATTTAGAGTCACCAATTAGCCTAACCCCAAACTCTATGTCTTTGAACTGTGGAGTGCCTGGAAAAGACCCTCACAGGCATTGGGGGAAACATGCCAAGTCCACACAGATGGGCCACAGGGTTAAAGGGAATTCTAACTCTAAACCTTCTTGCTATGAGGTGACAGCACTAACCACTGCACACCATGACACCAGTATCTCCCATCATTACAGTTATTATCTTCAACTATTGCAATTCCCTCTATCCCAGGGTCATGATCCTAATCGAAGGAAGGAAGGAAGGAAATGAGAAATTGACCTGAGGAAAACATCAGAAAGGAACTTCAATGTTACTCTCTCTGAATGCAGGAAAAGGTTTCCAGACAGCTGCTGACAGACAAAGATTCTTGGTATTTGGTTGGTCTGACCTGTCTACGCTCTCTTGCTGTGTGGTAGTCTGCCCTGCATGTGACTTAGCAGGTCTGAAAACATTCCCTGTGGCATAAGAGAGGAAGAGAGCAGAAGATAAACAGTGAGGTATGAAAACATCGGTCTGTGTTTTAGCAGCATTTCAACTGTCTAGATTTTAAAAGATTTTTAATTTAAAATTCAGAAAATAGCATCATTACCCCTTACAAGACACATTATATGGATGACTGTGTCAATTTACACAGTTAATATCATCAGCATTTTGTTTCACCAAATTCCTGAGTGTAGATTGGAGGTGGCCAAGATATCTTTCCTTATCTATCCACCAGAGGTCAGCCTTTTATTAATAAATTCTGATTAGTCTCACAAAACTGCACTTTCCATGAAGAAAACTCACACTAAATGGAATATTTAACAAGTTAATAATAATGCATTAGCAATACTTGCATAATTTGTACAGTAGTTTGTTGGACAAAGTACATCCCACATAAAATAACAAGGGTGGTGTTTCTGTGACACTAGTAATGCCAGCATGAGGAAAACCTCCTCTGTCATCACAGTCCATTTGAGTTGAATTTAAGTACAGAGTGTGCATTTGTTAAATGAAGGGTTTCTTCAGCTGACATCAAACAGGCAGCCAGTGGTGCTGGGGGTATTCCAGCCTTAGCCCTGCTGATTAGGAAGAGAAATAACAGGCTTAAAGTCCACAAGGATTCAAGTTCTTTTTTAAAACTCAAACATTACTTCACATTATTTAATATATTATAGCATGTTCTGGCTGCTGGATTATTATTTTTTTTAACCAAAGCAGATTTAAAATTTTCTCTAATGTTGTTGGTCCCTTTTGTTTGAGTCATGAGACATATTTGACCTTGGTCCTTTTGGAGAGTTTGTAGTTGAAGTACATGATGGCCTTGGACTGTGCGGCTCTCCTGGGCCAGCAGGTGCGTCCATTGCCGAAGTAGTCCTCCAAACACTGGCAGGTGTAGGAGCCATCTGTGTTGACACACTGAGCATGGCGGCTGCACCGGTGAGACCCGGTTAAACATTCATCCTTATCTGCAGAGAAGAAGAGAAAGACACTTGAATTGTAGTATTAATGACGAGTGTGTGTCAGACATTGAAACATTTCTTTTCATTTATTAATTTTCATGAAGGGAGGTCAAAGCTGCTTCATAATTAAGGCACATTAGGTCAGTATAGAAAGTGCAACCTGCTAAAGTGATAATATCCATGCTCATCAATATGGACAAAAACAATAACAGCTTGTGGGTGAGCCCACGGCTGAGTGGGTGAGCTATGAGCGCTCATCAAATAAACATGGTTTCCAGATTCTCTGCTGCCAAAGCACATCTTCACATGATCCCTTTCTCTGCCAATTAATGCAGATGAGGAGAACATGTGGAGCTGTGCTGTGATCCATTTAGTCTGTTACAAGGGCTGACACGGAACAGATCTGAATATGGCTTAAAAAATGTTCACATATGGGTGCCACACAGTGGTGCAAGATGCATAACATGTCACCTTAACCTGGGGAACTTCTGTTTTTTGCGCTATTCCCATGTTTCCTGTTTATCTTTCAAATTATGTCAAAATGCTAAAAGAAAACCTCACGTCTCTGAACAATCTAGTATAAAAATGTACATCCTCACATACAGCATTTCACCATTTTATGGGATTTTATAAAAAACATGTTAAATCATTAACTTTGAACAGCAAAAAAGACACTTTGTTTTTGTTTTTTTCTACCTCGACACTGGACGGAGCCTTGGAGTGTCGCCATGACAAACCCGTGTTGGCACGCACAGACAAAGCTGCCGAAAGTGTTCCTGCAGGTCCGACGTGGTGGACACACATCAGCATCCTTCTGACACTCATCAACATCTGGAACAAAATACAAACATCTGTCCAACACCGGGACATATTTGGCTAATTTCACCGTACAGAGTCCAAAGATTTGGCCTTCTTGTCCACCAGCACAATTTAAAAACAAATACACACATAAACACAAACCCAACCTCCCCTCTCAAGGCCAAGATGCTTAAATGTCTCACAACAATAATTACCTTCAAAAAGACACAAGAGGCACAAATGAGTACCTTGACCTTGCAACCAACTGCGTTGTACTGAAGCTTTGAAACAAGGCTGTTCGAAAACAAGGCATGAACCCAAATGCACAAATGTTTTAGTTTAGTTTTTAAATCCTCATGTGGTTCCTCAATCTTCTTAAGTACTGTACATGTCCTTATAGTAACACAGAACCTAATGGTTATCTAAATTAGTTTCAACACATACAAACTGTCAGTTTATCAGACAAACGTTTACAAACTGGTAGAAAAAAAAAAACTACATGCAGATATGAAAAAATGTGAACCAGTATAAAAATAGATTCATATTAATATTTCATTTGTCAGAGAGGTACTGAGCCTTAGGTTTGTGGTGCTAAGATGTGTTGCATTATAATGACAGATATTTCTAACATTTGTCCACCTCCTTTCATGTCGGTGGCAATGGTCTATCCTTCAGTGTGCTCCAGTTTGACTGCCACCCCAAATTTAAATGAATAGAATACATGAAAATACAAACTTTCCTGCTCCGTGTTCCTTATAACGGGACAGTCTACTTTAAAGTGAAATGGAAAGATGAAAGCTATGATTTCTTTATGCTTTAGAAGCTTAAATGCCCCTTCGGTGTGAGAATGTCTCCTTAACAGCTGTGAAACAACAGTGAGACGGGCTGGGAAAGACTCACTTCATTATAGGACAGATGTCTCCTGCTGGGTTATAAAAGGCGCCTTCAGTTATAAAGAGGTTGGACGCTGAGGTGACAGCAAAAGGTATGTTTTTCTCTCCTTCTTATATTTACTGGGTGGACAGACCCACTGCTGACGTGGCATTGGTAAATCAGCTGTGGGTACTTAACCGTGACATGCAGGGGAAGCTGGGTGTCAAAAATTAAGTCAAAAAGAAATACGTGATGATGGGAATAATATGCAATATCATACAAGAGCTAAACAAAAAACAAAAATTCAAACGTGCTTTGTATCTTGTTTCAGTGCTGTTATACAGTTGCTGCAAGGCATCTTAAAGAAAAATGCATTTAAACTGGCATGATTCTTTGATCAGCATTCAACATGTTAAACCTGCAATGCCGTAACTCTTTCAAATCTGAGGCAGCAGAAACATGCTTTGAACAGAACTTGGACGCGGTAGCATCTTAAAAAAAATAGTTGGGTAGTGAAGTGAAGTTCAAATACAGTCCACATTTAAATGTAAGTCCACTGTTCACTCTACTTTTAGCTCTGTTCCTCACCAAGTCCTGTGATATTAAACTGCTAAATGTGCCACTGTGTTTACCTGCTAGTAACCTATTTATCAGGGTGTTTCCACATAGGCAGTACCTTCACAGGTCTTGTTGTCAACAGCCAGGTGGAGGCCTGGGGGACACAGGCAGCGCACTGGTTCCCCTCTGTCTGTCTGGCAACCAAACTGGCAGCGCAGGGAAAAACATGTGTCCTGTCCTAGAAGGCAGACAGGGAAACAGTGGTTGGGGATCAGTCCATGGCATCATTGCTGTGAGAGAACACACACATACATACATAGTCATACTGCACATACACAAGTACTGCTTAAAAACAGTAACATAAATCACATATTCACGTTTTTGTCCATTACACATACAGTACCTTCCATCCATCCATTATCTATACCCGCTTATTCCTATTTAGGGTCACAGGGACCTGCTGGAGCCTATCCCAGCTCTCTTTGGGTGAAAGGCAGGGGCCCACCCTGGACAGGTCACCAGTCCATCACAGGGCCACATAGAGACAAACAACCACACACACTCACACTCACTCCTATGGGCAATTTAGAGTCACCAATCAACCTGACATACATGTTTTTGGACCGTGGGAGGAAAGAGAAAACCAATGCAAGCACAGAAAGAACATGCAAACTTTACACAGAAAGGCCCCTGGCGGGTTTCAAACCCAGGACCTTCTTGCTGTGAGGCAACAGTGCTAACCACTATCCACCATGTTGCCCCCTTACACATACCAGTAGATCACAAAAGTTTGGTATAACTTTCTTTAATATAATCTTTAATAAATTCCTATCACAAACACACATTAAGCCTAAAAACATGTGTAAACTGAGTGTCTTGTCCTCAGATGCTTTAACTTCCTATTATTGTATAAAGATGGCTGATGGCCTTTTGTGGAAAACGAATTAGTCAAAAGTCAGTACACAGATTTTCCTCATTTGGATTCTTAGATAATGGTCTGTATGTTGTAAATGTTCTGTTTAAAAAGGAAATTACTCACTGGTGCAGGTGTATCCATCTGCACTGAGCGTGTATCCAGGTTCACAGTAACAGCGATAGCTACCGTGTGTATTCATGCAGCGCTGGGAACATGGTCTCTCCAGCAAACCGCACTCGTTCACATCTGGAGTCAATATGAAACATTATTCAAGCAGTTGATAGAAATCCTTGCGGTAAATGATGCAGAAGAACACAGGTAATAGTTCAGAAATTAAAAACATAAGCCTGGTGGTGATTTACTGCATTATACTCTACCTTCATTACACTGCGGTCCTCTATACCCTCTGAAGCATAAACACTTGTCTGGTTCTGCACATTTTCCATTGACACATGACCTCTGACACAGTGCTGTGGAGGACAAAAGGCATAGAAATCAAAACATGATAAGATAATAATAAAAATATATTAAATAAATAAAATGAAAGCAGCATTGACCAGTTTTTGTTTTCCTGAAGACAATGGAAAGAACCAACACGACACTGATATGCATCATGTTGCTGTTTACTGCTGGGCACAGTGGCTTTATCAAGACAAGACAATGTTGATTTAGAGCGGAGGAAAACAGTGACAATGCTGCCATAAAACCAAAATAATGAGCTAAAAGGTGATAAAATACTTCATATGTCTCATAGTATTACATTTTGTCATTAAAAAATACTGACACAGCTTTGCATGGAAAAATACTCAATTTAAAATAAACGCCTTGCATTGAAACCTGTATTTGGCAAAGTAAAATGTGCTCAGTGGTTCTTTTCATAGTGTTATATTAGACTGTAACTAGTTAGTTTTCAGTATTTTACGCAATTCTGGATGAATTAAACAGCAATACTTAAGTAAACTGTACTTACACAGAGTATTTGAGTAAATGTACATATTTGCTTCCCACCACTGATGTTAATAGGTTAGTAGAGTAAAAAAGATAATATGCTAAGGAAAATCAAAGCTTGCTCACATTTATTTTCCTATTTTCTACAGTTGGTTGCTTTCTGAAACTTTAGACTGATAACCTGTGAACTCTGGGTAATGTGTCAGCGTAGTTGTGCTTTTACTAAATCTCTGTGACTTACGCTGACAAATGCCATTCACATTCTTCCACCCCAAACAACAGGAAGTAGTCTGACCATAGCTGCAGAGTCCCTGCGGTGTGTGACCTCCAGGATGCTCCAGCGCATCCTCCACTGACCTGTGGAGGATGGAACAAAAGGTTAGCAGATCATTAAGCATCGTCAAGCCCACAGGGCCTCAATTTCACCACAAAGCCCACACAGACTTGTGCCCCGGAGTAAGGCAATACACTTCATTTCCAATAAAGTTTGACAGGAGTTGGCCTTTGAAGTTTTTGCTCAAGGCAACTGTGAAACTGGTATTGTAAAAGCTCAACAAATTCAAACATAGTGATTACAAATCAGACGCCATGAAAATAAAAACGTGACAGTAAATGGTAAATAAATACAGTACCATAACAAAACAGTAAATTAACACCCATATTCGTGTCATGTGGGAGGAAAACAGTGGCAACAATGGAAAAGATTCCCATGTTTACTAACTATACTATACCAAGTATTATTATTACTATTTTATCTTTATTACTTCTTCATTAGAACTCCATTCCCCTAAAATAAAGATCATCTCAGTTTTTGGGGCAAAATCTTTAACTTATACAGTTAAACATTTAAACTGTTCATGGTTTCCAATTTCAGATAATTCAAACCGTCAGCAAATCACGTTTCCAATGTGTCATTTGTACATTTTAACATTTCTCCACCGATAAGAGTTACCTAGGTTAAACTTTTTTGTCGCCAGGTGAATTCACCTTCTTCTGCACGTCTACTTACAAATATCAAGCCCACATGCATATAACAGTTTGTTAACAGATCTGCAGAGCACAGAGGGAATCCATTTCATGCAGCTGTGTATTACTATTTATGAAACACTTTCCTCATCACTTTGCGTTCACAAGCAGGATTCATTTCTTCCTCATTAAAATCTGCTGTCCTCAACAAAATCGCAATAAACTCCATGGTCCATTAAAGTTTCATTCATAGCTGTTGTTAAAGCTCCTCACACCCACACAGCAATTAGAGGCTATTGAATTAGACACAGACCCACATGCTCACATTGTACTGAAAGAGGCCACCAACAGTCTACGTGAGAAAGATCCACAACCTTTGACTGAACTGCTTTTTTTTTTCTCTTGTCATCATTGCACAACATATACCTTTCCTACACTTCAGGAACACACACTTAGCAGTTATATCGAGTTATCACTTCATTAAACACCAAAAAATACAACTTTTTCGCCAACTCACTTACTTTTCCTGATGATGAGCCACAGAGAATATAATGAACTGCACCGTCACCACGAAGACCTGTTGACTTATTTCAATCATTTCTTCCAGCACAGTTTTTATTATAAACTTTCAAGTACATATTAGCTGCCCAGTCCTCTGAACCCTTCTCTCCGTTGTATGAGACTCTCGTTTTGTGATGTGGGTTTAAAAGGCAAAGGTGTCTTCTGTGAAAAGGCTATTTAAGTGCATGTTAGTGTTTCTTTGAGCAGTGGAGGGGGGTGTCACATTGTAGGGTGACTAATTGTAAGGTGCTGAGAGGTGTGACAGCTCACCTGTGTGTGAAAACACAGGGACACACATAGAGAGGTAGAGAAAAAAACCAGGAGAAAAACAACAGAAGAATGAAAGTACATGAATGTAAAGAAGTCACTGAGATATATTTTTGGTTAACAAAAAAAAGAAAAACCCATCACCACAGTACACACACAGCACTTTCTTTTTTCTACCCTAGCAGACACTTCAGCAGGTCAGAGTAAGTGGAACAACATAAGTGGAGATTTATAAGATGAGATGAGACAAACTTTAATTTTTTATAATTTTTTGCCAAAGCTGTATGTGCGTAGATAAGTATTGCAGCTCTTTAAAACACAACTGAATATAATTTTTTATTAAATATTTATGCTTTTTTTGGCAGCCTGTAACGAACACCATCTCCCATAAGCCATAAATGCTTGAGGGCTAAACATCATGGTTTGATGGAAGAGGTGAATCTGTGTGTGAGTCAAGGGGTAGTGGTTTGTTCACACATGTTTGTAATAACAGCAGGACAGTTCATGGACAACAGAGATCACATCTAGGTATATGGGAAAATGTCTAACCGATGAGAGAGCGTGTGCGTTTTCTGAATATGGATATGAGAGTGGATGAAACCAAAATAAAGAACCTTACAACTCATGCTGCCATGGTTTTACATTTTATCTTGTTTTTCTCTCCATATACAGTTCAGCATTGCCATTTTATACTGGCTATTATTTTCATGTGTGAAACGCAGAAGATGTGGGTAAATGGATAGATGGTTTAGAGTTTGAACACAGCTTAGCTGTTGAAAACTGCTTCCAGTGTGTGTGTTTGTGTGTATGTGTGTATACTAAGACGACAACTAAGTGTTTTCTAAAGGCTGGGGTTGCGATCTCAGGGTCGGAAATAACTGCTGGCAGCCACAGACTTATGGCCTTTGAAGCCTTAACTATTACCAGCACTGATCAATGTGCAATCAGTTGTATTAAGCTCAAAGGCGGAGTCCGTGTCTAGATGCCTGGTGGTCTGTTCACAAGGCAGAAATCACACACACACACATATATATATACATCTTACAAATTTTTTACAAGCTGATGTCATGTCATGTCAGCACAGCTTCACTAAAGGCCAAGATCAAACTGATTATTATAACTCTACACGCCAAGGCCAATCTTCTTTTGCTTGTTTAGTCAGTTTACAGCTAACAAGATTTTTCTGTTCTCAGTTGGCACCTCAAGATATCTGACACCAAAACATTAAATGGCACATATTTGGCAGGTTCTCCTAAACCCATTCAGCTAATTATGAGATTACTGTGGGTACATGGGCCCAGGGTAACCATAGCATAGAAGCCTTAAAACAGCAAACCACACAGTTTTTTGATTCAACCCATCATACTTGTAAATTACACTAGATGGCCAAGAAGACAGTATGGTTAAGGGTGACTAAAAAAATTGAACAATGTTGTGTGTAAAATTCCCCCCCCCACATACACATATATAACTACCCTCCGAAACCTCCGTCTTGGATAGGCTTTGTCAAATGTGTCACCACCAGACATCGGTAAGTGAGGTGGAAAGAAACCATAAAATGGCTGTGCATGGTCTGCCTTGAATTAATGCCAAACCTCACTCCATATCTGTCATATATGATACAATTAAAGTTAATCCTGCCTGCCAAAGAGGAAAAGATTGAGGGAAGCAGAGAAAAAAAAAAGTGGCCATCAACAGTAAAATAAAATGATAAATGTTGCTGGTGCTAGCACAGTGTGTGGCAAGTGCATGAGTTGATCAGAGAGTTGTGCTGTGCTCTTTTCCATCTGCCAGCATGGACTTGGTGGAAGAGGATCAAGACTTCAAGTGTGCCAAATCTTCAGATCCTCCTCCCCCTTTTCCTCTTCTTCTGACCACATTAGAGGTGTAACACATTGGTGGTCTTTGATTCCTCAACTTGAAAGCGGATGCCCCACAAAGAGATTAGATGTCATTTAAAGCCCTTTCCCCACCCTCACTGGCTCAAAAAATATAACTTATCCATCATAAATGATGAGGTTGGAGAGAATCCCCCAGTGTGAAAATAAGATTCCTGGAACAATGTTGGTGGTCAGTCACACACAACATACGTCCTTATGAAACTATATGTATTCATATGTAATAGCTGTATGTTGGTGTACTATGTAACAATTTATATGCATTTTCTAATTGTGTTAAGGAATAGTTGAGATAAAAAGACCACCAGCACACTGGAAAGTGTTATAACTGCACATAATCACATTGAGTTAATCACTACCACTACCATGACTTAATGTCTTAATTAAACTGAAATGGCAAAAATGTGCTTCCAAAATTCACACAAGCTATTTTTACCATGTCTGGGCTTTGAATCACTCTAAATCAAACAGGAATTGCATGCAAGTAAGGATTTGTGGAAATAAATTACATAAACTGAATTTATAATTTCTGCAGCACAGTGCGGTTTTCTGTCATTTTCAGTTGTCCAGACTGACAAAACAAAAGTAGTGTTATATCACATAACACTGTGGACAGGAGCTGCTCACCTGGGAGAAGTAAACAAGTGACCGATGGAGAATGTTTCATGCTATTTGACTTGTCATAGTAATTGTCTAAACCCACTCTTTAGGCAGGTGTGAAGTACTTTAGCAGTGTTTGGTGTAAATTCTATCTGTGGTGTATGTCCATAGAATAGAATAAGTATCACCACTGAGCTACTACAGGTTTTTGGTTAATGCTTTTAACAGGTCAGACCATGAAGATGAACAGTCTGGGGTCAAAGTTGAAAGAGGGTATGCATAGGAGTTACCCAGGTGTGAAGGGTTATAGGGTAAAGGTCATGGATGGGGTCAGCAGATGGGACACCTGCAATGGCCTAATGAGGACAGCAGGGATATATGTGGGAGGATGACAATGTAGCAGATTGAGGGGGGGATGTGATCTTTTATTTGCCACATGCACATTTGCACAAGAAGGACTTTTTGTTTTTGATGCATCTCGTTAACTCAGATTACAGCCCTGTGATGAGACAGTTTGAATACATTTTCTATTATAAGAAGCAAAAAGAAATCAAGCGATTGGTCTGATGAGGATTTATCTGTTTCATGTAATAAACACACTGCAGCCACATTAGTGGCTTGCACTCCCTCATAACAAGGACCATGGCCACTTTATTTAGTTTATTCAGGAAGAAAAAAATCTCTGGCTTGTATTTTTGGAGAGAAGCTCTGAGAGATATCACTGAGCATGCTTCCATGTTTGCGTTTTTTTTTTTTTGCTAGTTTCACAAGCTGCACTTAATAAACTAAACCTGATGTGTTTATCGTATATACAGCCCTGTGTTTGCCTGTCTTCTTGTGGACAAACAGATCTTGAAAAAACAGGACATGACAGTTCAAATTGTGCTGGTTCCTAAATGTGTTTGATGCCCTGAATTCTTTCTCCTTATTGTTTGGTTTTCTAATAAGTAAAGCCATTTTAACCCCGGTGTTTGTGGGAAGAAGTTCTGGCTTGTGTCACTATTAAATCAGGAGTGGAGTGTGGAGGCAAACCTGCGCTGTCCGGGTCCAGGCTGAAAGAATTAGAAAACTGAATTGAAACATAAATATTCAGGTGGCAGTGACAAGTGTGTGGTGGAGGTGCAACCAGAGGCTGAACCAAGCCAGAAGACAGCAGCAGTGCCACTGAATCCCATCTGCACAAGAAAGGTAACTGGCTGCAGTTTAGATCAATAATTATTTGTTCCTATACAAACCTCATCAAAATACCAAACATTTGCTGGTCCTACCCTCTCAAATGTGAGGATGTCTCTGTTTTATATCACTATGGACTAAATAACCTCAGGTTCTTTTTTTTTATTTTTTATAACTAAATTCAATTAGATGCAGTCCTAAACAAATGTCTAACCGACTACAGTCCCTACCAAAAGCCTGAGACTGCCAGGTATTGTATAATGGAAACTGCACTAACATCTCTGCTTTCTGATGCTGACAATACGATTTGTGTTTATAGATTTTAAAGTCAGGGTTAAAAACCACTATTTAACCGTTCGTGGTTACTGTCATGAATATACCTACCGTGGTCACAAAAACGCAGAATGAGCAACTTATCTCCTTCCTTTTTTATTCCTTCCTTCCCTCCTTCACATGCTGTTTGTGCAACAACCGCCTCTTGTCACCACTTCACCATGCCTGTATAGCTAAATTGGAAGTACACAGTGTACAGAGAGGCAGTGCACCCATTAGACACAGAGCTTTGGAGAGATTAGGATGCACACAGTACACCACCACCACAGGCAGTCTCTGTACCAAAACGAGGATTAGTGCTTTGGCAAATGGCAAGGCAGCACCATAGAAGAAGGCTAAACCACGCAAAAGACACCAGAGCATCGCCAAGGGAAATTATACACTGTATGCTTTTACCTTATGTGTCACTGATTAGAATGAATGGGCAATATTTTCTGAGAAGGAAAATGTTCAATATTTCACAGAGAACGGGCATGTTTACTCTGTAATCTTCCATTTCTGGAATAACTCTGAGTTGATTTATTTATGATTCATTTTGTAGAGTGCACTCAGACGCTGGCGTTGGAGTTATGGGGGTGCATTTGTGTGATTGTGTGTGGGTTTGACTGAGAAGCCAAGCACTGTTGTAATTTATTATGATGGCGGGGCTAAAAAATTTTTGTTTACCAAGCCTTTCTTTGCAGTAAATGTTGATTCATTAGAGAACTTGAGAGAAGGTTTTTTTTTATTTTTCCTTTCTCTTTTGAATTTCACCTCATTAAAACGCCTGGTTAAAGTTCAAACTTTTAAGAAATTGTAAGACATTTTGGGAAGTAGGTTTATTTGTGCTCCTGCAGAAGGATGGTTGTTGGTTTCCTTCAAACGAGGCTGAGAAATGTTTCCTCAGAAACGAAACGTTCAGCTGTTGGATCCTTTGCGGCCCAAATAATACTAACACTCTCTGTGTGCTGGTGAAAAAAGCGAATATGGCGGACACCAGCGGTGAATCGGTGGATCCAGTAAGTGATCCAGATGCAGCAGTGAAGGTTGCTAGGTAACAAATAATAAAAA
Source organism: Mastacembelus armatus (assembly GCF_900324485.2). Lineage (NCBI taxonomy): Eukaryota > Metazoa > Chordata > Actinopteri > Synbranchiformes > Mastacembelidae > Mastacembelus > Mastacembelus armatus. The sequence goes on from NC_046633.1 coordinate 6,810,593, forward strand.
CAAAAAAAATCCTCTGTGGACCAGCCAGTCTCATTTGGGTTCATCACGTAGTTCAGCTTATGTGGTCTACAATGAAGGATGTGCTTCCTGCTAATAAACACTAAACACAATGTGTTTAATGGAATGTCATAAATTTTGCAGGTATTTGGTCTAAAACTAAATCCTGGAGTCAGGGATCATCAGCATCATTATGATCAGTTGATTGGGAACCATGACGCACAAAACTGCAGTCGTTGAGACATTTCTGTCTAAACAGTTGTGGCCTGAACTCCAACACCAACACGACCACGATGTATTAAGGTAAAAATGACAGGCAGCAGTTTTACAGTGACTTACATGTTTGTTTTTTTTTATTTGTTTTGAACAACAGCCAGGTGAGGTGAGGATTTTATAACATGTTGTAAGATCGTGTCCTGATGAAGATCCAGATTGGATCAAAACATAATCATTAGTGTCTGGATTAAACAAATGAAGTTTAACCTGCTCAGTCTGTGTTTTTACAACAATATATAACTTACATGCTATAACGTTGCATCCTCAGAACCAGCAGGAAGAACACGATTCAAACAACCAGCAATTAAATGGCAACATATCGAAAACAAGCTGAAGGTGCAAGGATGAAACTATGATAAATTATGAAGCGATGATTATGAAATTGTGTCTTACCATGAACGAAGCTCGTTGATATTATTTTGTGTTACACTGAAGTGATTCCGACAAGAATCCATGGACATTTCCGCTTTTCGTAGGACTTTCTTAGGGGATGCGCTTGCGCGTCATTTTGTTTGCCGATGTTGTTTTCCACCTGTGATTGGCGAGGCTTACTGCCTATTTGAAATTGGAGGGTATGTTTCGTTTCTATATGCTGGAAGCTTTAGAAAGAGGCATCAATCATGAAAATCGGTCAATGGGCTCTGGAGCTGCCCTTCTGCGCAATACGCGCAGCAAGTGCGCATAAAAGGAAGCCATACCGTGACCTCTCAGAGCATTGCGCACAGTAGTTCAGCTGGTGGCTCCTATGCTGTTCTGCATTTCTGCGGTTCTTTTTATTTTGTACATCAAAATAAAAAATAGGTAGCAAGAAAAGGAGCACTGGACATATTTGGACAATTTGGCACAACTGGATTGCGCATAGACATTTCTCAACTAAAAGCTTTATTACTTTGCTGTGGTTTATTGTAATTAGCACCACTCTTGGCACAGATGACAATCAGATGTTGTTTTTATGCTTTTATTTTTTTTAGGCTGCAAGAGCATAATTATAGAGGGGATTTTCAATATAAATTTATATCTATCTATCTATCTATCTATCTATCTATCTATCTATCTATCTATCTATCTATCTATCTATCTATCTATGTATATACATATATATATGTGTGTACATATATATGTATCTAAAAGTTCTGTTGTGTTCCATCTTCATTTTCTCTTACCCAGTAGAATAAATATTTAAATTTTCACATCTACACTAATCACCAAAGCCTCACCTTTACTTTGATACCAGTATTATCCATGTTGACCTTGTAGATGCAGAGAAGAACTTCATTTATTTTGGATATGACATTTTCAAGCAATAGTCTTAAACATGGCCCAGGAGATTACATGGTTATCGGTTCCCACTTGCTTTCAGTTTTTATGCTGAGTTAAGCTAACTCCTGTTTCAACATCATTTAAGACACTGAATGAGAGAGTTAATGATTTTATCTTACTAAACTAAATAAACATATTAACCCACCGTTTATATTTTAATAGCTTAAGCAGGTTGTTATTTGAGACTTTTAAGTTGAAGAAGTTAAACCATGAGTAAACATAGTACAAGACTGCCTATAGGCTGCAATAGAATAATAGTTACTGAAGGATCTACAAACAGATGTCAGTAGTTGTTTCCTTTCCATAGTGTTCATGCGTGACTGCCTCTCTGATGTGTGTAGTGTATGTAAGACCCCGACCTCTTTGCTAGTGTGCGATAAACTGGCCCACAGTGCAGCAGGGCAGGCCATGCCTGAACAGATAACAAGGAGGCAGGTGTCTGGCAGAGGTCATGGGCCTGGACACACAGACACACGGACTGAGAGTGAAAGCGAGCTATGGCCCCACTTCAGTCAGAGGAAACCACATCTTTGCAAACCCAGAAAACCAACTGTTTAACTTTCTTTTCCCTTTGCTATTCCTTTCTCTATTTATCGCAAAGCAGGAAAGTTATGGCTAGGGTCGGTTTTGTTTGAAAAACAAATATCACTGAAGACATGGTCATCAGAAAATTAATACTGCTTAGAAGAGGTCAGAAAATTGTTCTTGGCCATTTCTTTTGTAAATAGGACATAGAGATTTGCAGAAAATAGCTGAAATTGCCACTAATGCACTTGACTGTGAACAGCAGTGGATGCTAAAGTCAACTATATGACCTTTTTTGGCGTTGCTTGGTGGATAACACACACTATTTGACCCCAGTGTTAGCTCTGGTGTTAGTAGTAAGGCTGTGGCGGATGTCCCTCTGTTGACTCTGAGTGATGTAAGCTCGAGATGAGTCCTGCAGATTAAAAGTGAAGGCAAACACAGAGCCCTGCCAAGACGAGCCACAGTGTATACAGATTAATATAACAATACAGCCACACGAGCGCTGCCGTAAACCATTTGCATAACTCTTTTTAATGTGTTTCGGAAAGTTTCCTTGCTTTGCTTTGAGGAGATACCCCCACATGGAAACTTATACCTAGGTGGTCCATTCCAGCCGACATCAGTTGTTTACCTAGCCCGGCTGAGGATCACAGAGAGGGGAAGGAGACAAAGAGCAATGTGTTGTCTTTGACGTATAGATCAGACACAAACACACACACACACACATGGAAATATGTGCTATATGCAGTTGCACCTGCACTGTAAGGAGTTTGATGCTACTGTAGACTCACAGTAGCACATCTCACTCCAAAATCTTTTTTTTTTTTTTTTTGACAGTATTTTGTCCTTCAATCAGGAAAGTTACCACAAGTGAACAAATGTTCTCGATGTTGGATAAATTTCTGTTTTTTCGATGAACTCAATAATTGGATCACACAGAAAATGCAGTCAGAAGTCAGTCAGAACTTTAATGATTACGAGCGGTCGGGTTCAATCCACACAGAGTGAGAAAAGAATAATGAACAAATCCCTCTACTTGCAATAATGTTTTAGACATGAGGCGGATGTGAAGCTTCATGGGAGTAACTACAGATAAACTGTTTTGTATATTCGACCTTGAAGACATCCAATGTGGCTCTGTACAGTCTCTGGGAAAGACTGTCATTAAAATCCTCTTAGAGCTAATTGTTATCTAAGTTGATGAATGAAAACAGTGTTCCTTTTATTTTTCCATCTCTCCATGTCAGTGGTTCTCAAACTATTAAGCCAACCCTGATGTATGGAGCAATCATAAATTGAATGCATGTGATTCATGTGATTAATAATAACATACTCCGTACTCTGATGCTAACAAGGCTACGAAATCTCAGATTTATTCATTCTCAAAGCAGAAATGTTAAGCAGTAGCACTAGTGAGCAAGATAGGAAGGTTTAACCTGCTGTCTTTCGGGTTTTTCCAACTGGCTCATAAGGCCTCAAACTACACATCACACCAACGGTGTCTAAACTCCATTAGTGACATACTGCTGTTTGCCTCAAGGCGTATTAACCCCCATCAAATGACGCCTTAATTGAGCAAGACTACTGTATCAAATAAATGAACTTAACTTCTTTCAGTTAGTCTCTTGTGACAGAAAACCAGACCCACAAAAACCTGCAAACAAGAGGTTGAAATAGGAGCCTTGTGACTCCACAACCCCGTCTGCCTTACCTGTCGCCCAGCACTCAGTGCTGCACTCAGCCCTCTGTCAGGGTTTAGCATGTGTTAAGATGACAGATTGAGCCCCAGTGGGAACCTTAATTGCATCATTTCATGGATGCGAGTCAGTGCTGTGGTCCAGGAGAGTAAACAAGCTCTGAATCCAGGAGCAGAAAAGAAAGGCAAGGCGAGAGAGGTGAGTGTTGGAAGAGAGGGACACAGAGGAGGACCAAGATGGATACCAGAGCTGATGTAAAGAAGATGAAGAAATGCTTTAGGATGGGAAACAACTGAGACGAATTGAGGAAGTGTGAAATGTGAGCTAGTGGAGGGGGCAAAACAGCAGGAAAAAAAAAAAAAACGAAATAAAAATGCCTCAGTCATCAGCCTAAATCCACCCAAACCTGCTCCAAGGTGGTCGCTGAGTGTGGTTTGTTTTGGTATGTGATAAGCTGAGAGCTTAGTGAGGCAGAAGGAAAAGGCAGCAGCAGCAGCAGGCTGGTGTTTCTTCATTAGTAAGTAATCGGGGCCAGGGAATATGAGATTTCAGCTGCCCGAGTTGTGTGTTTCAGCAATAGTACTCACTGAGTCAGCCCAGAGTAAACACATGAGGTCACAGAATACACTACGCAATTAGGGGTGTGACAAAACCAGATATACAACCGGAGGATTGACATGCACACAGATGCACGCATGCACACAGAAAAAAAAAAAAAAAAACATTTACAGGCTTATATGCAATGAAACAACCACCACAAATGTTTACACAGCCCGGGTCCAGTATTCTCACATAAATCAATATGTTGGAACCTGGAGGAGCCGCCATTCATTTTCCCACCCACAGGAGAGCACTGCCAGTGTGGACAAACACAGACGTTAATGTAGAGAATTAATCAAACGTGCTCAGCAGATAGCAGCCTACTCTGACAAGACATCATGACTTCATATGTTAGCACATGACATCAAATGTACAGATTTAACTTCCAGTGTTGTGATACTGCGGTAAAAGTGGTAATGTACAGTTAGATCACAGTGGAAACTGTTATTCATGGGAGAGTCAAACGAGACTTGAAGGGATGTCAAAATTGGAGTGAACATCGAGAGACATTTCCAGAAAGCTGTCATGGGTGGGCATGAGTGGTATCAGGAAACTCAAACACAAGAACATTATAATGTGGATTTGATAAAGAGCGCCAGACAACAGAAAATATTTACTTTTCCATGGGTAGTTAAATACACTAAAACATGGTGGTTTATATTTTAGGTAAATAATTTAGCTTCAGCAGTTACATAAGTTACATCATATTATGTGTAGAAAAACTTGAAAAGACAAAAAGCAAATAGGTCATTAAAACACAAATTTCACTCTAGACCTCCAGACCTTTTAGTTTTTATGTATGGTTAGGCAGTAATACACAGTATATGGTTTTTCACTGGCACAATATGTTTGACCCCCCACATACATGCTGAAATTTATAGTTTAAACCTGAAGTGGAGAGGGAGCCTACATATTCATTCAGTTCGTGCTTTCAGCGACTGGCGGTGAGCTTTCAATCCTGGATAAATAGGGCCACACCTGCACAGAACTGCCATAAAAACAAGCTGCTTTATTGTATCAGACTGGACACATAGGGCGGTATCACAAAAACATGTGGGTGAATGAATAGAATTCTGTATTATTTCCTATGACGTGCTAAGGTCACAAATAGAGCTATAAGTTTAAAGTGTTTTAATAATACTGATGTTACAAAACTAAACTGCTGCAGATCAGACTCATGCATAACGTATGGCAGATGCAACTAAATATGATAGTTTTCATGATATCAATTAACACAGGGATTTCTTTAGTTATTGTCGTGCACTTTTCTTAAACCCACGTTTACCTGTTTGTATGTATCAGTTAATGATTCCCATGTCTGAGCTCTAGGGCTCATAGAGACTTGTAGTGAATATCAGCTGCAGGTCAGAGAACCTCATAAGTCACTACAGAATTAAAATACAGTAAACAGAGTATAAAGAATTGTTCACTTTGTTCTGGATGTGGAGAAAGTGAATGACAAGTCTATTTTCAATCATGGGCTTATTGTTTTTCCCTGCTCTGTAGGTCTCCTCCTGTTACCCTATAAGTATTGCTTGAGCTGACTCTTTCAGTCATGTATACAATATTATAGCATGCACTTCCAGCCATCTCAGTCCTACAAATATTTGGTATACAGGCTGCTCATGTTTATTCAAAGTACTGGGTTACACTGTTTGGGAAAGATAGCCAGACAAGGGCCCTTTGGGAAGGAAAAGGAAAACTATTCCAAATGAAGTAATGATTCATGCCATAGATAGTGTATAAACTCAAATATACGCTGGACCTCGTAGCAATATTGGACAGTTCCACATTATGCAATTTTGATTGGATATGAACAGTGCAGAGACAACTACGTATTGCATTACTCTAAATATGGCAGTGTGTGCACTTGTGTGTGAGAGTGAGAGCAGAGTGAGGTGGGTGGTCTTCACTCACTATCATTATACAACACAAAGCCCCATTGGTATTTTAAGAAGGAAATTAATATTGGGTTCAGCAGTGGCTCTTGCGTGTGTGCCTCCATGCATGGGTGTGTTTGGGAACTTCCGAAAAACAGAGTGGAGAATTTCCACTTGAAACGAGGAATTTTCAACTTGAACTTTTGAGTGCTGCCATGACGCAGCATGACGACATAGTAGCCATCATTCGGTTCTCTCCTCACTGTCAAATCTGTAGGCAGCTTTTCCATCCAGGCAGGAGAAAAGGGAAAACCCTGGGCTTGTAGCCACATTGGCTTTAGTTTAACATCCTTCTCTTTATTCTTTTTACCTGGCTGGAGGAAAAACCATCAGTGGAAATGTTGCCGCTGACTTACCAGAAATGAGACAATTCCCTGTATGGAGCGGGGACTAAAGAACAAGGTTCCTATGCATTTAACGTCGAAACCATTTGGTAATGCTTTATTTACTAGTGTATTTATCAAATAATTTCCTAAAATTTGAGGTTCAAATGTCATTCTCTGATTATTTATTAGATAGTAGTGTACATACAGTGAGAAAACATGGGGAAAGAGGGTGTTGTGACATAGACATATTCACAAATGAGATATTTTTATGAAAAAAACCCCCAAACATTCAAAGTTTCATACAAACATATGAAAGGAGCAAAGTAAGTGTTTCCAATAATAACTGAATACTGAATTGATACTGATTTTAAATGGAGTCATTTCTTTTTACTTTACCACCAAATTATTTCTTTCTAGGAAATAATTGCAAAATCATTAATTCCATGTGAAATAAAGCTTTACCATCTGAACAACTAATAGCAAATAGCAAAACAAAAGAGACGAGTATTTGAGACATGCTATAAATTTTAATAGACATATTGATATTTCTGAAGAGAAACAAAGTTATCCCTACTTTTATTTACAATACAGGAATAAAAAAAATGTCAAATACAGTACAATGGTAAAAACAACAGAGAACTTAAATAATTATTTTATTTGTGTAACTACTTAAATAATGAAATGGTTATTCTATTCACACCATGCTGTCTCAGCAGCTACAATGCAACTTTCACATTAAGTGCTAAAAATTATAATTTTCCATTTTACAGCATGAATTCCATTTTGACTCATTTAGACCAGGTAGATTTGATTTATTTCAGCAAACACAAGTGAGGTGGGACATGAAAATACATATTTAATGGACACTGAAACTCAATTAATAATGACATTTTTTGTAAAAATAAAAATTAGGGAGAAATCAAAATAATAAACACAATGGTTCTGTCAAGATCCAAAAAGATCAAATATAGGCGAAACATCGAATGTAGTTTTTATTAAGATAAGTTATTAGTTTAAGGGAATATGGGCATGCATGTATATATGCTGTCTGAACTTTAGCCCGGCATCTGAAGAAACCAACACATCAGTGTGGCTCCAGACAACCCCAGTCTGTGTTTTCTGACTACACAGAGGAGTCAGACGCTTGTGAGAGTGTAACATTTTTTTTTTTTTTCCAGACTTATCTCCATTAGACAGATCCTCAGGTTAATCTTAAATCGGCTCTCCGCAGATAAGATCTGCTTCTGACTGGGAGCTGCTTCCACAGTGACTTGGTGGCCTGACAGGATCTTTGATCATCTCACAAGAGAGACACATTTCTGACAGTGGTAATGAAACCACATGTGAGGGAACAGAATTAAATTGACTCAGCCAACTGCTCTAAATTACTCTATGCAGGCACAGACATGCTTTACTTTTACACTGGGATTAAAAAAAAAAAAAAAAAAAAAAAAAAAAAAAAAAAGAAAGAAATGTATCCACGTTCTTCTTAAAAGCTGCATATCTATAAGTACACAAACATGAAATGGCATGAACTGACAAGCTTAGTGTAAAACTGCTTTCTATAAACACCACTCCCATATATTATTACACTTAAAAAAATAAACCATCCTCTATGATAATAGTAATGCTATATAATTTTTTTTGCAATGCTAAGTAGTACTTAGGTAAGCTCTAATGGAAATATACATCACCGTGCTATCTCTTCCCTTTGCACTTTTGAGTTCAGGATCAGTTTCAGTGTGTGACAATGAAAGGAGTGTGTTCAACCATACCTGTGATAGTGTGTGAGTGTGTGTGTGAAACTACTCTCATTGCGCTTTTAATAAATGTTTAAAATAATTTTGAATAATAAAGTGAATTAAACAAAAATGAGTACAGTGCATGGGAGCCAATAACTCCATTCAGATTGTATGAAACCGGCTTTAACAGAGTACAATGTTTTCATTTAGTCGTTTCTGTTTCTGTGTTAGATAACAGTCCTCTGTTGTAGATCCTATCAGTACACAATCAGTACAAACAAATATTTTGCAAAACAATGCAGATATAGTGTTATAGTGTTTTATGACGATGTACCCATAAACTAAATACAACATCATAAGTGAGACAACATGGTTCATCTCTCTTGTATTAGTGTGTCTAGAATAGTTTAGCACATAGCACTGTGGGCTTGATGTGACCCGTGACAGAGACTTCTCAGCTTTTTATAGCTGAAGCTGGAGTTCAGAGTGTCCCTTCAAAGTCTGTGTACTCTATGTAGACATTTCTTTTGCTGAGTTTTCAATGGACCATGAGCACAAACTGAATCTTTAGTCACACCACTCCTCACAATTTCGCATCCTTAGAGAACATCTGAACAATCAACTGGGGGGAAGGACGCTTGAGTAAGGCAACAGATGAAAGGATCCAGAGTCTTGGGTTACATTGGTCTGTACCTTTGGAGTTTCTGTTCCTGTGGACTCAGTCAGGTGTAGGTGTTTTCTGAATGGGAGTGAAAATGTCTTAGTGGGACTTCCATAACTTGGCCATGCTTGTCAATCACCTTGCTGCTGTCTGCAGGTCTCTCTGAAATGTGAACACGGCTTGGATGCCAGGCCTAGTGTTCAAGAGCAAGTAGCTTATAGACGAAAAGAGGAAGGGTATGCTATGGTGATGTGGATGAAAAGCAGCCTACTGGGATTGTGTGTATGTATTTGTGTGAATGTGTACATGCTTGTGTGGGTGTGAGGAAAATTAAGAGGCCATATTAAGGACACCTCGTTAGAGTTTGCTGGTGGTGGTAGGTAGATTTGTGTCAATTGGAGGATGACGGTGGGGAACAGCCCCCCTCTGCGTACCCCTATACGATGTAGCTGGTTAGGTCTAGGAGATACGAGGTCATGTAAATGATGTGGTCCAGTATGCCGTCTTTCTCCTGGTCATTGGGCATGCCCCGCTCGCTCTTCTCACACTGGGCTCCAGAGTAGCCACTCTTGCACAGGCACTTGTTGGGCTCTATACACACTCCTCCATTGCGGCAGGCTGGTTCGCATTTGGCTGCATCACCAAGAGGGGAAGAGGAAAACACAACTGGTCAAAAGCAAAGTAAGAAAGATAACACAAAATAACACAAGATCATGTTCTGAAACGTCTGGAAAGGGTCAACACATTTTCTGTCCAGATGTTACGGTCCCAAAAACAGTAGACACAAATGGACTAATATGCACTCACCAATACGGCAGAAGGGTCCCTCCCAGTTGGGGTTGCAGCAGCACTTCCCAGTAGGAGTGCAGTGCCCATTCTTACAGTGTCTAGAACAAGCTGTCATCAGCAGCTCTGGAGGCTCCACCTGACGCTGGCACTCCTTGGGGGCATGAGGCCTGCAACAGTTGTTACAAAGCAGGAGGGAAAATCAGTAAGTGGAGGACAAAAGCATTGCGTGACATTAATTTAATATTATTGCTCAGTGTTTTTCAATAAAGTCACTCCCTGACAAAGTAATAATACATATATATGACATAACAGCAACCTCACAATAGAAGCTAATGAGCTTCTTATGAAAATATCACTTTGATTTTTCAAAAGACAAGTGAGAAATAAGGGTGTGTCGTTATACAGCGGCTCAGTGATTAACTGCATGCACGACTTATGCCTGTTCAAATTCTACCTGCACTGTACTGTATTTGTCCAGTTTTTATGTCCAAAGCAGAAATGAGTTCTCCATTATCCACAGGTTGTTTCATACAAAGCAGTTCATAACTTTCTAAACATATCCTGCTAACCAATAAACAAAGCAGTAACAGAAAAAAAAAATCCAACTCTTCAATACACTATAAAAAAATAAACTATGAATGGCTACAATCATTTGTTTATATGACATCTAACACATTCTTCTGATGCACTGTGATAGCTGCAGTCATTTGTTTAATTTAATTTGTTTTATTTCAAATAGTCCAACAAGGCCAACAAATCTGCTGTCTTTACGTCTTTATTAGACTCAGATTATGACATGCCAGACTTCATAACAAACAGCAATTTTAAATAATAAAAAAATTTGTTTATATCTTCATAATTTGTGTAATTTTTCTTATCCAATTTATCATTACTGGTTTAGCAGCTTCAAAGTATAATTGAGTTCATCGTATGTAATAAAGCTACGATTCTAGATGGATTACACTATACAGCACAGATAGTACCAATGCTAAATGTGACTGTTTTATTGTTTTGTTTTCCTCAAATACTGTCTACTTGAAGAACAATATAATGCATAGTGTTAAAACAGGACTCCCGCAGATACAATCATAACTTGGAAAATGTAGACCCACACAAGCGCAGCCATCTCCACACCACATGCGTAAAGTCTGAACACCAAAGAGACATATTGTGATCGTTCCGTATTAAGACAAACATCCAGACACGCACATCAGCAAATGGGCTGAAACAGAATTATTTCATATCACGCTCGACAAATCTGGAAATAATACAGCGAGTGCGTAATCAAGTTCAAATGTGAAGCGTCTGTTAGCGCCTGTTGCCCACTAGCCCACACACACACACACTTGTCTGTGTGTGCTTTTGTGAAAGACAGAAAAGGAGGAATATAGATGTGTAAAGAATGCTGTTTTACTAAGCTACACAGCCAAAGAGGCAACACAATTTTCTGGCCATAGAAAGGCACACACTTTCACACACGGGGATGGTAACTGGACTCCGGCAGAGGTATAAGGGCTAAGAGCGTGAGTAGTGAGGTCACTGTGTGTGAGTGTATGTATAAGTAATGCTTAATCCATATGAGGACAGGTTTCGTCTAATACAGCTGGAGAGCAAATGGTCAGCAGCAGAAACCAAAATTAGATAGAAGTTGAGCCCTACAACCAAGGTCATCACTTACAGTAGTAATGTCTTAATTTTACCATAATACTGTAAAACTGTATTACACTAATAGTCAAAGGTTTGGACATGCTTTCTAATTCAAACCAGGGGGAAATAATGTCCAGACTTTTTGAATTGTATGTATGTAATGGTGCATATCCTTCTGGATAGTCGATTGTAAATTCACATAGATGCTGTGTTCTGACCTTAATAAAGAAAACGTAAAAATATTGAAACAAATTAAAACATAAATATTACATATATATATATATATATCATATATTATTGTATAAAAGGGGACAGATTTCAGCTTTCAGTAAGAACTGTTGATGGATGAATAACCGTAATCAAAATGTATGATAAAAAACTATTTATTTATGTGTGTGCATCCTAGTTTGAAGCTAGACTTGAATGTGTGTGTTAAAGTTGCTTTAAATTTGCAGGATGGAGGTTGGGGCGTGTTGATTCCCATGCTCCCATCAGCACCCAACTCCAGACTCCATCCGTGCTGGCTTTTGTTGTTGCAGGCTGCATGTAGTTAAAAAAGCGCGAAGGAGGGAAGCAAACAGAAAGAGTGGAAGAGAGAGAAAGAGTAAGAGTCCCTGGGGGTTTGGGAGGTCTGTAACTAACACTGTTAATAGCAGGCAGGGGTCAGCAGCACTACTAAACAGTCTGTACGACTGCCAGGGTGGCTGTGAAAACAGCACCTGCTGGTAGCGCCACTTGACAAAGGCAGCTGGGTCAACAGCCACTGTGGGAATTTATCAACTTTGGGAGGGGTGGCGTATGTGTGAGAGCGAGGGAGTAGGAGAAGAGCAACAGTGCTCACACACAAGTAGCTACATAGACAGATGACAAAAATGAGAGTTGCATAAGTTGAAGATAACATCATAATGAAAATAAAAATAAAGTAGGCTGAGCAATGGGCATGGTTACAGGATTTCATGGGTGCAAAGAAAGGTTGATTAAGGTTAGAACTGTCATTCTGTGAAAGTCTGTCCTCCCTTCTGTCCCAACATAAACATATCTTAACAACTATTCAGGCCTTGGCCATAGGAGCAGTGTGGATGCTCTGCCTCAAATTTGTTCCTGATCTGTTTATTTATTACATTTGTCAGTGTGTGTTTAGCTTGTTGGCTTGCAGGGACTGTTTGACTGACATGAAGTATATGTGAGAAAAGCACTGTGGAGTGGTGTACATTGTGCATCCTAACAATGGCTTAATCAAATGGCCCAGTGTGGTCTCTTTTGCTGTTTTGTCATCCAACTCCATTGTTTGGGGGTTTCTTTTGTAGCTTCAGTCCTTGTTTTAATTGTGCAAGAAATTTACTGTGTATTGTAGGAGCCAGAGCTATTCAGCAGGGCTGGCAAAAGCTTTGTCAAGGGGAGGACCACAGCAGTGATATTGGAAGATTTAGAAGGGATAGGAAAATAAAGAAAGAGCTTTCTCTTGCAGCATGCTGGGAGCTACCACACGCTCACACAGTCTCAAAGATGTGCATGTTCACATGTACTCACCACCCACACAGTTTATATCTGTATGCAGAAAACACAAAAGTACACATACAGATAAATACATCTACAAATAAGCACCCACAGACCTATTTGCCTGCACAACCTGTGATGTGTGACTGCTATAGCTAATGCAATTCATAAAAAAGATCCCAGGACCAAATTTGAAATTCACTGTTCACTGAAGTTGACAAAACCTGAACATGTAAAAAAACCATCATAATACAGCCTTCCCTTCTTTGTGAACGGGGTCTGAAAGCCATTTTACACTAGAAAGCAGCAGGGGGTCAGATGGTCAGAGGATGTTGCCAGATCAACTGGAAGAAGGTACAGTAGATTCTGCCCAAACATGGACTGGGGACCACATGTGCCTTATGATACAACAAACATGTAACTTTAATATAAAGTTCCCATGGTGTGCTTTATATATACACACACAGGAGCACAAACAAATCCCTTGTGTTGTATCATAATATATTTGTTATGTTTTTTTCTCAATAAAAAAAAAGACCCCTTCTTAGTATTATTTGTCACTGGCAAAATGATTAAGTGTAGACAGATTATGAAATGGTACTTCATACAGACTTAATGAGACTGAAAAGTAGCAAAATTGGCTCATGAATACCTGATGTATATGAGTAAACCACAATCAAACTGAAGTTTTTCAGTATGAGGGCTACTTCTTTGCTCATAAAGAAAGTAAGTAAGTAAGATGATAAGCAACAACAATATAAGACCTTATAAAATTACATTTTCTGACATTAGATTATTTACATATTACACTCTTTGAATCATATTCCCTTTTTTTATAAGGACTTAAGCTATTTTATGTAATACTCTGAATTGTCTTTTGATTGTAAGGTGCTAAAGGAATAAAACACACATGCATTGATGCAATTTTAATATTTGAGCTATATGGTGAAGTACATCTAGAGCTGGAAGGTCCATTTAATAATGACTCAGAGTTTCCAAAAACATCTTGAGGTCACCACAAAGGGACAGTATTACTGGAAATATTTCTATTCCACTGCTATACCATGAACAAGCCCTTTCCTACTCCCTGTCTCACTTTCTCACATACACCCTCACACCACACATCCAGAATGTTTCAAAATGCATGGTGGCCTATTTATTATTGGAGGGGTACTCCAACTGACAAACAAATACCTTGAACTGAAGTAATCTGGCGAGGACATGTTTACACAAACACTGCTGAGGGATTTTATGGCTGATGTTTCCCTGTAAGCCTTTACCACTTTCCCTAACAGTTCCTCTTTTCCCCCCCTCTATGTTCCCAAACACACAGATGATTAAAACACAGTACTAGATGCTATGCTGGACCACAAAAACCACCATATTCTGAAACAAACCTCTTTCCGAGAGGGCTTTAGGGTCCAGATGTCCCTGCAGTATGGAGAAGAAAAAGAGGAGGACCACCAGACTTGATAATGTAACTGAGGTCAGACACGTTAGCTACCCCATTTACTCCCCTGTCACTCCCTCTCCAGCCTCTCTGTAACAAGATCCTAATAATGAAGCCAGAATGTATTAGGAGTCAGGACTCTAACACCACAGGGTCTGCACAGACTAAACAAGTCAAGTTGATGGTGGAAAGAATTGTTCTTTGGGAGAAATGCATCCAGCAGCTATGCCAGAAAACATAAATATGGAGAAAGCCACCAGGGCCCCTTTGAAACATCTGTAGTGTAACTGATTGCCTGGGTGGTATTGTCGTCACCCAGGAATAATCAGCTGCGGATATATTTCTGTTGTGATTCGAAGGCATGCAAATTCACTAAGTTAAAGTCTCTTTCTCTTACGTTATCTGCCTTAATCAAATCTGACCTAGCCTAAAGAAATATTCTTACACTGGGATTTTTCCTGTGCATTCATTAAGTTAAAATCTCTTTCTGACCTAAGGAGCCAGGACTAACTGCAGGATCTCACTCTCTCAACTTCCTGCAAATGTTCTGATAAGATGATAGGCAGAAATGTGAGGGCTTGAAACCATAAGAAGCATTTTTTGAATTACAAGGCCTGCTTATGTTTGCCATGATTTCTTTGCTGCAAGGGTAATATATCAGACAGAAAAGCTTATACATCCCTGCTGTATCGTGTGGGGTGAATACATTCCCTGTCTGAATATTTTCTGGTCTTGAGTGACAAATGTTTTTCACATGTACTTGGCTTTGCACAAACAGTTTATAGATCCATCACTATCTGAATAATTTCTAATGCTCTGATGCATATGGTAAGCATTATGACACAGTGACACACACATTCAAATTACAAAGTTGAACTCACACTCATGTTCTCCACACATTGCAGTTGCTTAACATTAGCTCATTAGGGCATTAGACTAGGCAGAAATGCACTGGATTGCACCATTAGAAGAAAGAGGGATGTGTGTGATGCAGAAATATTTAAGTCTATCAAGATAATTATTAATAAAATGTCCAGTGCATTTATATATATATGGACATGTGCATATGTTTGTACATGTTCTTAAACAGAATATAGTGATAAAGGTGCCTTTCTGTTTGCCTGTTACCCTGCTATCAGATCCTCTGAAAATAACCAGCCGGCAATAGTTTCAAAGGTAGACATTGCAAGCCAGTTGATGTTGCTTTTAGCAATACGTTACGCTAACATTTTGAAATGCTAGGGGTAGTCTCCAGGTACTGTTCAGCATTTGTTTTGGCCAAGGCAGGTGGGGATCTGACGACTTGTTGAAAGGCATAAAGATTCTGGTCACCGCAGTAAGTAGTGAAGTGTTAAGCAGAAAATTGAAAAAGAAAATACCTCACAGATTTACAATGTGAGGTATAGAGTGGTTGCTGCAGAAGGTGGGTTGACTGTCTAATCTTGTGTGATGAATGTGGGATTATTTTAGCCTCACCAGAAAAGAAAACAAGCATGAAACGGGGGAAAGTGACATTGGGGTAGATTGTTGGAGTCTGTTAAGTGGCATGTACAAGTAGAGTAGGATCATGTGCTTACTGAATTGAGACCCATCTACTAACCAAAAGAAAAAAGAAAAAAAAAACTGTACTCCTTAATTGTACCTTTTGGGGTCCACCAGCTTGTAGAGTTTCCCACTGTGTGACTGCGCCATGCTTTTACTACTTGCCAATATGTAGACTTCACCTGAAAAAGAAGGAAAAAGTGGGGAAAAAAAAAATGAGGAAAGGAAAAAAGGAGAAAACACAAGATACAACAAGACGAGGAGAATGAATGCAGCAAAAACTTCTGCAATGCTGCACTTGCCACAGGACTTTAAGAAATACTTTAATGGGACAATTGGATACTCATGACTGGGAACCAGGCAGATAATTTAATGAGGAACAAGCCCGCAAGAAAATTCCATAAGGGCACAAATTGTAAACATGTGTCTGTGGGGACCATACTTTGGGACACATGCCCATCCCCTTCAATGGTTCTTGCACCACTTGCAGATGATGATCAAATGCAGGAATCTTTAAATACCTCATCAGACCTGGCAAGAACTGTGATCACACATTTTTGATGGCTGATCCACATCATGTGTTCATTTTAATCAGAAACACCCGAGCTGAGTTAATAATTTTGTGAGTGTCTGGTGGGGGTCGAACTTGTAAAATCTGTTCTGTATCAGATTAGCCTGCTCACCTCAGCTCACCCCATTGTATTATGATGCGGCAGCTCTACAGGTAAACAGTATCACATCTCTCTGCCCATTGAAAACACAGCCTTCTAAGTCAGATGGCAGTAAAAGGTTCTTTGGAATATCAATACTAAAGCGCCAATAAATCTCATAGGAAGAATGCACAATTTAGTGTGCTTTTGGAGAATGTGCCATAGACGAAATATTAATTTCTAAATGTCACTCCCTGTTGGCTAGATTTTGCAAGTTTCTTAGATTTTCTGTCTCTACCATTTGCCCTGTGTTAGGGTAAAATATTACGTCTTGTTAAATAAGTTGAAAATTTGACACCATGATGTAAATGTATGAACCAAAAATGAAGATATAACAAACTAAGTCATGATTTTCCATAGTTTTGACATCTGTCATTTAAAGTCAACAGGCTGTCAAATGTTCATCTTGTAAAACCTTAGACTAACTTCAGAAAATATGTAGCTGTCACCCACGTGGCTAAGGAAGGCAGAACAAAACAAAGGCAAAAGAAAAAAGACTGAGAATCCAAGAAGAGACAGAAAACAGAATATCTGTATAGCTGTGCAGGTTTCATATCGCCGCCCTACTAACCTAGTTCATCTTCTCCGAAACCCAAGATGTGTCCCACAAGCATAGAACCACAGGAGCCTGCTGAGCCCAGACACAGAGCTTTTTCCTGCCACTGTTCACCACTTGCTGATGTGGACAATGTCGACTTCTGGAGGATCCGCAGGTTACTGAGGCAAGCAAAGCACAGTGTATGTCAATCGCTGCAGCCATTGTTTCAGAAGTATAATGCACTAATTTACAGCTATATTTGGCCAGGTTACAAGTTGAGATCTAGAAACAAGCACAACTTGTCATAACATAGTTCACTGACCCCTCTTATTTTTCCATTCCATGTCCCACAGTGTATTATTCATGACCTTGGCTTGAAGTTTCAAAACAGACATGATGCTGGAGCCTTCACTTAGCCACAACAATATGCCCCCAAATTGTAATGAGGCACAGAATGAACCGACCGCACATTGTTTTAAATGCAGTGCCAGCTCCTGATAGCGTACTTCCCCTGTGCTATTTACTTACACTGTTTACTCAAGCGTCAATGTTTGACATCAGCAAAGTAGGATGAATTACAAACCAAAGAAAAGTGTGAACAGCACAGGGCAAAATGTCTTATTTCCATTTACACTGAATGAGCCGTGCTGTAGTGGTGACAGTAACATAAAACTTGTTTTCCCCAAGCACATGGAACACTGTATTTACTTTGGCACATCCCGATGTGGAGGACACATTTTTCAGTGTGAGAAGAGAAAGAAGAGTCATGTTGATCTCAATGAGAATGATGATGTTTCTGATACCTCATGCATCAAATGAATTTGAACACCAACAGGATGAAGCCACTATATTCTGTTCAAAATAAGTAGGGCCCAGCTTTCTCAGCTCAGTATGCAAGGGATATTAAGATTTCACAACCTACAACAACTTAATGTTCTGTCCACATTATTCATCAGTACTGCTTTAACAGTCAGTTCTTTATCTTACCCATTTTTATCTCCAAACACATAACTGCCATACAGTCTTCTAGACTGGCACCCCCTGTAGATGAAACCTCCTACAGGTGGTGCTCCTCCACTGGACTGCAGGTCATAGATAGAGGGCTCATTTTCTATGGAGTGACAAAGAGGTAACAGTCTTTAGGCACGCCTTATAGTTCATACTGTCCAACTGTTGGTCACCCATACATATAGTCCATGCATCACCCATCAACAGACATAGTTTAACACCATCCCACTGAGATACAACGTATTAATCAAAATATTCATCAATCTCAATTTTTCAGGGATTGTAATCTTATGATTTACTTAAGTTCTTATTATAATTTACATCTATAATAAATATTCTTTGTGTTGGATTCAAAAGGGTAAACCAAGTTGACTTAATTTTGTCAGTACTCCTTTGGATAAAATACTTGCATGGTTCCCTTCAGTGACAATCACTTTAATAAAAAGAATGAGAAAAGAGTGGATCTTGATTTAAATAGGACAGAAAGATTTAAATGGCAGCCAACTTAATAATTCTTTCTCAAAATAGGAAGAGAATGCATGCATTTTTTATTTCATCTTTTAATCTATCTGATATCAAGGCAACATGACATATTTTTTGGATTACAGTTGCCTTGGCAAAGGAAAATATGAATGGAGGTTTGCTGCCTTTAAAAATTTATGATCCAAGACTTGGTGTGCTCATTTCCAACAGTAATCACTTTAGAGTTTGAGTAACTGGCTAAATCAGGCATCGAGCCATATGAGACTTGGTCTGTGACAAGAACCAGCACTATGGAGTGAGAGATCAAGGTTGAATGATCAATTTGGTTAACTAAAGCAACAAGCACTGCAGCAAAGATAAGCAGCCCAATGTAATTTGGAACTAATAGCAGTAATTTGTTTTTTATGTTGAGAAGTAGGCTAAGTATTGTCAAAGCACTGCTGTTGTTGATTATTTTCTCAATGTGAGAAGAACTAGGCTCCTTTCCGCTGTGTTTTCAACAATGGTAAACCATCATCTAGACAGTTATGCTTCCTGACAGCTTTAAATCTTACTTGTGGACACAATCTCACATTCTTTTGGCAGATGTACACTCCACAAGAGGGGGATCCTTTTAAATCACATAATTTTTATATCTAACCTTCACTGTCTGCATTCGACCAAAAAACTTTTTTGAACTTGTTTCAAAAACATTATGTTCTTACAAAATGAAAGGCATTCATACAAACAGATGTCATTTTTAGCAGAATAAATATGAAAGGTTATCCAAGAGGTTAATGGATTTTCATTTCTTTCCCATGATGTAATGCCATCAAACAAAAGTTGTACTTAGATACTTGTACCATGAGCTACAATAATATTGCAAAATAATGAACTCTGTCCAAACTAAAAAAATGAATGTGAACATTTCTGAAAAATCTCTTGGAAATTGTAGCTCACCATAATCTTTGCCCTTGGTAATCTCAAGTATTCGTCCTGCAGATGTGTTTTTGCCACTAGCATCTGTGCAGAGGATAAGAACACTCCCATTGTTCGTCTGAAGCCGATCCACTGCACACCTACAATACAGAATATAGGAGAAACAGCAATGATGTCTTGACAACAACCAAGTACAAGGTGGTTAGTTAGAAAAGGTTTATGAAACTCTTTCCACAAAACAACAGTAATAAAACAGCATAGTACAAGTACTATTTAAGCTACAGATTTTTTGATAGAACAAAAAAAAAAAAAAAATTATAAAAATCAGCAATACTAACACAGTTCTGAAAAGTCAATCATTTTTGCCAAGAAAAACAGTTACATATTATTTCACATCAAATATTCCACTCACCTGCCTGGGTCATGTAATCCATGGGCAAAAATTTCAGGTGGCTGGTTGGTGCTGTTGAAGTATGGGTTGTTCTGTGGTATGGAATAGGGTGACGTACAGCAGTCCGTGTCCACATCTACCCTTAGGACAGACCCTGTAAAGTCGCTGCATTCAAAACACACAAATAAAGGTGAATGCGAATGAAAGTGTACTTCATGATGTTACACACAAAAGCACTTTGACATTCATACACAATCTTCTGAGTTGTTGTCCCACCTGAGTCCATCCATTTCCTCCATGTCATCCAGGGTGATCATGCCATCTCCCAGGATGATGTGCAACAGCCCATCAGGGCTGAAGAGCAGTTGGCCTCCTAAGTGCTTTCTGTGCAACTCTGCCACTTCCATTAACACTCGGACTGTCCTTGTGTCCACCTGGTTTGGGTTTTTCCTGAGTAAAATATAAAACATCATTGTCAAATTAAGGTTGCCATACAACTAAGTGACTAATACTTATAATAAGTGTCTACAACATTTCCATACCTACATTCCATATAGTAGCATAAATATTCAAAGCCATACACTGTAGTATAGTCCTGCTATGTGACCTTAATTTGCCAGCTGGTCTGAATTTATATCTTGAACTGGGTAAAAACTACTGAAGAAATGCAATGTAGTATTCTGAAATATGCAATGTAAGACATGATGTTATAAATGAGGACACAGTCTGATTGTCTCATCTTACTTTAAAAAACAGTTGTGTTATTTGGTAAAATAATTCCAAGGTGTGGATTAGAAACGCTGACATGACATACAAAACAACATTAACTAAGTCAGATGTTTATTGTCTGGAGACATGTCGTCTAGATCTAATTCACTACCTCATTAAGGCAAAGACTGAACTCTGAAGATGTAACACAGGGTTCAGAATGTTGCACAATTTCAAGTGAAAAGTGAGGATTTGGCTTCACAGTAGCAGCAACAAATATTTCATGACATGTTATTTAAGGTAGTACTGCAATTTATAAAAAGCAGCTTGCCAAAGGAAAAAAATAATTCTCCTAAACTACCATCAAATACTTTAACTGTCATTTCTCTATTGAACCCTGAAATTAAGGAATATTACAATGCAGTCACCATGACTGCATGCCAACATAATTAAGATTAGATCATTAAGTCAAACATACAACTGTGATTTTGCAAATTAAAATGCAACACTTAAACGTGAAACATTCGTGAGAAAAAATTGTTTTCTTAATCACAGGCCATTGTGAAGGGAGTGTAAGGTGTTGACATAGCAACAGGCATCATGTTGAATGTTGCACATAAACACCCATCACATTTAGTAAAATGCAAGGAGCTCATTTGATCTACATTCTCAGTCCCCATAAGACAGCAGGTATTGCATCTATAAAATACTCACTGTGCCTTTGAACTTTACAGTGATTAACAAAAATGTATCAAATAACATTCAGAACAGCGAATAATAATAATCCCTCCAGGATTCTGTGATCACAAGGTTTCAGTTTAATCTCTTTTTGTGTTTATTTCTCTTATTGCATTAAAAACCCTCACTTTTGCAAACTGTATCATTTAATTATTCAGTTATTACATGAAAAAAAAAAAAAAAAAAACAGCAAGAAGCAAGAATTTTCTCCAACCTTAATTCCTGCAAATTACAAACATTTTTTTCTTCTTTTTGGGAATACTGATACCTTAAAATAAATTTTGGTTCAATATGTGCACAAATACATATCCAGTCTAATCCAGTCTATAGTAATCCACAAATGTTAAAAAAATATGGTCAGTTTAATGCTGTGCAGACTGAAGCGACCAAGGTTTTGTTGTTTTGTTTCAGACACTGAGAAACCATTATTTAAGGTAGATTTGGCACACACTTCTCCCATTACCTTGAAACGGTGTATTCAACCACACGGAGAATGTGGTCGTGTGGTCCAATAGCCCAGCGCTCCTGGTTGGTGGTGTAGGAGACGTAGAGCTTGCCATTCTTCTTGTAATTGGGGTGGAATGCCAAGCTTAGCAGACCCCTTTCATCTCCACCCTGCAGTCAGATGAGAAAACACAAAAGATTCAGGAGTTAATTACGTCCCACTTCTGGGGTTGGAATCACCCCCCTTGGCCATCTTCATCATCACCAAGACCACTGCAACTCCTACTCACCTATCCCCCTCCCACCCACTTTAATTTTTCTCTAATCCCCTTTTTTTAATTTATCCATCACATTCCCTGTCACTCCCCTGCTATTCTGTCATTCTTTCTTCCTCTGTCCTTGCCTGTTTTGCTTCACACCTCCAACAACCTCCTTGTACACACCATTACCAACTATTATAAAGCATTTGACTCTGGGTAGAGTTGCACCTCCTCTATAACTCCCGCCTTTGCCCCGTCTTCTCTGCAGCTTAGTTATTTGCGCTTGTCCTCAGGGTCGGGGGCCCCTGTGATGCCCAGGCCCTCCTGGTGGCCTCCATTGTGCAGTGATTTGTGTGTGTAATCTTTGGGGGACATCCGTGAATGCTACACTGAGTGGCTGAAAGAATTTATTAGCTCACTCACAGTTCATAGAGGGCCGAGCACTTTAGTCCATGCTTTTTGCTCCTTGTCCCCACACTTTTTCCCAGTTTACACAAAAATCCATGCAAAATTCAACAGTTGGAGGGGTAACAAGGAGAGAGCAGAATAAAAGATGAAAAAAGAAAACCTAAACAAGGAAAGAGCTGCCAACTCCCACTGTCTTGGCAACATGTTTAGAAAACATCTAAATTGCTTGTGTAATATGTAAACCTTTGTCTCACCCCGGAGGCAGCTACATCAGTTGTCACTACCCTGGTGGTCCTCCCATCATAGTTAGCTGTAATAATCAGCTATAGCATTTCATTCCCTAGGCAAGGCAAGCCAGGTCAGCCCTTTTTTATGTTGTACTCTCACTCACTATTTCTTCTTGACAAAAGAATGAACAAAATGCTTAGGTGTGCAGAATGTTTATGAAGTGGCACCTGTGTAATTTTATGCCTTCAAAATGTGTTTTTTTTTAAACTTTCATTAAGAGTGTTAAATTTTAAAAAAAAAAGGAAAAAGAGAGCATCATGCGGAGAAGCTATCTTACTCAAGGCAAACAAACAAGCATCATGTCTCCAACTGACACAGCTGTCAATTTCCAGGTATTCATTCTCAAAATGGTAAAATAAAATGAGTTTAGAAAATTGGCTCTAGATAGCTGTAGTCTATGTCACAGACCAAGAAACTAGTGTGCTGGATGTCCTAATTTTGTTTGGACTGTGCTATGCCAAGCACAGTCAAACACAGCAGAGAAACAGGACACACAAAAGCAAAAGAGATGACTCTTTGTGAAGGAATGTACTTGTAGCACCAATGAGTAACAACAGTGGTCAACATGATAAGCCACAGCAATTCTATCAGTCGTGAAGGAAAGTGAGATGTGCGAGTTGACAAATCTCCTCCCAGAAGGCACAGCTCCTCTGCATAAATTTATGACTACTAAATGTCAGATCACTAAAGTCAAATAAAAGAAAGGAGTTAAGTGGCAGTGGATGCAGCCTACTATACACTTTGGTGTAAGAGCTGTGGTTACTGCACTTTGCATAAGAATATCAAAAAGTTATATCTAGAAAGACCAATTTTCCACATTGCCTTAAAATGCTGGATCTATATGTTGGATGCAGGGATGCAGTGCCCCATTTCCCCAAAATCAACTCACCATAGGGAGTGGGTCAAAGAACAAAATTGCAAAAAGGCCTAGGTCAGGAACCAAAGGGGACCACCAAAATAAAAATAAAAAAAGGTTAAATGGTTTAAATTAGCCACTTTTTCAGGTGAACACCAGAGCCATAAGAAACAACACTGCATCTGAGAGCTTTTCAATGCAAAGCCAATCCATGTAGTCACCTAGATTGGGAAAAAAAGAACAAGTGCCTACCTGAGAATCAGAAATACTGATCATAATAAAACTGATGCCAAACCTGCAGTAGGTACAATATTCTTTGCATAGTTCAACAAGAAATATGCTTTATAATGAAGATCAATTAGAGTATGTACAAACTTAAGGTTTAAAGTATTGTCAGTTATAGTCCTAATTTTCAAGGGTTTTACGTTTACACTGGGGATAGGCTGGACTTTGTTTTAGGAGTTTTGTTCTGCCTTATGTCATACACTAGAGTTTAGGGTTATAAACACCATACCTTCATCTTACAGCTCCAAGACTGTTGATGGGACATCATTTCAAAACAACAGATATGTCCAAAGACTATCAAACTATACATGGCTCTCCTCTGTAAACTTAATACATATTCCCTCCAGTTTTCCCTTGAACATCTTTTTGTTTCATGACTGGCATCATTCTTTTGCTACTGGGTAGGGGGTTCTGATTGAATCTCATGAGGTATTATCTCTTCATTCTTCACAAATCTTCATTTTTCTGCATTCTTCCTTTCCCACCAGTTCTGTTCTCTGGGGCTCTGGATTTGGCACTGTCAAAGCATTAGCGTCATTCCACAGTAAGCTAGGAAAGTGAGGGGCAGGGATGAGTAGCGATTGTTATCTCTCAGCTTATTGTGTATTATATGGAATGCTGGCCCTATCTGAGTAGCAGTGGCAGTGACACACACACACACACACACACACACACACACACACACACACACACACACACACACACACACACACACACACACACACACACACACACACACACACACACACACACACAATGGTAAGACTTCCAAATATGTCAGTGAAGCTGTCTTTGAGTCCTGGTGACACATGTGTTGGCTCATGCATTTTTACCCTGCACCTTTTGATCGTTCTTCAAAGGCTCAGAGGCATTCGTTCACTAAAAGTCATTCCACATCAGTTGGCTGGAGAAAAACAATGCCTATGTCCATCACTCAAACACTACCTGAGCCATGTACACTGACACCTCCCACGTACACAGACAATGCATATGTAGTAGTCTCTGCTTTGAGAAATTAGTGTAAATAAGTATCATACAATCAAGTCACACAGTCAAATCTCCACCACAACTCCTCCACCTGATGATTAATGATCAATCATCATCCATCATCTGCTACATTTAGATAAACACTTCAGGTTTCACTAGCAGGCACTGACTGAGGAAAATAATCAGATCAACATGAGTTTAACCCCATAGCAAAGTTGTAAGGATGCGCAAAGCCACTTATTTTAGTTTGCATTAGAGTAGCACTGAGCAGCTCTGATAGCTGCTGTGAGTGCAGTGGACTGTCAGCTGAGGGATGATGTTCACAGATAGACATAATTTATAAAACTTACTATCACCCATGCTGCTCTCAAGTGTCTCTTCCGAAGCTGTAGAGTGTGAATTACTGTCGTTTTCAAGTTCAAAGTTCAAACCACCCCTACACCACAGTCCCAAAAAAAACTAGAAAGAATATAAGAAAGACTTACATGTACAGTAGTTTGAGAACCTACAATTTATTATGTTCAAGATTTCATTTTAAATTGATATATCTGCCAGTTATGCCTATTAATCTACACTCAGTAACCCATAATTACAAAATGAAAACATATTTTTACAAAAACCATTCAGACCCTTTACTGTGGCACTCTAAATTGTGGTCAGGTGTGGTACAGTATGATTGTTTTAATAATCTTTGAAATGTTTTTACAACTAGCCTGGAAACAGCCAGTGGAAAACAGAATTTACTGGACACAGTTTAGAAAGGCACTATTTGTGGACCCAGAGTTCACATTGCATGAGTAAAGTCGTTTGCAGAGGTAGATGGAGCTGCCGGTAGTACAAGAATGTAAGTACTTACACAACTCTACACAATACTGAGGAAGTAACAGACAATTAGAATTAAAAATTTTTGTAAATATCCTTGATAAAAATGTTTTTGTAAGGGCTTGCATAAACCACACCATCACCACAGGTATCAGTTATCGAAGTGGTATAGATTTATAAAACCAACATTCCTCTTGATATTGGCCTTTTGGTAAGACTCAAGTAAAGTCAGAATCTGCTACATGCATCAATTCTGAACCTTAACCTGGAGCAGAACTCAGTCCAATTAGAAGGTTTGATTCACCTTCATGTTAGATGTGTGTGCTTGGGGGGTTGGTGTAGATTGAATTTCAGGAAAAGAACACCCACAGCGCAGCTAGGAGCCCACAACACCACAGCACAGCATTGTTTCACTGCAGTTCAATTTAATTAGCACTGGGGGATCCATGGAAGGAAGGGGATAGAAGAGGAAATACAGAACATTACAATCAAAGCATGTGCATGGGGCTAATGATAAACCAGTTATCTGCCCTATCTCTTGGGTGCCTGGATTCCTCTCTCTGCAAAGGCAGCTTCATCCTGTTGATGATGCCAGTAAACACCTTAGCCCTCCCCTACTCTTGTCCACCCCATGTGGCTAAGAGCCTGTTCTGGCAGCCAACATCACAGAATAGGACTCTTGGGACCTGCAGGGGATCGAGCCACGTCTAATTGCCATAATGATCACTTTATCCACAACCAGCCTGGATTGAATGATGATAAGAAAGCAGAGCAGAGCAGAGAGAGAATCCCATAGGGGGCAGTTGCATATTCAAGTGCTGTGCTCCGTTTGACTCAATGTAAGCAAAGGGTCTTGTCAGTGGAGGAGCAGGAGGCATGCGTGATAGATAAACTTCCTGTCTGGGAGTGTGCCCCTCAAACATCCCAGCTTCTTCTTGTATGAGCTAAACAACTGCTGAACATTTTTCAAATTCACTAAAATGACTAAGGAGTAGCTGTAAGAATTACAAATAACATTACAGTGCCTTCACAACTCAGTTCATCGTTAGCATTGCAGTTTTTATGTCTTCTATTATAAGTGTCCTCAACAAATAATTTGTTGAAAAATATGTACTCTATGGGACAACTAACTATTTCCAAAAATCTGCATTATTGCAAGATACAAATAAGATATGTCATGCACACCTTTATTTCTCTTTTTTTAATGTAAAGCTGTATTTTACTCACCTGTTTTTTTCAGATGGAGCAAAGAAGTACAAGACATGTTTACCCTAGTATCCTATTGCATTCTTTCTTATAGCACATGATATATGCAGCACACATGTCCTTCTATATTTCAGAAATATAGATGTATCAATCTTGTCAGCTCTACATCCCAGATTCTATATATTACAAAGTCCTGATTATTTTACAGTGGAATGGAGAGGTAGCAATACGTTACACGCATTGTTGAAAAGGTCTCTTAAGTGTTAAAGGGCATACACTGGGTTACAATTTAAAGTTGAGAGACTTTGGTGTTTAACTGTCATTCCAGTCATTGTAAGTGGTATTGAGCTAGTCACTATGTAGAATATTGGGTCAATGTGAGGTTAGACCCCCTAGGAACACACTAGGAACAATATAGCAGTGATTTAGGAAGCTATTAACCCTTGTTGTGACAATCAACAAAAACTTTGCAGTGAGCACAATGCGTGCTGTATGTATACTTGATTAGCAGATAATAGTGTAATGATTAGCTGAAATCACACTTGATGAATGACTGTTTGATGTAATAATATAATTGATTGCATTCCTTACGCTGTACATTTACACAGGCACAAACAGTTGAATAGTAAGGACTAGAATAAAGGATCTAGCACACTACTTCTTTTCTCCAGATACGTATGGAAATATTGCATAATACATCAACCGACTTCTTTTCTTTTCTCTTTCTTGTTTAACTATACCCTCAAATTACATTCATATTATCATATTACCTCTGTAACACCTTCAAAACAGTAACAGTATGAAGGCAGACTTATTCTCACCTTCAGGCAGTTCTGCACCAGCTTGTGGATGTCCAAGAAGGGCTCCTTGATTAGCTCCAGATCATGGTTGAGTATCCTGACAATTCCCTCTCTCTCAAGGACAAAAAGTCGCTGGGATCCATCCCCACAGTGCACCACCCCCACCGGCTGCCTTAGACCACTCAACACCTCTTGGGCACAGTAGCAGTTGTGTTTGTGTTTCCTGGGTGACATGGAAGATTAAAAAAAGGTCAGAGACAGATGATGGTGGTGAATGACCCAGTTACAAAGTATAAGGGAAGCAATAGTGCTTGGAAGGAAGGAATAGTGTTTAGAGGAACACAAAATGGCAACAATGTTTTAACCTAAAATTATTTTTAAGACATTCACAAGGACTTTCCATTGACAGCCATTTGATTAAAAATTGTAATTACACATCTTTGCGCCATTCACTATGCATCACCTTGAACTACTGACAGACTATTGCACACCTTTGTTCTGTATTATTTTCATCCTTTAGCCGTCTTACGAATGGTTTGCCTTTCATTTTCAATGGTTTCGTAACCAGGAAATACTTTTAGATGCACAGCAAAAATCCAGTTTATTATCACATCTAATGTCCACAGTACCATCATTCCTCAAGTGTTATAAATTGTGCTGATTGACTCAGCCCACAGCCAACTGCATCTCTACTTTGAACAGCAAGTACTGGTATTCGACATACCAGACAGTTGCAAACTAAACATTTAAACATCTCCGTTATACGCACAACTCTTTCAGAACCATCCATTTCTATCAATTTTCTTTGAAGCAGATTCAACCTAACATTCATATATACCTTTCACTGTATTTGACCAAGCCTGTGATAAGCCAGAAGCCCTTTACCAACAAATATGGCCAATTGGCTGGAATGGGCACTGATTTTATGGGGGATGAGAAAAGCTGATGTAATTGGCTACAAGCAATACAAGCCCATAAGCAATATACACATCCACTGCTTATATATAGCTAATAACCTTTTGCCCTATCCTATCCTTATGTGCTCCTAGGGTAAGCAACATGCAATCAGTCATGAAAACACAAAAAAGTGCAACAATCACTTCATCTATGCATTGTGCAATGAAAACATGATAATTTGAAGTCTATATATTCCAATTCCAAAAAATAAGTCATAATATTAGCCAATTCTCCTTGACTTAATATTAACAACTTTCTCCCAGCCTCTAACAGAGAGTCCTGCTCGCTGTCATTTAGCTAAATAGAGAGTAGCATGCAGAAGTGACAAATCGGTCCCTGACTCTGACTATTGAAGTTACTTGAGGGAATGATGGTTGTATCATACACCAGGTCACCAGCGCCACCCCTACATGTGTGGACTCTCCCGCTGCTGTGGTCAGCTGATCAACTCCCCCGCACATTCCAAGGATTATCACACTTGATCAGACTTCCATATTTTTACCTCAGTATTTGACTATTCCTTGCTCACGTAGTTTAGCCTAGTGACGTTCCAGTGTCTCCTGCTGTTTTCACACTTTGCTTGCAACTTTTTTTTTTCTTTAAGGATCTGTGTTCTGTCAGTGTTCCAGCAGAGTGCTCCAAGGTGGCTTACATGATTTGTCTTCTGTCCAGTTGAGTGTTACTGTGGGGTGCAGCCAAGGGAAATCAACAAATATCTTGTTGTGCCTCAGCTATGCTCTTCTCCCAGGAGCGCTGGGTGGCTTCAAGCTCCATACACCAACCAAGGAGGCTTCTTTGGAACTATTAGGATTAACACAGGGGTACTAAAGTGTGGTAGATTATAGCATCAAGTTTTGTAATATTGGCTGACTGAAGCAACCCTGCACTGTCAGTCCAGCCAGACTCCCACGTCCTGGAAGTTCCAACAAGATCTAACCAAGGCAGTCCCAGCCTCAGTGACTGAGGGAAACCCATGCAGATCAGCTATTCTTGAGTGACACCTGAAGAAAAACACTGATACCTATGTTGGTATTGCAGGCAGGAGAGCCACTTTGCGAAGCATCGCTCGCTAAAGTCAGGGCTCACCTGCAGTCAGTGGGGGCCTGGTGAGCCAAGCCCTAAAGACCTCCTTACCTCCCCGTCCACTGCAACAAATGGGTTTGGTCCTATCTGGCCAACTGCTGACCCCATTGATGCAGAGTTTATCAGCACCAAACTGGTCCAAAAAGGTAGGTATCCAGACAGAGCCCATTTCAGAACCTGTACTGGTGCATGCACTTGGTGAACATCTCCTGAATCAGATTACTCACCGCACCAAGCCAATCCAACAAGTCTGGCCAGGTAATCATCATGAAGTCCTCAGGTTTCATGTTATTCAATCCCGCACTGAAAACCCTGAATTCAGTCTTTCCATGGCTAAGCTGGCATCATCCACATATTAACTGGTCAACACCACTATCTTGAAGGACCACCACTATCTGTGTATAAAAACTACCTCTCCTGATCTTGAACGAAAGGAAAATTTCCTGGACCTGAGAAAGGTTGTGTTTTTGGACCTCCAGGAAGTGCTCAGCCAGACTCTCTACAATGCAATTTCTCTACATCCCCACCACCGCTACAGCTGCACCATTAACCTTCTCACTTGATCATTACCATCTAAACTTATGTTCCCTCTCCACTCATGAACAGGGAGCCATAGACAAATACATTGGCAAGTCTTTGGCAGCAGGTAGTATCTTCCCCTTGTCACCTCATGTCTGATCTATTTTTTTTTTTCTTTGTTGAGAAAAAAGGACAAGTCCCTGTGTAATTTTAGTTAAAAGTTATCCCCCTTTCCTCCTCCCTTTAGCTTTTAAACATCTGCAAGGAGCCATAATCTTTATCAAATTGGACCAAAGCAATTGGTATCATCTAGTCTGAATTAAGGTGGGAAATGAGTAGAAGACAGCTTTTAACAACACATACACTACATGCTCAAATAGTTCTCTAATACCTTCTAGAAAACAAACTATTCATCAAAGCTGGTTTTCATAGATTCCACATGAAAATCAGTAATCAGTTTCTTTCTTTGGGTTTATCATCCAAAAGAGGAGGGCAAAGATGGATCCCATAAAGGTTGGAGTGGACAGATCCAGATTCCTGGAAGCAGTCACAGAGGTTTGCAGACTTTGCCAACTTTTACTGAATTTCAACCAGGGCGACAGGACCATGGTAACACTTGTGCACAGGATAACCTCTGCACATATCCCCTACAGCTGGTCAGTCCATGGTAGATGTGAACAAATTAGACGTAGAAATAGGAGCAGTCCTCCAAGGACAAGGAACTACTTTCTTCTCCCTCCCTAAAGTTGTCCTGAGTGGAATGAATGGAATTATGACATCTTAATGCATGTTGGTAGTTATGATGGCCTTGGAGAAGGGACAGCATTGGTTAAATGGGACAGAAGAGCTGTACACATCACAGGAAAAAAATAAAATAAAATAAATCACTGTAATCATAAATACATCCAAACGGATCCTATAATCTTGCCAATTTCATTTTACAGCTATTTTAATTAATTCTTAATTTTATTTCACTTCATTTTAATTTGTCTCTCTTGTTAACTCTTGTTCCTGCTGCCTTGGACCAAACAAAGCAGCAGGAACAAGAGTTCCACACCAGCAAAGACCTGGAACCTCCAGATAACATCCTACCTGCTTCCTGTTTGGCCAGACCAACCACATGGGATATCAAAAGGACAATCCAGAATGCCCTAGAGGACCAGCTAAGCCCCAGCCAATGTCTTGAGTATGTCTGAGGGCTCATGGTCTCATGTCCTGCAGTGGACACTCTTCTCAGATCACTTGTTATCCGGTGGCCAACTATACCAACATACCCATTCAACAATGTTTCTTGTATCCTTCAGTGTTGTCAGATGTTCAGGAATTTGTTGCAGCCTCCCAAGAGTGGCACAACATGTCCCAGCAGGTTTGTTATGACCCCTCCAAATCCATCATTTATCCTGGTCCTTCTTGTCGATAGACTTTGTTATTGGTCTTTACCCATTAGAAGGCAATTACTGGTATTAGTAGACAAGTACTTCAAGATGGTCTACTGTATTTCACTCCCAAAGTTGCAAGATACCAAGAAAACAGAAGAAAGAAAGAAAACTTTGCCTCCCGATGGATTTTGGTGTCAAATTGTGGAATTGGTTCTTCCAAGTTTTGAAAGGAATTTCAACTATTACGCATACCAGTGAGTCTATTGTCTGTCTATTGTTTTTCATCCACAGACAAATGGACTGATGAGCCAAGTGCTGGACACAACTATGTAGTGATTGAGCTTGCAGGAACCCTCATCTTGGTCCAAACACCAAATACATGCTGAATATGCTCACAACTCTTTAACCACCTCTGCCACTGGGCTCCTTCCGTTCCAAGGTGCCTATTGATATCAGCCTTCTCTTCTCCCTACCCAAAGAGAGAGGTCAATGTACCATCTGCCCAGGATGCGATCTTGGTTGGCCTGAGGGGCGGCCAAGAGTGTGCTTCTTAGGACCTCCCAGTGTTATTGTTGGACTGCCAACAAATGACACACTCTAGCCCTTGTGTACACCGCAGGAATCAGGGCTGTTTATCAACACAGGACCTGCCTCTGAGTGGTGTCAAGAAAACTGGTTCCCAGGTTCGTTGGACCCTTTTCCATCTCCAAGTAATTTACCCACTGGTAGTGTGACTACAACTTCCAAGACCCCTCCGTATCCATCCTACATTTCATGTCTCCAGAGTCCATGTTTCCTTGCCTTGTTGGCAATCTTTGTTTTGTTTTTGAACCCTGATTCCTGTCTGCCCCTGTTATACAGATTATCTGTGGATTTTGGAACTGTGCTTTTGGCTTTTGGATTACTATATTACGATCTTTGGATTATGGGCCATGAACTCTGCCAGCTCGTTTCCCCCCGGACAGCCCACTCGGTAACGTACCCTGTTTCTGTATTCTGGTGTTTTCTGGATTGTGTCCTGGATCCTTTCCCCGACCATGATTACAGGTTGCTGCTATTCAGGTGCACATGCTGCTTGGCCTTCTTGCCTCAGGGAAAACAGAGATGAAAGGCAACCCCCCCTCCACCCAACGGACAAAAGGGCAAAGCTCTCTGTGATATACAGACCTTTGCAGTGAGGGAGGCAAACAGAATGACGCAGGATAAGCATTTTCATTATGTGAGCAAAGCTGAGCAAAAGCAGTGTGGACAGAATTTAGGATTAGAGGAGAAATGACATAGCATTTCTGTCTGAAAGTATGGACCATGTCAAAATGGACCACAATGGAGAATCCAGAACATGTGACAGAGGCTATGTTTGTTTCTATAGACACACAGAAATCACGACTGAATGTCTTGAATCTGAACACGTAAGAACTAATGAAACCCGAAGAATTTCCTTGGCTGAAACACGTTTAAAAACTAGTCAAAACATACTTAAATTAATAATATGCATATCTTATATAGTGTAACCCAATTCTCAAATGAAATAAACCATGATTAAAGTCAGATTACAAACCTGATATCTTCTATTTTTTCATCTCCCAAGTAGTTGGAATCTTGCCTTTGTGGTTGCTTTCGCTGAAAATCTGGAAAGCATAGACTGGCATCTCTCCTCCCATAGTACTGGCAGAACTCATCCACATCAGCTTGGAACAGTTCTAGCAAACACAACAAATAGAGACATAGAGAGAGGGTCTTACACTTACTGTAGCTACTGCATGATTACATGACTTGAAATGTTAGGCTCATGTGGCAGGCAAATCTGAGAATATCCACTGAATATTCTCCTAGACTGTTTCTCTTTAGTACTAAAACATACTGGTTCACAGGTCATTTGATATCACCCCCTTTTTCTTGAGAAGGATGTTATATCTAGAAAAAAAGACCTTCAACCAAATACAAGACCCACATGCAGTAAATGGAAGACTGGAAGACTTGAAAAACAAAGCAAGGGGACCATTTCTATATCATTGCTAAAACTATTAAATTACATTTAAACTCTGATCAAAGGTGTTTAACTTTCACTGCAACTAACATCTCTCTAGCAGTGCCCTTAATGAAATTTATATTTGAAAGAAGAATAAATGGTACAAAATGATTACAGAGTCTTTCCTCTAAGTTCTGCAAGATACAGAAATGCATAAAATTATGTATATAGAAGAGCTCAAAACTTAAAAATTGAATTGTATATTGGTTCACTTCAATTAACCTGCAGAGGAAAACTTAACAAATACAACCTTATCTACACTAGACAATGAAAAATTTTAGACCATCTGAATTCAAGTGATCCCAAATGCTACCATCACAAAGGCATTTACAATAGTCAGATATAACTTATTGAACTGTTCTAGAGGCTCTGTTTTGCTCCCAAATCCAAATTATCAATGACAAAACTAGACTCTATTGTATATCAGACGAAGGGAACCAAATGAAAAACATGGACACAGAAAGAATGACAAACTCTGATGAATATTTGAATAATATGAAATGATGGTGGAAAAGTTTTTCATCACATTAAGTCATAACCTCAGAACCGTACAAGGCTATTTCCAGGACAACATTTAAATTATAAAGGAATACCTTTCATTCTTGTTGCACACAAAAGCTGAGGCGTACATGTACATTTGAATTCATTATTTGTATAGTACCAAACCACAATACAATCATCTCAAGGCACTTTACAAAAAAAAATAAAATAAAATAAAATACATGCCAGCGAGCTTACCTTTGTGTCACACATTTAACTATTTTGCATTACTCAGCAACACATGGACACAGCATTTAAAATGAAATAATCAACCTATTAAATTTGGCATTTAATTCAAAATAAACAAAGATGTTTCCAGGGTAATAGGTATTTTTGCTTGCATTGCCAAAAAAAAAAAAAAAACAAAACATAATGCTTGCAATTGCTAATTGACTGCATTCTACTATTTTAACACGCAAATTAAAAGTACAACCACCATTACATCATTCAATATGTCCATTTAACCTGCTGTTACCAAAAATGGTTCACTGCCAAAGCAAAAACTGATCTGTGTATACAAAATAGTCACACACAGCTACACCTCCAGCCAGCACAGTCACAACATAATTCCTAGCAAAGAGCTAAGTGCGCAGTGGGCCCTTTGCGACCTAAAAACAATCTTGCCAATATTGTTTCTTTTAGTCAATCCCTCGGAGGACAGAGGAGAGCAAAGCAGTGAAAAAAACACAAACAGGACTCTCCCTGTCCCTCCTTTCATCTCTGTCTCTTGCCACACACCGACCACAAGAGCTCACCGCACCAAATACTGGAGGTGATAGGATATCCCCTCAAACATCTAAACACAACATGAAGATCAAACACACATATAAACACATATACAGCTTGTGCTATACCACCCACTCACTTGTGTGTGCAGTTATCTTAACCATGCTGGTTGGCGACCTTGGTTGCAGGGTGGGAGGATGAGTGAAGAGGGAAGAAAGATTTAAGAGAAGAGGAGTACAGGGAAGGTGGGAGGCCTTGGCAGAAGTGAGAATCAAGGCAGTAAATATCATTATGGAGAAATAGTGGCTGAGTACACAGCGTAATTAAGGGCCAGTAGAAAGATTCATGGGAGCAGGACAATAGTTATGAATGCTACTGTTTAATTTTAAAACCCTTGTCCAGATTTTAATCAGAAAAGCTGAGGACTTGTCATACTGTACAGATCATGAGCCAGATCCACAAATGAAAAAAAAATATATATATTTTTAAATGCCAACAGAATAATTTCTGTTTATAATACATGTATGTCTATGGGAGAGATTTCTCTCTGCAATAAATCTTGTATTTAGTAGAGTATGTTAAGCTAATTGTTAGGTATTGTAAACCCATAATCTTTAACAAAAAAGAAAAAATGTCACGAGGACAGTGAAGAATGGGCGAGAGAGTGGTGAAGAGGCAGAGAATTACAGAGAGACAGAACTCTGTCCATATTCCTGGCTTCCCAGCGCTAAAGTTATACTTCCATCTGGTTATCTTCCAAGGCAACCTGGGTGGCCCACCCAAAGTACTTGACATCTTGATGCACTTCAGCAGTTTTACATACACACAACCTTTGTAGAAAAATAAATGTGTCATTCGTCACCACATATGCTGATCTGTGGAGGGCTGAGGGGGGTCAGCGGAGAGGAGCAGTGGGAGGGGGGATTCTTCTCTATATTCCTCTCTTGAGCTTTTTTGGTTAGATTCCCTGAGCCCATATGTCTGTCAGCTTCTGAGAAAATACTGTAATTTCCGACAAGTTCAAGTGTTTTACATGATATGCCAGCAGGCCATTAGATGCAGACAAGGATGGACTCAGGTGGAATGTGTGTGTTTGATATTTAACTTGAGCTGTAGTATACCATGTGGGTGGGTTGCAGACAAGTGTGTTTGAAACTCTTCTGTGTTTGCAGATCTCAGCAGATCTAATCAGTTTTGTGGCGACAGAGATTGGAAGAAGACTTGGCGGGAGGAGAAAAGACAGTCAAAAAGTGTTTGATCATGTTTGGTATGCACTCTGAAGGCACAGATACCTGTGATCTTGCATCCCTTCAAAAGAAATTCTTTGGAAGGACAAATGCTTTCAGAGGGAAGAAGGGTTCCTGTCATTTCAACAGTACTGTGTCCACAAGGAAAAGCTCTGCATCAATACGTTTGCCTTGGTTCATTAGATTTTGCCGAATGATAGTAGAGCTCAGAGTCAGAGATAACAGAGGCCAGCAAGCACGATTTCATTTCTGTTTATATTAATGTGACGGCAGAGCATTAGACACAGGTGACAGCCTATGCTGACAGCTTATGCCTGAGAAATGCAATGCAATGGGCAGTCATGCCTACACCGCAGCTAGGGTGCTTATGCATCCTGAATAAAGAATCAACCCCGTAAGTTGAGTCTGGTGAGCAGCATCCAGGAACAGATCATAAAATAGTTCATTCTGCTCCAGTCAGGTTTTCTGGTACATTGGTCAGGCTGGGACAGCAGAAATTTGTTTTCATATTCACCTTTGCAAATCTAATATTTTCCATTCACATGTCAACAAATGCCCAAAATCTGCGTGTTACTTCAACAGATTCCCATTTTTTTCAAACTTATGCTGCTTAAAATAAACATGCATGATCTGAAAAAACCTAAAAAGACAAGAGAACAAAATGTTCTGCACCTGGTGCCATAAACACATCTAGACTGACTACTGTGTCATAAAAGAACAAATATTGCTCTGCTATTTACTAGACCAAATGTGCTAGATCAGTCTGTAGGTTAATCAGAAAACTGTGTTGTCTCTGTATAGGTAGTAATTATACTGATGCATTGAAGTGTAAGAGTAAAGCAAGGAGTGAGGCAGCAAATGGATGAGACAAGCTAAGTAACATATGGAGGTGAGGTCAGATCTGGATAAATAAAATTTCACAGACAAGACTACTGACACTTCTTGCATAAGTCCAAATATCTGCCATTTCTGTGTGTGCAGGGTGAGTCTGAATGAGAAATAAGGTCTGGTGTAAATATTTATCTATCACAATCAGGCATGTTAGTTTCATGTCAAATTACAGGACTGAACTGAGCAAGTAAAATGTATGCCCACTTTAGCAACATCTATTCATGTGTGTATATTTACTTTCATATCACCAGGTAACCACACAGGCTGTAATTCAAGTCACTATCATGGTCATTATTATCTGTTTAATGTACCTGGAATGTGCCCCCTGCAGGTGTAGTAGAACTCGCGGCAAAAGTCCTGGCAGAGCCGTGGCAGGTCTGGCTCCCTGTGTGGCATCTTATCCATGTCCAAGGAGTGGAACAACACCTGGGCATTGGGGGAGCAGTGAGCACACTTGATCTCCTCCAGGAGGTGTCCACATTCTGTGTTGTTGGTGGAGAAAATCTGGAGACCACACACAAGAACCAATGTCTGATTAAAATGGCAGGCTGTTAACTTTTATACAGGCAAGCAGACATGTATTGTAGGTTGGAATTAGCTGGGGATTTGTATATTAACATCATAAACATTACATTATGAAGCAGGTAAGGCTTAGACTATAGGGTATATTTTCGAGTCTTCTTAATTATAAATTCCTGAAAATTTAGGACGCAGATTTACAGAAGCCAAATTTGTCATAATTAGACATGCAAATATCAGCCCATGTAATGTGTAAAAACTGTTTTAGTTAAATGTTTGGATTGTTGATTGAAACAAAGATACCTTAGCATTTCCCATTCAAATAACAACTGTATGTTAACAACACCATGTTCCCATTTGACACGTGCAAAATGAAATAACAAGTTTGAAGCAGCACTAGATGTTATAAAACTAGTTCTTCTACCCCAAGACCTCACTTCACCTGCAATATCATACAATACATAGCAATGTTAAAATAGCAGCTGTTTAAAGTGTACATTATTTAGAGATTTGAAACGCACTTGAGTTTGGACAGTTATTGTTGGGGTTGGTCTTGTGCTGCTCACACAGCAACTTTCTGTTGCTCATAGCATTAGATTGTAGCAAGCAGCATAATGAGGCAGACAGCCATATGCACAGT
This sequence comes from Mastacembelus armatus, assembly GCF_900324485.2. Classification (NCBI taxonomy): domain Eukaryota; kingdom Metazoa; phylum Chordata; class Actinopteri; order Synbranchiformes; family Mastacembelidae; genus Mastacembelus; species Mastacembelus armatus. The sequence continues at coordinate 6,848,985 of NC_046633.1, forward strand.
GTGAAAGTCTACAGCATTTTTATCACACTCTGCACAAATGCACCATCATTCACACTGCACAACCACACCTCATTTCTGCTAATGGTGTTGCCTCTTTCCACGTTTTTACAATTTCATGTACACAAGCTGAATTATTTCAAAATCCTGTTGCAACTAAATCACCAATACTGCACATTACATCAAAATATAATATCTATTGTATGCGATTCTATATTCCTTTATACAGATTTGTTCAACAGTGAAGTAGGCACACCCTCAATAAACAAAAAAATCGTATCCTCATTCATTGGATGCTTAACCAAGTTCGCAAACAGTTAAAGTCAAATTACAATTCCCATGTCTGACAGGTCTCAGGGCATGAAATGAATGAAGCCAAATAAGAGCCTCAAATCCTGATTTGGGCTCATTACGCTAAAGTACACAAAGAGTGAATCCAAAAGAAATTAGCAGGGTTATTTACATAACAAATTAGCTGTAATAAAACACAATGTAATCTGTTTTAGGTCAAGAGTGGTGCTGCTTGGGCAGCCATACAGGCAGCCTGGTAGTGCTTTGCTCTGTGTGAGGTCCATGTGTAAACACCAATTTAGAGATAGACAGGCACATCATTCCCACTCTGGTATCAACAAATTATCAGTCTGTCGAAGTCAATTACACCAGCAGACCCAAGGCCAACATATGGACAACTTGCACTTTGCTTTGATTGCAGAACAAACTGCAACTGAGGAGAAACCTTTCTGTTTAGAAGTTGTACAGTGCTTTGTTTACACAACAGGTGGCAGAACCTTTGCCAGAACCCTGAGAGTCAATTCTTCCTAATGAAAAATATACTGACATACTAACATTAATCTAGTATATAAAGGACTAATTTACGCATAAACTACTAATTGATGTGTCGGAATTGATGTGTAGTTAATTACTATATACAAATGCCATTTATTTTCTACATTTTATCTAATTGTTGACATTTTCCTCAAAAAGGGACCTCCAGGCTGGCTATGACCATGTATGCATGGTGTGTTCCACTGTCTCTGTGCCCTCTAAACTCATGCCATGTTGTGTTGTGGGCATGCCTGCCCTCCTGCTCTAAATTACCCATTGATTCTGTGTGCCATGGGCTGGCACAAGGTCGATGTAGAGTAGCATTTGTGTGCTCTCAGCCATGCCCTGTGTCCATATGTTGCTCGGATGGGCTCCAATGTTGCCATCATCCAAACTAGAACAAGTGGACCTTTGTTTGTTGTCTTTTGCTGAATCTCAGTATGTTCCTCAGAAGCTGGGAGAAAATCGCAAGAGGCTCAGTGGTGAGGACACACTGAAGCAAGTCAGGACCTGAGCCACAATAAAAAAAAAAAACATGGAGTAGGCTCTAATGGCATATGAAAATAAATGTTTCACTAATTTATTCCCAGGCTATTTTAAATGTGACCATTTAGATGTCACTAGTTCTAAAGCTGGTTTCACACCAAGCTGCAATACATAGTTTCATGTGGGAGAACAGCTCTAACAGGATTACTTTTTGCATACAGGCTTTTGTTAGTGAAGTTGTCAGAACAAGCATATTAATCCACCATGCACGTGAAAAAAAACATCACTTCTCTTTAAATTGCAAGAAATCTGTGATGCTCTGCAATCCCAGAGAGAATGGCAGAGAGGAGGAGAGCACGGATATAGGCAACACTAAGCTTTAACAAAACACTTGTCCTCGGGGAATAGGTGTAAGTTGGTTGGCAGGGGGATATAGTGAAGGATACACACCCTCTCAAAGGCATTAACGTTGACACTTGGACAGGGCTGATGACTGGGGGAGAATGATGTTCTCCAGCTTCTCCCATTAGCGAAACCAACAAACACAATGGTGTTGTTGTTATTCTTTTGCCATAATCAGAAAGGGCTCCGTGTGTGGGCAGTGTAGTGGGGAGGAGGAGAAGTCGAGTTCGTCCTATTCAGTTTCCCCCCTCTTATTTGCATGACTTGAGCAAATTAAATGATGCAATATGGCTTTTTGTCGCAGCACAAAGTGAGATACCACCCAGCCACTGAATGATTCGAGGAGTGGTTTACATGAGAATGATCCGGTGAGGATCCAACGGAACAAGATTGGCGCATACAGTCGCCTTTTCTGCTTTTCCCCCACGTAAACTGAGCAGCTTAAATTTAAACCCCTAGCCTGACTTTATGGTACCACTTTAGTCGATTCCATAACAGTAGATAGTGTTGGCTAGGTTAAAAACAACATTTGGTTGAACTTTTCTGCTAATGCAGTAAGGTTAGCTAAACAAAAAGACCTTACGTAGCCTACTTAGTTAGCTTAATCCGTAAAACCACTAAGAATAGATCATTAAACACGAAGACACGGAAACTGTTCGCATCTGCGTTATAAAACCTCGACGTTTAGTGTCCAACCGAAGTCCTACCTTTTCGGGTAAAACAGTTTAGCTAGAACCAGTTTTTCTCCTGACAGTTGTAGCCGAGTGTAGCGAGAAGTAACGTAAATTGGCCAGTGATTACCATGGTAACGCTGAAGCGCATTGGGCACGCGGGGTTACAGTTGCAGCAAAAAACGAGACGAAAATTTAACCGAGAAACCTCGAAATTCACTTATTTTCTAACAGCAAACACAACAAGGATCCCGTAAACAACGGGTGGCTAATATTGCAAAGATATTACTGCCATAGCATGACTAAAAACACAACGATAAATCCACATTAGAGACAGAAAGTAGCCAATACTTCATCACAAATATGGATCCTGCCGTAATTAAAAACATAATACGGTAAGACCACCTACCACAGAGCACCTTAGACACGCATGTGACTGAAATAATGTTAAAATAAAAGTCTTTCAGAGACAACATAGCCCAGGGCAATTTCCCCTGACCATCCCCAATTCGAGCATGACAAAACACAAAGGCTGTAAATGCGTCTCTTTAATGCGTTTTAGCAGTGAAATCCCATTCCCTTAAATGCAACGTTGTGGGTGGACATTAACCTACCCTGGCATCCCTGCGGTGCAGGATCTGATAGGCGGCTCTCCTGGTGGGACAGCAGGACACACGGGGATACAACCGGTGGCAAACTTCTCCGCTGCTGCTGCCGTCAAGCAACACTTTTCGATCCCTTTTCTTCAGCCGCTTGGGCAAGCTTCCGTCGTAACATCGTCTCCTCCTGGGGCTAATTTCTCCCCTCTCGTCGAATTTTGCGTCTCCACATTCCCACACGTTGACTGCGATGGCCAGGACGAGCACAAATTGTAAATGCTTCATAGTTTACAAAAATAAAATAAAATTTAAAAAGAAATTAAAAAAAAAAAAACAAGATCTGCCCACTTTTTAAAAATGATTCGGTTAACCTGCAATGCAATATATATATAGATAGGCAGATAGATATAAGTATATATATATTAATTTTATTATTTTATTTAACTTATTTAATTTTTTTTGGGCTATATAAGTAGCAGAAGCAAATTTCTACAAGCAAATTATAATTATGCGTTAGACAGAGCAGGTGTCCTAAATTTGATTCACTGCCACAAAAGAAATGTGTGTTAAAATAAATTATGGTTGGTTCTTTATATATAAAGCAACTCAAAAATAAAATAAAATAAAATAAAAGCAAAGTAATAACACAATTTATCCTGATGAACACAAAAAGTCAAAACATCGTGAAATGCAAACGAGCCGGGGTGTTCCTTTCAGATGTAATTCCTTTTGAGTACAGCACGGCGGTTTGTGCATGCACGGGCTCAAAAAACATATAAGAAAATAAAAGTTGTCTCTCACTAAAGTCCTCAGAGCGCTCACATGTTTTCCCCTGCTCTTTCCTCCTTCTTTTTAACCAGCGCGCGAGAAGAGGAGCGAGCACGGTGACGTATGATTTTTGCGGGAGCGCGCATTTGGCCACAAGTCGCGTCCACGTCGAGGTAAGCGGTTACCTGGCAGAGCGGAGGACGGAGTGTGGGGGTGGTGGGAGTGTCATTGCTCGGCTATGTTGACAAAAACACAAAGAATAAGAATATTAATCATGGTATCAAATACTCCTCAGCATTATACGTATGATGCAAACAAAATATAATGACTTGTGAAAAAAAACGACTATACTACTTACTTTCTCCTGAATTCCCTGTCTAATCTAATAGACTACTATATGATAACGTTATTTTTCTCATTTGTTTCTGCAGACAAACATCCTCCATAGTTATTTGTCATGTAAGCACAATTCTGCTTATATATCTTCCATTAAAATGAAAATGATGTGTGGAGTTAATAAAGATGTTACATATACAATATATGGTCTACTTATAAAATATTGTGTGTTGTTATTGATTTCAGTATAGGAAGTTAAAATACAGCCCCACCACCATGCACAGCATTTAAATGCATCTTACATCTCTGAATATAATGCAGTACTTTTACATCACTCTATTTGCGCTTTAACCTAAGAAAGCTTCTGAGTACATATTTCATTACTATCAAGCTATATATTAGGGTCACTTTAATGAGCATATATCAGAGAAATATGTTACCTCAACATGGCTCTATGCATTTGTCTCTGCTCCTGAATAACTGGCATTTTTGGAAACACTAACATTATGAAAATGGGGACTATTATGTTATATCACTAACTGTGTCATGGATGTTTGACTTGTTTCTAAATATGGTCTAAAGGGTTTATTCTGGTAGCCGCACAATGAAGAATTACATGTTTTGTAGGCAGTGGAAAATTGGCTGCCATGTGAATCAATCATCTGATGGCAAGCAATTTGTTGCCTTACAATTGTATACATTGTAAAGCATCTTAATTTGGCTGCTGATAATACTGACCCAAATGTGAGACAGATCCTCTTTCATTCCCTTCTTCAGAAAAATCACATGATAACAATCTGAAAGGGAATGTCCAGCTATTGCAATTACTGGAGAAACAACAGCTCCCCCCTTTTTTGGATACTCAGAGAATCTGAAATCAGTTACATTAGCGGCACCTGTTCTTACTTGGGGGTCTCTGGCACTCACCAGAGCCCCAGCTCAGCTTATCTACAGGAATCTGGAGCGGGTGGAATCCAGGAGGGGTTGGTTTGATTGTGGGCAATTATGGAAATGACTATGTGTGCTATGAAGCCATGGCAGGCCTTGCCAGATCTGACCCCCCACCCACTACATTCTTTACGTTACCCAACTGGAGACATTTCTGGGCCAAGTATAGCCAAAATAATACTTCTGTGTTCTGCTTTTAAAGGAGGGAAGGAACGGGACCATATGGAGAAAAGGAACGTGCCACCTCCATTACCACTACCAAAACTAGATCTCTAAACAGAAACAAATAATATTACTGTCTTGTTGAACAGCATGAATAAACATGTGGGATGCAGCTGTGGAGCAGGGAAGAGTACATCTGCTGAGAGAGATCGACCATTAGAGAGAATCACAATTCAACAGACCTTAAGCTCACATAGTCCTACTGAGGCACAGGTTCAGAGCAGACACACAGATGCATACACACGAAGAAATAAGCAAACAGCCATATAAAGTATCTTTTCTTGCAGTATTGGCTCTTCATATAATCAAAACTGGTTTAGTATTGGTATTTTGGGTTTCATTACTTTTATTAATTGGTGTGGAGTTGTTTTCTGAAGCTATGTCTAAGTTGACAATTTTAATTCCCTGGGTAGAAACAACTTGCTTTTCCCTTTTATTTCTGCAGGGTCAGTGGGGGGATTCTACTGCACTCAGCATCTGACCCACTGAGAGGATATCCTAGAGGATCATGGTTAGGTTTTGCGTGTGACCACATAAGGATCAACAACACAAGTCTGGAGCTCTACAAGCTCTCATTGCTGCCTCCGCTGTTTTCCTGACTGGGAAGTAGTTAAACGTTTACTCAGGTCTTTCTAGCCATTCTGTTTCTGCATTGTTTGCTTCATAACTCAGCATCATAATCAAGAGCATACACAACAGCACTAATGACAGCACTCTGTTTGTGCTTTTTCAATTTTTCCATTGCAAGCAGGGCGAAACCACTACCTCACACTTCACAGTTCATAAGTCTACTTAAATTTGTCTCTGGGTGTTGTTGCATGCGGCCAACACCATGGGTCCAGCAGGGTTCATCTATGAACTGCAAAAAAGTCATTATTTGGAATAATTCATGAACATGAACAAAATAGCTGTGAATATTGGAATCGCTTTATTTTAAAGTCTCCTCATGACACTTAATTTTTCAAATAATTAGCTTTTCAACCAAATAGCAACATGACTCATTGAATGCCAGTGTTGGTTTGTTTGTCTGTCTCTTGGTTGTAGCCTCATCACCTCCACAATGCTACGGATGTGTTATCAGGCCATAAAATACTTTATACTCCCCACAGTAGCCTACCCCTTAACCTAAAAGTTTACATAGGCTGTTTACACATAATTAGGCCTATGGTTTTGTCAGGTGTTTGTATATAACGCTAATATATACAAGCTTATAATATTTGCAATATGGATACCATGTAGGTAACACACAGTGGAGTGCTGAAATCACATTACACTGCATTATACTATTTTTTCCAGTTTCACCACTAACATGAAATTATTAATCTCAGCCCACCGCTATCATCAATTCAGCCACATGTGTACCTTTCTTTCACAGTGTCCATCCCTCACCTTGCAGCACACAGCAGCTTAGCATTACTCTCACACCTTCTGTAATGACCCAGCTTTGCAATCATACACCCTAAAGGCATACAGTGCTCAGAAAGTGTTCATAATGTCATTAATAGTCCTGACAACAGCTTAATGAGCCCCTGCCATCTGTTTATAAATGCTTCAGGGAAAAGTGAGAGAAACAAGAAAATTAGATCCAGTAGCAATTTCCAGCTGTGTGAGCGTACCTGATTTCCACCCAAACGGATCTAAACATGAGGACATTTTAAGCATATTGACTTATCCAGCATCATCTGCAGTGATTCAGTGACTAAGTCTGGGCTGTCTGCCCTGTATCAACAGGCTCTAAATCACTGGCTTCAACCATCGCACCACACTACCTTGCTTTTAGCGTTCTCGCCCCTCCTTCCCTTGTACCACCCTGGAGTGTCCTTAGGCCTTGTTTGGCTAAAGTATACACATGGCATGAGTAACTGAAGCCACCCAAGGTTCCCTGGCGTGGTGGCACAAGACACATACCAGGTTGCACAAGTCAAGAAGACAAAGTGTCCTGAACTGTTTACATGATACTCAACTCCTGATGCATACAAATACACACAATACAATGGCCTCGCTCCAAGAAGAAAATACAGCAACTCTGCACCACAGGAAATGTAGGAACCTGATCATTCATTTGCTTTAGAGAGATGCCTTTCCAGATGTTTCAGCACAGCAACTCTTGAAATTCCACATCAGAACTGGTCATTCTACATCTCAGTGGTCTCAAATCTCTTACTTCACTTTGACCATTTTTTTAATCTTAAAGGAGAACAAAGACAAGGATTTAAGTGACCATAGCTCTGTCCTGTTAGTACTTGGCTAATTGCCTCTGTAGTCTGTATGCAAACTATTTCCATTTCCTCCCTGTTGTAGTTTCTTTGGTCCTTTCTGAACCCCATAATAGAGAATAGCACAATCCCCTAAAGGCAAGAAAGGGTTTAATGTGCAGATTGATGACTCTTTGTGGTCACTTGTTTGTAAATGTTTCCATCAGGGTTAAACAGATCCCAAAGTAGTACCATGTTAGGCACCATACATATGTGTGCAAATTGCAGATTCATTACGGCCGAGACTCACTGTGTTGCAAATGAATTTGGTGGGATGGGATGAGGGCGGGATGGTGGTGGTAAGTGTAGTCTGGTGTGGGCAGCAATGATGGTGGTCCCGGACTGTTGATGCTCTCTCCCTTCTTTCCCTCCCTGTGCTCCCTCATTTCCAGTATCCTGCCATCCTTAGCCCATCTGTTCCTGCTTGGCCTCTCAGACTCTCCCCATCAGGTAGTCCCAAGCCATTGTGTGCTCCTCACATCTCATGGCATCTGACTAAACCAGACAGAGAAATGTGTGTGTGTGTGTGTGTGTGTGTGTGTGTGTGTGTGTGTGTGTGTCTGTATGCACATGGGCAGGTGTACGACTTTGTTTTTTTAATGTACTGTCTAAAATGTTTGATAAATAGGACACTAATGTCATTAGCTGACTATCGACTTGCCTCTGAGCAGATCAGCTCAAGTGAAAATATTTAGCATGAAGAAGTACAGTGAGTCTGTGTTGTACTTTTGTTATGTTTTTTTTTTTTTTAAATACAGTCAGGTAAGAAAAACAGGTGATATCAAATGGTATAGCATTCTAATGCCATTTTTCTCTGTTTCTGATTGGCTCGTTAGCAGATTATTTAAAGAACCATGCCCCAAATTCTTCTTTATTTGGTGGGTATGGAATCTTAACTTTAAATATGATCACTTAATTTGAAAAAAAAAAAACCTGCCTGCAGTGCAGTTTGTATATTGAACTTTTAACAGACACAGGCCAAATGAAGCAGTCCCACCGTTATTTAGATCAAGCAAATGGAAAGTATTTTACTTCTCCTATTTGGAAAAGCAACTCACAAGGTGGTCCTCAGCATGAGTTTGGCTTGATAGTGCAGCACTGTACAACTTTTCTCAAACGTGGACATTATATGATTTTCCCAGGGCTTGTGGTCAGTTGTGAAATCACAGTTAACACAGTCTCTTTGGAGTGGGATTGTTTTACTGCAGAAGAGGAAAGAGGTGAATGGAACAGGCACTCCCGAGAAGGCAGTTAGGTGTGGTGTGGAATCATTTTGAAATTTTTTCCTTTCAACCCTTAAAGCAAAGGTCACTGTTTGGGAACCAACTATGCTTTATTGTCTCGGGGAATTGTCTTGAGGTCTCATTTCAGAGTAATATTTCCTTGTCTGGACCTTGTTCTTTTATATCAAAAAGCTGAAGTGAAAACTTCCCTTTTGTCTGGGATCTGATTACTAAGCATGAGTCAGTTTTATAAAGTGTCAGCCTCTCCTGTCAGGATGTTTTTGTTCTAATCCCTTTCAGTTAGTCCAAGATACGTCTGCTAAGAAACACTGGCCAGTTATTACAGTATACATTTTCATATATTCCCTCCCTTAATGTAATTTAAACTGTGGTCTCCTTTGTGTTTTTGGTTCATTCTAGCCATAGAAGGTATTTGGTGGCAGCTTTCATGCAACATCTTCAAAATCATAATGTTCCAGGTTTGCTGCTGCTTTTATTAACCTCACTCTCTCTAAACTCAGTGTGACATCTAAACATATCAATAGTCACATCCAGGTGTATTTCCACCTTGCCCATGCTATTATTCTTCAAGTATCATCTAACACTTTAATAGCTACAAAGTCTCCAAATTGGTCATGCACAACTGCATGTTAGTCTGATGTGCTTTTCCTCCTTATGGCGTTAAGGTTTTCATTAACAGCAGAGTAAGCGTTGTGTCAGATGGTGGTCTCCATGTTGGTCCCAGTGACAGCATGTTTGAGTCAGTCATGACGGTTACATACACACAAGAAAATATGTTACTGGGAAAAATCAAGTTCAGTTAGGAAATCGTAGAGGGGGTTCATATCTACTGCAGTAACTTGGTAAATAATAAATGTGTATTTGCCTCATGCATTTTAATTAGGTTTTTACCCTTTCTCCTAAAAATGCATTGACCAAAGTCAAGTGTTATCATTCAGGTATGTCTGAACCAGAATTTTTCATTAATAAGTTACACGATACATCACAGTATACTGTTACTAACTGTGCAGGTCAACTGTCAAAGCTAACCTAAAGGGAAATTAAATAAAAATAAGTGTATACATGGCCTGGAAATGTTTTTTCTTTAATAATAATATAGCTATTTTACCCACTTTGTTCTGAAAAAGAAAACCAGAAATCTTATTTACACAACTTTTAATAAAATAAGTTCATACAGAAATCTAACAAAAACTCAGTTACTAAAGTGCACATAAACACGTAGAGTGTGATTGAGTGGTTGTGTCCCTGGCCTCAGACCTCTCTCAGCAGGGTTCATCTCAGACGAATGGGGTCACTGCCCCATCTGCCACTGTATGCCCCCCCTCCCATTCCTCAATCGCACATTGACACATGGACCGACAGGCTGTCTCTCATATGATTTGAAACCTGCAGATTTCCACCACACATGTGCATAGACCAATCTGTACAAGAACACAAAACATGCAAACAGTTGCAGGCCTATTACCACTAACTCCTCAAAAACATAAACACTGCTTTATTATCTTCATACTCCCCTCCTAGCCATTTAAAGCAGACAACAAATTAACGAAAGTCAGTGACCATAAACACAAGTTACATGTTTGTACTTTCTTGTGGGAAAGATCATTTTATAAATAATTTAAAAAACAAAGGATAAATCAGGACAGTGTAAAACCCAAGTTTATCTTCAACTAATTGCAAAGATACAGAACAGAACTTTCTTATGTGCAGTCCCCACTGTGCTACATTCCAGATGCTGATAGCAGTATTGGACCACCAAGGATTTTAAGTATACTAACATGACTTAAGATGTACAAAAACTGTGATAAAATGTTTCCCTCTGCTTCTTATCCATCCTCTCCTTGTCAGAGAAACTGTGTTTGCCTATAAGGTAGCATCTTTTCTTTCAGAGGTCTGTTAGAAGAACACTACAGTTATTAAAAGCAAATCCTACAGCATCAGTGTCCTGTTACACAGAAGAATTAACAAGACACATCAACAGTTTTCAGCAGAAATAAGGCCAGTGAACACGGAGGTGTGTGGGTAACAAAGTCTAACCTGCACCTTGTTTCTGGAAATACATGTTTCTGTCAAATATTTAAAATGTCATTTTTATAATTAGTGTTAGTTTGTCTGACAGAGTTGATGAATATATTTATCTTTCCCATAGGATGAATTTCAGTATAGTCAAGTATTTTTACACATTTTGTACACATGGATAATTTTTACATAAATTCATTTAAAATTGCTTTAAAAAATCCCCGTTGAAAAAACGAATTACCTAAGTGTTTGATGTTGTGACAATACTGTGGAGAAGACATGGTTAGGTTCCGGCACAAAAACACTGCGGTTAGATTTACAGAGAGGTCACTATTTGAGGTAAAGTAGGTATTTTGTTAAGGATCCAATCATGGTCATGGTTAAGTGAAATAGGAAGTGAACAGCGTTCTCCTGACTCATAGCCCAGTGTTTTGTTGAATCATTCTTGTACACCATCTTCCTCCATATACAAACTTTGTCGCACTATAAAAACATCACCTGACTTTCTCCCTTTACCAATGAAATTCTGTTTACCTCCTTTGTAATATTGTGGTGGTGGTAAATCTTAGATGCAAAATCTGTAAGTGGCTAGATCCCACTTTATTGATAGTATTATACCACTTTGGTGTCATGTACCAACCTTTTTTTAGTGATGTGTTTTGAATAAGTCTGTTTGGCACAAGAACTATACAGTACCATATGTCATGTAGCATATAAAACAGTGGATTGCATGAGCAGGTGTTTAACATCAGTGTTCATAGATGTAGAGTTTATGGCAATATGCTGTCAAATTCAGACTTTTCATGCCAATATCAGACCACAACTGAACTCACTACTCCTTAGACACAGTATCTTTGATTAGTAAGGTTGTTATGATTTTACAAGCCAAGAAATAGACACCATATGGCATGTTTTTTTTATTAAGATACTAAACTGAACTGAGCCTTTATGCTCTTGTGGTGCACTCAGCCCACCAAAAGAGCTCTGTGAATTCTGATATTCAAGGGAGAACTGACCAAACTCAACAATAATGGTGAGATAAACCAGTGAGAAAATTAGAGGGATAGATTGCTCATAAATCATGCGTGCACCACAGTGCAACATTCAGATGCATTTCAACACTTGTCTTTCCTCTGCAAAGTCTTTCACAACCTGTGGCTTGCATGCTGTTTCAAGGAAAAGGAGACTGCCAAGTATCACTGCGTACTCCAAATATTTGTGTGGTCAGCTGGACAGCGCTGTTGCGGTTGGATCCCATCAGTAAAGTTCAACCACTCTTGAACCCGCTTCATGTTTTACACTGTGATGTTATTTTGTTACTCAATGAATAAAATGTGGAAGTTAGTCAAGGGAGGACATGACTTTCTGTTATCTGTTGATTTCTCTTGTCCTGTCCAGCAGCATGTCCTTTTGGTATGCATTACAACATCTGAATGACTAATAACTTTGAGTTTATCTAGTTCATAAATAGAAATAACAATTGCACTGTGTATCTGTAAAACCTCTGATAGGTTTATGGATCAGTACCAGTGACTGACTAACTACTTTGGAAGGTACTAAATTTTAAAATCTAAAAGTCACTTTTTTATCAGAATCAAAAATTAGAATCAGAAACAGGTTTATTGCCAAATAAGTGAGGCGTTCACATTATAAGGAATTTGTTTTGGTGAGATGGTGCGTACATAGAGTAAAATGTGGCAGTATCTGTAATTAACAGTGTCTTTGGGGGGAAAATATCTTGTATGTTATAATTTCATCAGACTCCTTAGTCATCTTTTCTGCTCGTTTAAACTTTATGAATTGTACCAATTGCAGGTCACAAATATAACTTTTAAAGATGTTGGTACTGGTACTGGTCAGCAAAGGTCAGTGGCAGGACATACTATGTTTGCAAGTGTTTGCATACTCAAGTAATAGCTCCAGCAGAGAGTTATTTATGACTAACTGATTCATTATTGCATCAAAACATAGAGTTTAGAGGATCCTCTTCACACTTTGCCTTTATCTTCTTGCTAAGAATTCAACCCTAATATTAAATAAGAGTCCACATGTGCATTCAATTATACATTTAGTATAATGGGAAAGTTTGCTGTGATGCATTTATGATAGGATGTCGTGATGCTTCAATCCCAGTTTCATAGTTTTGCCCATTGGAGCTGTTAAATGTTACACCACTATTTTGACATTTTTTGGTTTATGGTATTTGGCATCACCTTTTCCATATTTCTGGCCTGGTTATCGACTTTCGAGACTGGCCATCACAGCTGTGTGCATACAACCTGATTTCTATGTAAAACTGCTGAATGTTTTTTTGTTTGTGGTACTATGTTGCTTGTAAGAGCAGAAACTGGACATTGTTTATAGCATTTATTTTACAGTTTCAAATGTATATTTTCTTGTTCTGTGTTGTCAGAACAATAGTAAGTACACAATCAGTTCAATTTGACATTTCAAGTTAACAAAATATCACACAGCGTTTTAAAGCCAAATACTATATTGACACATGGATACATAACGGAGGCAGTGCAGTATACAGATTATGCCAAGGATAATTGTTTAGCAGGTTGTTTGGATTGGCTGTGTTTCAGAGTGTAGAGTCCTGGCTAAATATTTACTGGGTGCTGGGGGCATTAGAAGGCATGCTTGGCTGAGCTTCTGTCTCAGGTTCAGGAGCACAGAGATGGAAGGAGGGGTAAGATGGTGAAGTCATCACTACTGACTGATGTCATTAGCGAGCCAGTGACGCTCAGTCCTGACCCTTTTACCATTTAGGGGGCCCTGGACTGATATGAGTGTTATTGACCCAGAGGCCATGCGTGGCATGTTTAGGGTCTGCAGAATATATCCCAAGCTTTAACCTATACAACAGAGCCAATTATAGCTGTGAAAGGCCAAACAATACAATCCATCAGTCAGGTTTCTTGGGTAAACAGGAATCAGTGTCCCATGTTGGGGTGTAAACTCCAAATCCCAGAGAAGCTAAAGGTCAGTGAAGTTGTTTGATTGTCTAATTGGTGTTTGGACTCTATATGAGTGTGTGTTTGTGTCTGAAAAAAAGAATCAGAGATAAAAAAGAGAGAATAAGGGAAACTCTGCATCTGTTTTGTGCGTGTGTGTGTATGTGTGAGTGTGTGTGTGTGTGTGTATGTGTGTGCGTGTGTGTGTGTCAGTGTAACGCTATGGGTCTGGAGGCACCGAGACACCTAATGAATGTGTGTTTGTTCTTGAGACCCCACACACCTCTGTTTATTTGAACATGGGATAGCGTTCCTGAGCTGTTTCATCCTCCCCGTGTTTGCCACTTAACACATGCACCACAGGGTTGGCCTTTGCAGCACTGCTTTCTACATTTAAAAATATTACTCCGCCTGACAATAATGATAGACAAACAAACTTTATCTTGTAGTTTGTGGATAGAGTGTTTCTCTTCGTTATTGTTTCGTCTTAATTATGAGGCATGGGTGATAATCCAAACAGCTCCGAGGACAGGCAGTGCCAAAGGCAATGAGCCAATGGAAGATTGGCGGTCAGTTTAGTGTCAATGATGTGGTGATGTGGGTCAGGGACAGCAGCAGCAATGGTCATTGCACAGTGGCTAAAAGCCCAGCCAGACCACCGGGGAGGAGGCCTTCACCTCTTTCCTTAGCCATCAATCACTCACATATGAATAAGCAAAGACTGATACAAGCAAACACAACCAGACACTCATCCTTGCACCTCATCATTATGTACAATTTATACTTACTTTCAAACAGTTACCTACAGTGAAAAGCTGTTGTAATTCACACTCCGCTGTATATTATCCATGCCAGATCTTTGCCTCCCAAGCACTGATTGATGTAGTCTGTGTTATTCTTAAATGAGCAGTGTGTATTTTCTTGGACAAAGGCATCCATACCATGCACTCATTTGTTCATACAGATAGCAACAGTGTTACGAGAAGAACATGCTCCACATTACATCTCAATAATTATGAATTATGCATGCAGTTTACATCACACACACACATATGGGTATGCATGTGCACACACACACACACACACACACACACACACACACACACACTGTACAGAGGCTGCCGTCATGTAGCATCTTTTTAATTCACACCAGCACTTGCTATTATTCACTGGTGGTGTGATAGTGTCCGCTGAGAGTCATTCCCCCTGAGTCTTTCAGTTGTCTGAAATGCTCTGCTTCAGTGCAAGGCCTTATTGCCCACCCAAAGAGGTTATAAGGATTCTCGACTGCCCTCAATCTCCCTAAGTGGGTGGTCCTCTGGGGTATGGCTGAGGCACAGGTGGAGCATTGTAGGGGTGCTCACAAAAATAACCCCCCTCACTACTCACCAACAACCCCTCTCCCCACTCGTTTTTTTGCCACGCCTATACTGAAGAAAGGTGGACTAAATTTTGCAGAGCCCTCCATTACACCAGCACTAAACACTGAAGGTGAAATCTTGAGACACACAAACTTGTGTGTTAGTCATGCTAGGAAAAGCTGAGCAAATGAAACATTTCTGAATCTGAATTTCCCCTGAGGGACAAATAAAGTATTTGTAAAGTAAAGTATAAAGTATTTGTTTACCTATTTATACAGTGTTTTCGATCCATCCCAGCCAGTAATTTCCTATTTGATGGCTTTGAAAGTGCCAGCATTACAAGTGTTTTTAAAATATGACTAATTAATTTTTGTGTTTTACCAAAGAAAAACACTGCCCTACTAAAAATATATCCATGATCTGGTTTTGTAAATAATTATAGCTCTGTTGAATGTGTTTTATAACATTTACATGGTAGATTCACTGCACCCTATCTGTTGTTTGGAACCCTGCTAACCACCAGCAAGATGTTGACATATGGCAGCTCTGGTGTAATGCACAAGGCATGGATTATTTGGGACCATAATAAACAGGAGTATAAAGAGGGATCTGTGTAGAAGGGGTGCCCTGTTAGGGGGGAGTCTCCTTGTCTTAATATCAGTGACTCTGTCTCCAGCTTGGTGTTCTGAAATTCTTCAACCTTCAAACCTCTGGATAGATAGGGACAGAGGACATAATTCCTCCCACAATTATTCTTTTCAACTGGCCTGTGTGGCTTGGTTGTAATGAGGATGCCAGCCAACTGCTTATTCTGGGTGTGTGTTAACAAACTACTTTATTGTTAATGGTCTGGACTGTGGTGATGAAGATCAGAGCAAAAGAATATGTTTTTTGAACTTTACAATCCCTTAAATGAGAACAATCACCAATCTAAATGTAAGATAATGAAAAAAGATTTTTCACCATGTCATGCAGTTGACAGATAAATTCATAATCAATAGGCCTGTATATGTGCAGGAATACAGCAGGTGCTCCCCATAGTGAACCTGCTACGTTGGTGGGCACAAAGACTTGGCTGTGTGCTCCATCCACCTGTACTTAGGTAAAGAGATGCCAGAATTTGTGATTCAATGAACCATTTATACAAGGTCGAGTAACATAGCGGTGTGCATGCTTTCCACCTGTTTGCCAATGCATAAAGCGCTGTGCGAAAAAACATGAAATGCTTGTTAACTTTTTGCTGAGCGCCTTACTGCAGAAAAGTGCAATTAATATCCAATGACAGAGACTTCAGACAATGACAGAAATGTCAAAGAATCAGCCAGCTTCATGTGAGTCTGAGTATCCATTATCAGAGTTCCTATCCTCTGACGTCTCACATAACTTCCTGCTCAGATCTTTGCGAGGACCAGATGGTTACATTGGCCACTGGGGATTGCAAGAAGCCCAGAGAGACAGTTTTACAATGTGCAATTACAGGACAGATAAACTAAACACTCAACAAAGCAAGGCATTTCCAGATCCCTGGCTTCTAGACTGTGATAAGGAGCGAGCAGCATTCCTTGGCCAATTTACTGTCTTCAAAATTGAAATACCAGTACTAATGAACGCTCTTACTGTAGCTTGAATGGGAGATTTTTGTCTCAGTTTAATGAAGGCAGAGCACTGTAGATATACTGCAACACATGCTTCACTGATCCAACTGCAGAATTATCAGTCTATGCTTAAAAAGCTCTGCAAAGCACTCAAAGCTGTCTGATTTGTTTTGGACTTGGTCAGATGCCAATTGATGCTAAAGGGGATAGAGTTTCTTAACCAATGAGCAAGGGTCCACATATTGCTACACTCAGAGTTCAGCCTGGTTTGTTCCACATTAACATTTCACAGGGAGATCAGGCGCCTGCCCTCTGCGCTTTACCCCAGGGAGCAAGAATCCCCCCACAAACTGACACTGATACAATCTCCAGGTAATGACTGCCTGCCTGCAAGCCGGAGGGTGTCTGAGGATCTACTGCGTGTGTATGTATGTGCATGTCTGACTCAAGGAGGTATCCAGCACCACTGGTGTGGTCACAGGGCAAAGTTCACTCAGAAATGTGTGGCCTGGGGTCGAGAGGCGCTATGGCCTCCGTTAACGGTGAGGGTAGAATTTCAACCTCCGCCCTCGCACTCTTCTCTTTCTCCAGGCAGCTCTGCCACTTACATTTCTCACCATGACACGTGTGATGACCCCCACCTTTGGTCAGGTGACAGAGGCTTGATGGAGGTGAAGAAAGAGCGAACAACAGAACACAGCAGGGTTTTAAAAAATAGATTTAGATAGCAGCAGTTTAGTGGCTAAGCCTTGTTGATGAGCTGAATTTGATTTGGGGAAGCTCACCATAAAACATCAAAAAGGCTGTAGAAAAGTTTTGTGAATGACAGGATGTGTGTTGATGGTGCTATAGTGTAAAGTCATGGTGTACTTATGTAATAACTAGCCTTAACATTTTACAGATTTAGAAAGTACATGCAAAACCTATGGCCACCATCCTAGTATCCATTGCCACTGTTTAAACATTACAGAGTTTATAAAGTAGTTAAAATGTGGCCCAGCAACCAAAACAATTTGCTAAAAGAGGCTGAAAAGCTCCACGACACTGAGGGGAACTGTGGAGTTGGGTGGTAACTATAGCAGCTTTCAGACCAAACAGTTCTGGGGAACCAGATTTAGAAACTACCCCACTGAGGACTAGGAACTACAGGCCTTAAGGACCTTTTTTTTTGCATTCACACCATCCAGTAGGAATGTTAAAGTAACACAAGCTGGCTAATGTTTAGTATGGCAACAACGCTTCTGCACAACATTCAACAACAATGTTAATGAAAATTTTCCCATTTTGCTTTGATCCATCAAGGTCATGCTGAATTTTCTCACCTGGATTTTGTGTTGGTCTATTTGTTGGCTGTTGTTTTTTTTTTAAAGTGGTTGTTTACACTACTAAATCAATGGAACTGTATGTCATTTGATCTAAAACAGCAGTCTAAGAATTATTATAGTAGAACAGATAAATAAATAAAAAATCTTCATACAAAACAGATGCATTTCTTCCACCAGTGAAGCAAAGACACCCAGTGCAGGTTTGTGGAGTTACAAATTAATATGAAAATGAGATTCTTAAGTCTGCACAAGCAGAAGCTTTTTCCTCTCTGAAATCATAGTGACAGTTCTAGTACTGATCATTTCTAGTAATTTATGGCATTAATTGGAGCACCCCACACATACAGACACAGGAAGACACTCATACTCACACATATGCCAACACAC
The DNA here is from genome assembly GCF_900324485.2 of Mastacembelus armatus. Lineage (NCBI taxonomy): Eukaryota > Metazoa > Chordata > Actinopteri > Synbranchiformes > Mastacembelidae > Mastacembelus > Mastacembelus armatus. Next base: position 6,867,382 of record NC_046633.1, read on the forward strand.
ATTCTCACCCGGCCCTGTTTAAATGTTCCCCAGACAGAATGTGAGCCTCAGACAGGACAGTGCTTCCTCCTCTAGTACTTAGGTCTTGTCTGAGGGATCAGTCTCTGGCGAGGTCATCCAGACAGAGGCCGAGAGGATCTCTCTCTTTTATGATGCTCCTGAGCCTGGTCTAAGAGATGCTGTTTTTTCAGTTACGTCCAATCTGATTTTATTAGCAAATGTTCTTGACATCTTTTTCAGATTTTGTTTTTTGTGTTTCAGCTTCATGTTTCTTTCACTGTACTCTGTTTCCAGCTTTCCTTTCCTTTCTGTTTATTTCCACTTACAGTACCAACACCTATTCCTTTTTGGTTTAGAAGATATCTTTTTTGTTTTAAACATTTTAAAATCTCTTTATTTCCTAACCAAAGTTAACTCACTTGTTTTTTGTGCCCTTGCAATTTTGTCTCCTCGCCTCCCTCTCACTCTCTCTCTCTTTCTCTCTCGCTCCCTCTGTCTCTGTCTCACTGCTGGTGTTTTTCAGAAAAATAACAAGGTCTGGGGCTGTGCGTGTGCATGTGTTTTGCGCTGGCTGCATAGGTTGGATGGGCTGGCTGCGCTGGGATAGCTTCTTGTGTGGTCCTCCGGCAAACTTTATGATTTATTCAGCTAAAGGCAGAGGAGCACGACCCCCAGTGACCACAGAGAGAGAGCTGCACGTGGGTTTAATGATTTCACCACAAAAATGTCTGCTATGGCTGGGCCTGCATGGAGCTCAGATCCCCCCCACTGGCTGAATAGTGGGGAGGAGTGGGGGATTGAAAAGAGAGCTCGGCTGACCGGCCCAAGTCAATACAAACGCTTAGTACTACACATTAACTTGGAGGGATTTTGAGAGAATAAGAGAACAGACAGAAAGCTGCATCCGAGTGGCATTTTCCAAATGTTTTAAAGTCCTGTCTTTTAACAAATGCTCTGTGATTCCTGCCTGCATGTTGTTATTCTTTATCATGCATTCTGCTATTTTTCTTCTCCAATTCGGCCACCCCCACCGCCCCACCGAGTCTTGCAGCCAGTGGGAGATTTGAGAGGCATTATTGAAATGTGGACACTGAGGATGATGTAACCAAGCTTTCAAGAACAGGGAGAGGGGCAGAAATAATAGGGGGGGGGGTGAGCTGAGATGGTTGGGGTGGGGTGGTGGATTGGGGGGAGGTATTTGGCATATTTTTCTCTGCTGGTGTCCAGGTCTGCTGGCTCAAGAGAGTGACTGCTGAGGGGTTGGATCTGGATGCTACGCTTGGTGCTGCTTCTCTCTATGTCTGTTTGGCTACAACTCCCCAGAACAAGATGATGTCATTCACAGGGATTTGTGAACATTCTTGATAAAGAGACAAAATCACATGGACGCGCTTAATTATGCTGCCAGAGCGTGGACAAGTCAGGGCGGCACTCTGCTCCTCTTTCTGATTCAGGGCAGTGTGGTTGACCTTGAACCAAGCTCGGCTTTTTTAGTTCTTACAGAATGTATTAATGTATAAATTTGGAAACAAGAACATTGCTACAGGTGGAGAATGTTCAATTGAAAGAGATGGTCACACAAGCTACGTTTTCTTTCAAGACAATTCGCAGAGGGAGCCAATCTACTAATCACCATGTCAGAATCAGATTTTGATATTACTGCAATATTTCACCAAATATTCATCTGTGCAGTAACCCTTCTGAGTGCTTCCTGTTATAGAACAAAAGCCCTTGTGGGGTAGCATCACTTACATCACAGCAGGTTTTAGTTTCATGAATGCCTCCGGAAAGTCTCTGCATGTGTGACAGAGGGTGAAACCGTATCAAACCAGTCATCATTACAAGCTCATTCCACAACCCCAGGAGGGATTACACAACGGGTCAGTGCATGGTGGGTGTGACACAGGCTTCTCCGTCAACCCAGGCTAAGGGCTCACAGTGAGTAATGGGTCCACCCAGCAGAACCTCAGCACACGCCCAAGGCCCAAGGAAATGTATGTGCTCACCATGTCTAGTATGACAACCCCCCTTGACTAGCCAGGAACAGAAACTCATATCTGCTGCTCTGTCTTTGATCCTCAGCAATCCCTCCTAAAAAAATATATTACAGTATGTGGTATTGATATGGCAAACTATGTAAGGTTTAATGCTTTATTTCCAGTAGCATCACAAAGGTCTGCAATATACACACAAACACAGAGCCACAAATATTCTCTGTGTCTGTCTGCCTGTGTCTCACTCTTCTTTCTTTCTGTCTTTTGAGTTTCTTTTCTCTGTCACATACACACTCATGCTGTCGAGTCCAGACATAAATCAATATGACTCAAAATGCAAAGAAAACATTGACCCAAGCCATACAGAGATGATGAAGGCATTTATTTGCTCAGGGGGAGGGGGGGTCTGCACTGATATGTGAATGGGCCATTTAGTTTGCGGAGAAAATGTAGGTGAATTAATTGATGTGTAGGCAGTGTAATTTAACATCCAGCAGCATGTTGAGTCCATTACAGTCAGTTGGGGATTTCTCATGGTATAGCTCCTGGGTTAGCTGCTGAACAGACCTCCATTACTGCGTGCCACTGAGAGAAAATGTAGGAAGGTAGGGTGAAAAGTAGGGAGTTCCACTTTTCAACTAATTTCAGTTAGCAGCTGGGAAAATTCAGTGGAAAAATATGGAGGGGATGAACATCCAGGCAATGAGACAGTTCTTGTTTGTCTCTTTTTCTGTCTCACCTCTTGTTGTTTCCAACACCCTCCTCTCTGCTCCTTGGAAGGATTTGGTAATACCAGTCAGTTCCAAGTGTGACATATCCTTACGCTAATACTCTCTGACCCTCCTCTTCTTTATCCCCCTCCACTGTCCCTCTTTAAAGAGCGTTTATTTTGGGCCTTGTCACCAACATGCACTGTGTGGCTGCAGCCACGACGGTGGCGAACCGTCTCTTGCTAATTACCACACTCCTGATGAGTCACAGAGAGAGAGAGACTGAGAGAGTGGCGTTCTTCGCTATTTTTGGCCCCTGACATCGGCCCCATAAGAGACTTTTCTACCACTCTCTGTCCCTCTGATCTGTGGACCTCCTCAACAGATGAAACGAGCACTTTGAGGAGGGCCTCAGCCACTGGACCCACGCTCTGTTTGTTGGCCTGGTGTGAACAGCTGCCTGTTTTGGTTTGTGTCATACACACAAATTTTCAGACATACTGTGTTTGGGTTTGAAGGTCTCTGTCAGCAGGTCCTCTGTGTTCTATGAGTTATGACAAACATTATTATGTTCCCTTTCACATTATTTTAGGACATGATGCCAGATTAGATCGCTTTTTTTTTTCCTATAGCAGTGGTCATTTGGCCATCCGGTGTTTGAACAGCTATTAATGAGCACTCAGCATGGAGAGAGGCTTTTGGAGTATTTATTAATGGCAAAAAAATGAGGTGGTAACATTTGCTCAGTCCATGCTGTGGCTTCGTTTTTGTGGTTTAGGTAATGATTTATACTCAAATTTATGCCATGTAAGATCTACAAGATAGATGACCGAATGTTAGTGTCATGTCAACATTAAGCTATTGCTAACAGCGATCTTTTTTTTTTTTTATGAAAACTCCACATCCACCAGGAGCCATCTGACTGAACACAGTTTCTTGATGATTTTTGTTTGGAGAACAAAAAACATCCTCAGGGATAAAGTGCTTACCATCACAAATTCCTATTAGTCATTCATCAAAATAAGCATATTAGTTTAATTTTCACAAAGACACATGGGGAGTCGTAAAAATTGTACTGACACTGCTCTTAGGCCACCACAGCATGACCCAAATTAGACTTTATGTGCCACTTTGTAATGACTAGCTATGGGCCCAATTTTACCCTTGACAAGATTTAAATAAGGACCCATTTGGTCTGGCATCAGTGGTGTAGGTAGCAAAGCAGCAGGCCGGATGGCCGGACATGTGCTCTCAGCCAGAACAATCTATCATTACCGGAGTAATAAGGGGAACTGACTTCTTTCTGTCTTACAGTTGAGAGCAAAATGAATACTTCCACACTGTGATAATCATGAAGACTTGCCAAAAGAGAGGTTGCCAGAAATCCACAAGTGCTTTCTTTATGCTTTATCCCAGTGGGTTAGGAGGGCTCATCGTTGGCTGATTGCTGTCTAATTTAGTGCTGACATCAACAACTGCTGAGTCTTCTGAGGTCAAATAGCTGCTACTATATTTGTATTTTGTAATGGGCATGTCAAGATCCACTATGCCTGTTTTGTTTTCTAATGGGTCCATTTATTTTTGCACCAAATTCCCTATTGTAACCAATCTTCTCTCCCTCTGCGTGGACAGTATGCATTTAGCGTATTCCTTCCAGTTTTTGAGGTAAGGACAAAGTCATATGGCTACCTGATTGACAGAACCTGAAAGTTTTTTTGACATCGTAATAATAAAGAATGTTTTCAGTTTTTTTAGGAGTATTATTCCTGTAGGGCTTTACTTTGAAAGTGGGTTTAGGTCAGCTGCTGTGTTGGAAATCACTCATTGTTGTGTGGCCTTGCTCCCATTTTCCATTGTGTGGTCAAGAGAATTGAGAGAGCCTCTTACAGTGCTCCAGCCTGCCCAGTCAACAGAACAGGGGGGCCTCTCACAGCAACCAACAGTCATTGGAGGATGAGGGCTGTGGCTAGTTTCCACCCACAACGCCAAGCTGTCTCTGATTAGACCAGGGATTTAATTTGAGAAAGGGGCTAAGAGTGGGTTCGGGTTGTGGGGTTCTGTGTGGCACAGCCGTCATCTCTCAGAGGATCCTCTCCTCAGTGGCTTTCGCGCTTGACTCTCTCAAGAAATGCATCCTGATGGAACAAATAAAAGTACAAGAAGAACATGCAAAACTGGAAATGGATGACTTTGGTCATTTCAGAAAGTTTTCAGACTCATCCTGTTTTTGCACCTTTTATGATGTTCTCAATTTAACTTTACATAATGAAAAAGTGAAAACGTGCTTTTTGAGTGTTTTGCAAATCTGATGAGACACAAATTAAATTGTTTGTACTGATCTTCCAGCACTATGTCCGGTGAACAACTCATCACCTGGCTAATAATGTCTGTACACTGAAGTGGTGGTGGTGGTTGTGCTGGGACAGAGGTTTCGCTTTCATGTTGACAATGACCCAAAGCATAGAGCCAAGACCACCCTGGAGTGACAAGTCTCTGACTGTCCTTGAGTGGCCCGCAAAAGCCCAAATTTACGTCCCATAGAACATCTGTGGCCAGATCAGTCGATGGCAGTTCACAGATGGTTCCCATCTAATCTGACAGAGTTACCTAGAAGAATGGGATAAAATGCCTAAAATGCAGGTGTGCAAAGCTTGCAAAGAAGGCTAAAATTATAATTGTAATTGTAATTGTAATTGTAATTGCTGCCAAGCGTACTAAGTACTGAATTTAGGGTCTGAATACCACAATTTCAACTTTTGACTTTTAATTATAGTTAAACATTTCTAAAATCATTTTCTCTACTGAGTGTACTTTGATGGACAAAAAGAAAATTTAAATAAAATCTGAAGCAACTGTACATCTGTTTTTTTTTCCTGCAAGTGAGAGGAAAATCCCATTTCTAATACTCCCAGCCACACACACATATCCACACAAGGCTCGTCTGGTCCCAGTAATCATGACACTGGTCGACCCTCTGACCTAAGTGATGTATTTCTGTGCAGTGTGTCAGCTTCTTAAGTGTGTGTTCTGGCTCCAGTCTGGGTCATGCATTGTCGGGAATGTTGATGAAAAATGACAGGCCATTATTACTTGTCCCCTTCTCTCTCCCCCTGCCTCACCATCGATAGGAGGATACTTTAGAAAAACACTCATTCTTGCATCAAAAACTGCAATCAGTGATTAAAAACATAAACCCTTCTAAGGTCCAACTGAGACGCAGTAAAATACAAAATCACAATTTAACCTTGACATTTTGCATCCTTTTTGTTTGATCAGCTCCCCTTTTCTTAAAGCCTGCCTCCTTCATCCATTAGGTTTTTATGGACTTGAGTTTCTGTGTGGAGGTCATTGTGGTGCTAATGCTCTGCAGGGTTGGGAACAAAGTGCAGAGCATGTAAAAGCAGCCCCAGTTCCTGAGGGAGGAGATCCAGCAGCTGCAGGAAGGGGGTGTGAAGGTTTAGGTTACCTGCACGCTGCTGAACACACTGATTCTTCTCCTTCACAGCTCAGGACCACCTGGGTAGATGGCACTTCTCCTCAAGGAATCAGATAGTGTGATACAAGCAGAAAGAAGACTTCACACACAAACACTAAATGACACGCGAACACACTGTGAAGTGATGAACGCACACATCTCCAGGCTCCGCTGACCCATATCTGCTGAGCACAACACCCAGGGTCTTGGGTGGTTGTTAAGAGTTGTGGAGGCTGTCAGTGACGGTTGACCTTGCACCAGTTCTCTGATATCTCCTGTCACACATCACTGCCCGGGAAGCACTTTCCTTTCTCTTTTGCTCTCTACACACTTCATCATGCTGTCTGACTATAACAAGGCTCAAAGCACAGACCACTGACCTCTGAGTGTGTACGCCTGTGTGTGTATTAAGAAGTACCTGTACAGTATGCCGATTATTATATAAACATTGATTTTTATTGCAGTTTAACATCAGCCTGCTTTAAGTTGTGGATGATATAAGCAAAAAATCAACAACTTTAGAATTTTCTCAGCAAAACACGTTGACTGCATCAGCACAACACTAAAAAATCTGGTGGACATAGCAGAAATCTTTCGCAGAGGAGTTGGTAGAGACCAAAAATTAACTTAAAAGAGAGAGAAAGAGATAGATAGACACAAAAACAACTCCAAACTGTTGCTCCATAACTGCTACTATAGGTGTATATAACCAACAAATTCAACTTAAAAAGTGAATATCTGCCTATTTTGTGTTCACAAGATGTTTGTGCTGCCCCCCAATGGCAAAAAAAATATGCATTGACTGAAGGCTGCTCAAAAAAGCATAATTTCAATTTATGAATTAGGTGAAGATATGCATGAGTTATTCTAAATGAAATTATAATATTTATACTTTTTCTGCACGGAATAATGTTTACAATAATGAGCAGCTATGGCCATAATTGGTTGGAATTAAAAAAGAGTACACAAAAATGAATGGGGTGGAACACCACAGAGACGGTATTTCTATACTATACTGTAGTCCATATATAGCGCGTGTGTACATAAATGATTTTATTTCAGTAAGCCATAATTTCCACCCATTTAAAAGATTTTTTAAAAAGGTCACAGCAAGCTGAGAATAGTTCTTGTCTTAATATCTGGAAACATTTAGATGTTGTTTTTGCTCAGCAAACACATGAAAGTGGAAAGAGTGCAGTGGTTGACCACAGGGGAGTAAATATGGTTTCTGATCAGCTCGCTAATTACCTTCCACAGAGTAAATAAGAGTAAAACAAAGAGTAAAAAAACATAGTGAGCCACCCTGGTGTAAATGCTAGCTGTTACACATAAATGTGGTCTTTAGATGGTTTATAATCTAAAGTGGTGTATGTGAGTGCTGTTTGTGGGTTACTACACTCTAGTGTTGCTGCTGCAGCTACATAACCCAGCAATATCATCACCCCTCAGCCCCCTTCTTGCAGACTAATGCCTTGTTGAGCACTCTGAAGCTGATGAGGCCTTTTTTGGTGCTTTATATTGTATGTACAATCAGGGATCATCACAGCTTCTGTGCACGTAGGATCTCTCGCTTGCCTTGGAAATATTTGTCACTCCTACACAGTTTTGTGTCTCATGTTCCAGATGATTTTAACATCATTGTCATTACAAGGAATCATTTAACTTTATGCTTCATGACGTGCAAATGCAGTGTTATATAAAGAAGATGGTGAGAGTATGACACGATTTGTGGTGGATGACAGACCCTCAATGCTGCGCACACACTCACAAAGACAGTTTTGTGCCAAACCCCTGCTAATGTTGCTTTTAACCGCAGTCCAGTTTGGAACATGTGGACTGCGGCTTGACATCCACTTACACACAGGTCAGGATCATGGGTCAGGACGATGATGTGCCTCTCAAGCACCTTCCTCTCTCTCTGCAATGTAATGTAAACAACTTCAAGTGTATTACACTGGGCTGCTTCCTGCTGCTATGTGTGTGGCATGCTGTGTACGTCAGCTGATGAGACATAAAGTGAGTCTGTTTGCGCAGTTATAAATACATGGGGACTGTGAATGGAAGCAGCCAAAGTACTGAAGGCTGTTTTGATTTAACTGTCGGAGTGTGGAGTGGAAAATCTTGCAGAAATTGATCATGACATGAAGCTGACAATGACATAAAAATTGTTTTTGGATAAGTTATTGTTTCTTTAAATATGGAGACCAGGCTCAAATGTGTGTTGCAATTTTTTTTTTTTTTTTTTTTGCAGATTAATGAAATCAACATAGCACAAAGGTTCTGACATAAAAAGCTGGTGTTTGTCAGTTACAAATGGATTTCAGATTTCAATGAATTTCATCCTTGCTCATTTCTTTTTAGCAGGGGAGTCAACAAATAATGATGATGTTTGGCTCATTTTGTTACACGCCACTAAAGTCAGCCAAGGAAACGTACATCCCAATTGCTTTACTTGATATTTGCTTTACTTGATACTTGATGCACCTAGAAGGATCTCTGAGGACCAAGTATACACACACCCCTTTCTTACAAATCTGCTAGTGATTGGAACTATACTAAATCCCAACATCACAGCACTTTATAACGAAGTAGACAGACAAATAACAAAACCTTTTCTTAGAATTTTCATGTCTTTTGTTTTCAGATTCATTATCTAGTCCCTGTATTAACTATATGCTTCACTGACATTTATTTACTCATCAAGAACTATTGTCATTTTCAACTATGGATAGTATTGTCATGGCAAGTACAAGGGTAATAAACACATTTATCAACGATCTTATCAGGCCAAATGACTGATGTCAAATAGAAATATATCTTAATCTGTTACATTTACATTGTTAATGCGTGAAACATTAGGAGTAATAAATAATGACTAAAAAATATTACAAAGATGGAATATTAAATTTATAAACACAATATGGATAAATGCAGATGCAAAAAAAATTAAAACATACTTATGGCTTGTGTACACACTCACATTAGCAGTGAAGTATATTAAGACAATGTGGTTTCACTTATATGTGCGTGGTACAAATAGAGAATGTAGGTCCTTAATAAATATGCAGACTCTTACAGAATATTCAGTGACCCTTGTGTCATGTGAATGTGGCTATTGTTACCTTGAAAGAGACCCCCCCCCCCCCCCCCCCCCCACGTCATGAGTTAAATTTGACCATTGAGAATAGTTTTATATTGAAGCACTGGCCTCTAAGGAGACAGAGCCACAAAACCAGATTAACGAAGATTAACTAATCTGACCATATTTTTTTTTAATTTTATTTCTATTTCATGTCATATTTACAGTATTGTTCTTATTTCATTCATTTTACTTTAACTCCTTGCTCATTTTTTTTGACTCATTTTGATTAAAAAAATGAACCCAACTCATACCTTTTTTCAAAGTCAAATGATAATTTAATGTTTCTGTGATAAGAATAAAAATTAAAAAGTGAACCAAGTCTTGTTGCAGTCGGTGACTAATTTCTCTCTTAAATCTGCAAATCAATCTAATTTCATTACCTACTTAAAGGCAATTTTAAAAAAATAACAAGCTATGCTATCTTCTCCTTTAACAAAAACTACCAAACTCAAATTGACAATGTGATCAATAGTGTCTTTGAATTGGAGTCAGCTAAGCCTAAAACCCAGTGGAGTGTATCTGTGTGAAGACAAAGGCAAAGCAAAGAGAGAAAGTGGCAGAGAGCGCGATGCCATGACCTAGAGGTCGTCGGCAGTAGATAATCTGGTATGAGAACAACTGATAGCCTGTCAGTAATGATGGGGCCTAACGCTGGAGAAGAAAAAGAACGGGAGCTGTAGAAGAAAGAAAGAAACCTACTGAGAACTCCCCTATGTTTTTTGTCATCTGTGTGCCAAATCAGGGGGAGAGGGGGAGATGAAGCAGGGGGAGGGTGGGGAGAGTGAAAGAGAGAATGCAGATGGACCACACCGAATGACTGGTTGGACTAATGTGGACATTTTCTCTCCAAGGTCAGATATTTACTCCTAATTAGCTGGAGGAATGCAACGCATGAGAGCGGAACAGATACGTTACCGTTTTGGCCGGAATTTCCTCTCTTTCCGTGGTATGTGCCGCTTTAACCTGATTAGGTATGGCACTTATCAGAGCAGATGAAAGCACTCAGGAGATCGGTGAAGCATTGCTGGACACCCCTGCTCCGCCCCCACTTCACCACCATTTCCAACACGACCCTCCCCATGGTCATTACAGTTTGTGCCATGTGTTGTTGTACTAGGTAAACTGGGACTGAGATTTACAGTAAGACTGACACGGTGCCCTCAGCGTGGCATTTGTTGTGGGACCAGAACAAAAGAAAGCTGATGGGAATAAACAAGCAGGGAGATGTTCTATAAAATTATTTTATTGAAGGAAGTTGAAATGAGATAAACAAGTTTTACGAGGTGGAGAAAGGGGGCATGCTGTTGTCAGGAAGTGAGTATTGCACCTGGTGGCTGCAAGTCAGAGCAGATTTTGTGTTTGCTTTCCAGCACAGAGAGAAACTAATGGCAGTGGCAGGCCTGATGTGCTCTTAGTGATGGATTAGGGGGCTTTAAATGGCAGATGAAGTTAGTTGGTATTGGCAGGACTGGTGCACTGTAGCTTTAATCTGCTAAAATTGTGGTTTTCTTGATAAACGGCAATCCTGATTTAGGCACTGAGCAGGGATTGGGATTTTGTGCATTCATCATGTTTGAAAACCATTTGGTTTGAATTCACGCAGGTGAGGTGTTTCTTGGTGGAATAAAAGGAACAATAATTGCAAAAAAAACAAATTCTCTCATTTTTCATGCAGACAGTTTTGTTTGCATTTGGCCAGGTTTTAAATACGTGGAACTGAGATTTTTTTTTACTACCCCCACCCAATTTCTGCATTGTTCTTGTAGCATGAAAGAACATTTCTAGAAACAGTTTTCATTTTTGGTTACTTTATTGCAAGGAACTACTTTCTAAAAACCTGTTTATAGTGATTTTGTCCAGAGCAGCTGTGTTGCTGGCAGCAGAATAACTACACCCCTGTCATATTTTTAAATGCTTTTAAGTTTAAAGATTTTTTATTTGAGTGAGCCAATCCTTTAAGGTTCAATCACAGATACAATTGTGGTACTTGAGTGGATGTTGTAGTTTGCATGTATAGTTTTACAAATATACAGTAGAGATACAAAGCCCCTGATATGTGAGGAGGCGAGAGATGTGTTAAGCTTCATACTGAGGAAAGAGCTGGTGGTCTTCTTACTGATGTGGTTCTGAACTGAGACTAAGTGTGTATTTTTCAGAAATCCTCAACGCAAATAAAATCAATCATCAGTTGTCACACAATCCACCACTGAAGTGGAACTTTATGATTGTGGCTCATTTTAAAAAGTCAAGAATATTCCTTGTACACAAAGTACTGTGACAATCTGTCTTTGTCTGACCATATATTTCCGAATGGAAATGATGTCAGATTTCACTATTACTGCCATATGCCACATGAGAGCTATCACTTCTGAATGCAAGACCTACCTCTGCTTGTAGCCAGCGGCACATCTGTGCACCTTCTGTGGTGGGCTCTGCCTCTGGTGGGCTTTACTTGTGTGTGTGTGTGTGTGTGTGTGTGTGTGTGTGTGTGTGTGTGTGTGTGTGTGTGTGTGTGTGTGTGTGTGTGTGTGTGTATGGAACCAAGCAGACACGCACACTCACATGCTCACAAACAGTCACAGGTGGGCCCCCAGTGTGATAGTAACAACAAAGGTCTCTTAGTCTTTAATGAACAAACTCCATTCAGAGCATATTCCCAACCACTGATCACAGTACCGCAACATCCTGTAAGCGATGTCCACGCAGACCCCGAGCATTATGGGTGTCTCAGAGCTGATGGTTAGGCTAATGACCTGGACGGATAATGTGTAATGTGCGTTACAGTAAATGACAATGAGGTCATACCCTCTAATTTTCATTTTGTACCCCACACAGAGCCCATTACCAGACTCTGCTGCTACTCTCTTTCCATTTTTAACTCTCTCCCTCACATACACACACAATCACACACACTTGCTTGCTGATGGTCTGTATTTGCTCAAGAGTTACTGGAACAGGCCGCACTGAGGTCTGGAAGCAGAAGAACCAGCACAGCCTCCAGGTTTAACGGTTCCACTGATTGACCTGATGAAGACCAAAGGCTCCAACGACTGAGTCGATGTGTGCGGGTTTGTGTGTGCAGACCGTATGCGGGTGGGAATGACTGTGCGTAAACACGCTTACATGTGTGTCACCACCTGACCACACATGCGGTTTGGATGAACCTTTATCATTTGCACATTAGATTCTTGAAAATACTCCAGAAATCATGGGGCCAAAATCCATCTTGTCCTTTTCCTCCCTGTTGTCTTCTTTCTTTAATCCCACATAAGATCCAGATCAGTGGTTTGTATAGTACGTGTGTTTGTGTGTGTTTGTCTGAGTCTAAAAGGGAGTTTCTAAAAATAAAGGGTGTTTTGGTTCTAACTTTAGGACAAAGAGTAATTCACAGCACATTTTAGTGGTAAAAGAAGCTGTCTGAGAGAAGTTACAGGCAGTGTAGCAGTCCAAGTAATAAACCTTCAAACCCATGAAAATGTTACTGAAACTGGACCTCTAATGTAATTTATTGCTTCACTGCTACCTGAAGCAACATGGCCTGACATGCATTTTTAAGACAGAGCTGTCTGCAGCCTGAACACCCACCAAAATCAAAGTATATGCAATTTACAGCCATATCATATTTGTGATACTGGTGCATGCTTAGCATCTCTAGCTTTAGTTTAGCATCATATGTAACTGACTATGGTGAACGATCTACTATTACTGTGGTGGTTTCAGCTCATCAAATGTGATGATTTATTGCTTGAGTTATATTCATGCTGAATCAATACTGTATGCATTGGTTTTGTACTGTTGGTCAAATAAAACAAACAATTTGAAGTAGTCACTTTGGGCTCTGGGAAATGAGATGCAAAATGTGAAGCTGTTTTTTTCTTTTTTTTTTTTTACCCCAAATCATTGCCAGATTAATCAAAGTATCTGCTGCACTGTCCATATCATCTTGCTGACACCACTGTTTACCTCTGGTCTGTCTAATCCCACTACACTGCTGAGTAAATGGAAGCCAATTATAGACCTCTCTTTACCACACACAAGCATTTCAGCCGTAGCTCTTTATTTTTTTACAATATTGCGCCTGCACTTTTCTTGGCATTTACATTGCCTTTGTTGTTGGCAGGCAACACCTTTCCTCTCCTATTCCCTTGGCCAATACCTATATAAATAGAGTTTCTGATGTTCTGCTTCTCCATCCAGCAAGGTGAAGGTGCCAGTAATGTAAGCCACTTTCATTCAGTTCATTCATGATAAATCCACCCAGTAGTGTGTGGGTGGTACATGCTGTGTTCTCTGGGTGGCCATATTTTGGAAAAATCTGCTCCAATAAAGATGTATAATTTGGCAAGTATTTTTAATCCAGATGTACACACAGCGTCCTCAGGTAAGCAATGAGTTCAACACTCTATTTACAAGCATTGTCTTCTCATTTCCTTTGGCAGGTAAGTTCAATCTAATGAATTCACTTGAGAAATGCTCACAGATAAAGCTTGGCTCTTTCAGAAATTTTCCATTTGGAAAACTATTCACTTTGTGCTGCTTGAGGAAAGAAGGAAATCGAAATTGTGCACAACATTTCTGTTATATGTTGTTCTTTTGAAAATACAAGGAATACAGTGCAGTGATTGTTTTCTTCAGGATATCAGCATTGCAGCAGCATAACTGGCTTATGTGTCAGATCGGCCCACTGAGAGAAGTGAGTGACAGAGGGTTGCAGGGACGAAAGAAAAAAGGGAATGAGTGTTCTGGCTTCTTGACCTCTTAGTATAAGTCTCCTAAGTTCAAACTCCAGTGATTACAAGCTGAGCTAAAGGGGCCTTAGCCTGCCCCCCACACCAACTCCAATACCCACCTCCCCTCCTCTTCTCTCTGGCCCCATTCACTGCAGGCTCGTGTGAGTTGGGTGTCCATGTGTGACAATGTCTATGACTTTAATATAAGAGCACATACCACATGAACCCCTCTCTCTCTCTCGGCTGTGTGTGTGTGTGTGTGTGTGTGTGTGTGTGTGTGTCAGGGTTTAGCAGAGTAGGTGGGCAGGGTCAGGGGTTGCTTTGTGGGGTTCTGGAGCCAGTGGGTCTTTTCCATTGTTAAGGCTGGAGGAGCCAAAGGGGGCAATGAGTATTGATGCCGAAGGTATTGCCTGCTGGAAGTTAGCAATAAATGTGTGTGTGTGTGTGTGTGTGTGTGGGGCGGGGAGAGGTGGGGGGGGGGGGGGGGGGTGCGTGTATGTGTGTCGTAATGTATGTATGTGGCCCTTTGCTCCAGGAGGAACCCGCAAGGGGCGGGTAAGAGAAAGTAATTACAGATGATATAGGACCAAAGGGAGGAAATTGATTAAAGAAAATGGGTGACCAGGAAGTTAGCAGGGGTCTTTGTTTCCCCTTCAATTAAACCAAAATATCTCAGTGGTCTTTCATTCTGAGTTGCATATGGTGGAGCAGGACAGGACTGTGAGGAATGAGGGCTAAGAGTGTAGAGGGTCTTTCTCGGAGCGGAGGTTACAGAGGTGATGGGTTCGTGGCACTCATGATAGCCTCTGTATTCTACCATATTCAGTACATTCAGCTGACGAGACACATCGGCTACATGCAGCCTGCAAATTTGTACTTTTGTACTGTAATTTGTACTTGTAAGGAATTAAGTGACCTTTATTGTTATTGCCAGGGTTTATTAATTGAAATCTGAGAAAGCAAAAAGATTGCTAACAGATGAAGGATTATGCACGTCATGTGGGTGCAGGCTTATTAGAGAAAAAAGCAGCAATTTAAGGTGCACATCATGTTCACAACCTGTGATCATCTGACTGGTTGTTTCATCAAAGCCAAGCTGCAGTTAGATGATGATGATTTCAGCAATTAACCTGGTAAATTTACACAATATTTACCATATATACTATAAACCTCTACATAGGGAATCAGGCTTCAATATAGACTCAAATCCGGGTGTTAGCATGCTTGATTAACAGACTGTGCTGACCTTTACTGTTGTTTGATGTCTTTTCATTTTTTTATATTGTTTGTTGTTTTAATATTGGTATGACTGCATCTTCAACCAAGCTTTTAAGTCATCTTAGATCTTGTTTACAGTTGCGTCTCTGTTATGTGCTTGGCAAATGTGAGAATACAGTATGAATAGTTTTACAACAGTGAGGGGTGGTGGTGGTGGTGGTGGTGGTGCATGAAGGGGGGCAAAGAAAGAGAAAACAGGTTGTCAGTGTGGTCGAACAGCAAAATAGCATTTTCTCCCTTGGGCTCAGCCTCCACAGATGTTTCATTCAGGCCCCATGGCAGGCCCACTCTAAAAAGTGCTCCAGTCCCGACACAATTCAGCCCCTTTGTGAGCTGAAGGAGAGAAGCTCAGCCCACTGTTTACTGCTCGTCCACCCCCCATCTCCCCTTGTCTAACCCCTTTCCCCGTGTTAGCAGGCGGAACAATTGGGGAGGGCCTTGCCCAGAATTGGGGCGGTGTGGCAGGTCAACAGAATGGGCTGTGAATCCTGTGCCTCTGAATCCTCCGGGTGGGTGGTCCAGCTCTCCCCTCGCTGTCTCCCTCACACACATACACATAGAAACACACTCTCTCCTCTCCTCTCAGTGATTAGCTCATCTACTGGGCCAGGCCCGATGCTGGTGCCTGGGCTGTGATGTGGTGATAGGTGGCCCAGAGAGGAAGCCAGACAGGGGTCTTTCTTTAGGATTAGTGGACTCCCAGTTCCTGCTCGCTGCTGGCGGGTCCTGTAGAGACCCAAGGAGGAGGGGTCTGTGGTGGCCCACGTGGACCC
Source organism: Mastacembelus armatus (assembly GCF_900324485.2). NCBI lineage: Eukaryota > Metazoa > Chordata > Actinopteri > Synbranchiformes > Mastacembelidae > Mastacembelus > Mastacembelus armatus. The sequence continues at coordinate 6,883,484 of NC_046633.1, forward strand.
TGCCAGTGACTGGGTGGCAGTTAACACTAATCCTGCTGCTGATTACCACTGGCATGGGGAAATAAACAGTAATAAATGAACCAACAAGGGTGAGCACACATACATCATTACACCAGCTCCACCCACACAAGTCATGCTGACATGCACACATACATAAACATTCAAAAAATAGCAGCCTCACATATATGTCATATTGCTTTTAGGGTGGCAAATGAATGACTTTTGGATTTTCAGTAATTATTATATCTGTTTTCTCAACATATCTTTTTTATGGTTTCCCAGATCCCAAACAGGTGTTTTCAAATGTTCTCTTTTATGTAAACAACAGTCTAAAACATACAGATATTCAAACACACCAAAGAAGACATGTTCGATAACCCGCGATCAACAAATCTTTCCTTTTGCTTGATAAATGAATACAATTATTTATCACTTTTCAAAATAACATATAATAAATTGACAATTTGGCTGATCACCTAGTTGTTATCTTCTTCAGCCACCGCACAACAAAACCTGATGCCCTTTTTTGCCTCAAAAATATTATTATTAATAGTTATAATTTAAAAGAATCTGCAATACATGATTCCTATATTTTGAATATTGTGTCTAATTTATTTTACAGCATATCAGTCAGGAAACAAGTTTAGTTAACATTAGAGTTGGACCTTGAGCAAGAAAATGGGGCAAATGTCATATGACTGTCTGACGTCTTTTTCCTTAGTCACACTGACATCTAGTGAGCAGAAAAAAGAACTGGCAACACAGAAAAAGTTGCACCAAGTAACATATTTTCCTTCTCAAGAAGTTATGGCTTTATCATTTTATGTTGCTTGAAGGAAATGAATTAAATACATAAATTGACAAAAATGTTTTTTTTCTCACAGGCACAATATGCCAACTTGTTCACTAACCAATAAAAAAATGTTTGCCACTCATCTTGTTCTGCAGTCAGAGGAGAGTCTGAAGCAACACACCATTTGAGCAACACTGTGCAACCTGCTGTGGTCAGAGTCATTGGTCCTCTTTTCTTTGCGAGCAACACAGTGAAGTATCCAGAAAGAGAACTTGCATATGAAAGCATCACCTTGGGGGAAGAAAGTCTAAACTGTGTAGCTTTTTTTAACCTGAAGCTGCCATCAATTGAATTTACAATGCCTTCAATCAGCTCTTCCTTATTCATCCTGGGTAAGGCTCCATATATCTTTTATTTTAAATGAACTTCACTGCAGTGTATTAATCATTTACTGTATATCTAAGTGTTATTTTTTTATTGTCATTATAAAAGTCTTGTTTTTCACTGAAAACCTTGCAATTCAAATATTTTGTCTGGATTTGCATACTAATAATAGTGGATTAAAACATTTATAGGAACAAAAAATGTATTAATGAAAAGCTGAAGTAAGATGGATATCTACTTCTCTGGAAAACAAGTCAAATGAGAAGAACATTATTAGGCAAACAGGGCCACACCTTGGCCTGTGTTGCTTACATTACTCGCTCTCTTGCTGGTTTAGGAAAACTCCTTTATTACTTAACAGTCACATTAGTTGAATCTAAAGACATATTCTAAAAATAATTTCAAGTGTTATAAAGGCTGTTTTCTTTTTCACAGGTTTGATTGTGGCCTCTGCCGTAGCAGAGGAAACAACAATAAGCAGTGTGCAGTCCACCGCTTCACAGGGGTTGAACAGTGACCTCAATGCTGCTTCCAAAAGCTCCGACACAATCAGCACTATCTCCAGTACCTCCATTAACTTGGATATTACTGGCACCAACAGCAATACCTCCATTAACATGGATATTACTGACACCAACAGCAGCATCGAGCCCTCAACAACAAAGCAAAGAGGTGAGAGCTGCTATCTGAACTGTTTATTGCCTAATTCATATACATACCCATAAATGTTGAATTCTTCAAAGAAAAAAATAATCTGTCAGAACAGTTGAACCAACCCATTCATGGATGTGTTCTGTGATCATGGTTGTGACTGTGTGGAATAACTGCTTCTCTGATTCAGATGGTGGCAAAGGAAGCGATGTCACGCCCCCCCGGACCACTGTGTCAGTGACCACACAAAAACCCATTGTTCCATCTAAAAACACACCTGCTACCTATACAGACAAGAACAAACGTGAGTTGGGATTGTTTGTGGCTGCCTGTGACCTGTCCAGGGTGTATCCCTGCCTTTCACCCAAAGAGAGCTGGGATAGGCTCCAGCAGATCCCTGTGACCCTAAATAGGAACAAGCAGGTATAGATGATGGATGGATGGAAGATAAGCAAAGATTTTTTCCTAAGGAATCGGTAGAAAAAAAGGAAAGTGAACAGTTACTTACAGTCACCAGGAAACACAACTGAAAATGAACAAATATTGCTAACACACTAGTCATTGTTGTGCTTTCAGTTTGTTCCTCTTCCCCCAGGTAACCAAAGCATCTGTTAATGCTGCTTTAACCCAGAAAAATTAATAATGTATTGAAGCTTAATTAGCTCTCCTGTCTGTGACTAGAAGGTGACATTTGATGAGGTTTATACTGGGCCCAAACTTCATATTCTGTTGGCACTGTTGGATGCAAGCTTTTCCTCATTAAAAAATAAAGTTTTATTGTATTTGTTACAGACACCACTGCCAGACAGCCACAAAAAGGTGACACCACTGGTGAGTGACATGCTGTGAATATGCACCAGTGCAACTCAATTATATCATATATACCACATATATACCACAATGTATTTTTGAGTCCATAACTGTAAGTATCAGCATAAACAGTTCATTTATGCCTTAGTTTGGAGTCATGTTGTTTTTGACAGTGTGGACAACATGTTTTTCTCTTTATAAACATGAACCCTTTCCTCCTTCAGGGATTATAATACTAGTCGTGATCATTGTTGTAGCTGTTGTATTTGCCATTGCTTGCTACTTCACACGGAAGAGAGGAAGGGTGAGTATATTGACAAACGAGAATAATTCATCATAACTTACTGTTATGGAACCAGCAGAAGCTTTGTGCCATGGCTCTGACCAAAGATAATGTCACTAAAAACTCCTCTCCATGGTGAATAGAAGATATTAGCTATTATATTTAGTCTGTTTAGGCTATAAACATCATACCCTCTAATGTTCTCCTCTTTATAAAAACGAACTGTTACCTCCACAAGATGTAGCGTTAATTACTATCAAACTTCTCACTTTCCAAAATGTTGACTTATTCCTTAAAAGTCGGACTGATATGTGTGTATTCTGAATCCCACATCCTGCAGCGTTACTCTGTTGACTTCACATCCCGAGCAGATGAAGCCAACATCCCTCTCAGCACCGTGGAGCCTGATTTGACTGTTGATACTGTTTCTCAGAACGGTCAGTCCAATACAGTCGCATATAATCAACAAATATGTTACTGAGAACATCTCTCTTTAACGAAGTATTTTAAACATATGGTGTTGTATTGTCATCGCACCAATATTAAAAATTCTCATACCTGTACATTTTTCAGGTCTGCAAACTTTTGAAAGTACAGAAATTACTACAAAGGAATCACAAGAACCAGAGGCAAATCCCGAAGTACAGGAAGAGCAGAAAGGTAAGGAAAGTAACATCTACTCAAATACTGTACTTAAATGCATTAGATTGATTGAGGTATGTGTACTTAACTTGAGTATTTCCATTTTCTGATACTTTGACTGCACATTTCAGACCCAAATATTGTATTTTTCACTGCACTACATTAATTTGATGGCTTTAGTTACTCTACAGGATCAGGTCAGTTAAACAAAATAAAGTATAATCATACAACTTTATTGATCCCCAGTGGGAAATTCACAGACTACCTAGCAGTATCTGAAGTACATCACATTGCAGCCTTTACCAGCTGCAACATTAAACTGACGAACAAACAATAATGGATCAGGAAGAATAATTCAATAGTATAAAATATATTGTTGTGTCATTCTGCCTAATAACCTCTTTTACCTTTGATACTTCAAAAAAGTCCAGCAACTTTTACTTAGAACAAAGTGTGTTTATACTCTAGTATTTGTAATTTTACTTATATAGGATCTGAGTGTCATTGCTGCAAAGAGGACATGACACATATCTCATCTGTGGCAGATCAAGCTTTGAGTTAAAAGTGGTTTGTGAGATAATTATGTGTGAATCATTTTCTTTCCTCTTTAACAAAACCAGCTAAAGTGAATGTGCAGTACTGGTGTAGTTTATCACATTGGAATCCATGCAGGCATACTAGATTTTGCAAATTAACCTTATCAGTACCAAAATCTTCAGTATGGACATTGATTTGACAAAATACAAATCAAAAATGTTAAAAAGCTTTGTCCAATATAAATCCAGATTGTGTTTATAAATTGATTGCCACCACAGCTGATGGGAAGAAGTCTGAAATTATCCCTGACTGTTTTGTGTAAATTAGTTTAGTTCAGTTACGGACTTCCAAAGCACATTTTGAAATATCTGTGACAGAAAATGTGTGCAAACAGTTCCTTAATTTGAGGGGATAAGAAACTAAAGCATGGCCTGCAGTACACAGCTCCACCACCTGATGGAAATGAAAGCAAAGTTTGCAATAATATCACCTGCAGGGGTTGTTAGGCATGTTGTCAGTTTACCATAAAGTATGGATTAAGTGTAATTCAAATTGCAGTCAAAACAATACCAAAGCCTTTCTACTCATATGCAGGATATACCAAAAATAAGTAGGTTCAGATCTAGATATTTGGAAATAAAACTTAACGTGTGAAAATATGTATTCCTGTTTCACTCACACATTGAGACATAAAAGCTACAACCATGTCTGAACCTGCCCACAGCCATACCCAAAAACGGACACCGCTGATCACCGCTTTGAAAAGCACTCACCTCACAGATGTGTCCGTCCCACTCATGGAAAAGAGCTGATAAAACATTTCAGCAATCAGAGCAGATTAGAAGTTATATTTTTAAATGATGCTTCTGTTTTGATTCAACCTGAAGGCAAAAAGAAGCATCTGATTTGACCGATGATGATTATCTCAAGTGTTTCAGTTGAAAAGAGAAGAAACCATCCAGCCGCCTGGCAAACTGTAAATGAAAAATAACAAAATCAGTACCCATATTTAATCACCTACCCATATTTAAACCACCATATGAAATACGCAGAGGAAGAGTTTCTTAGCACTTAGAGCTGTGACATATTTCAAACAGCAGAAGAGAGATGCTGCCTAGTCGCAGTGAGTGGAAGATCTGTGATATTTTAAGAGGTTTTATAAAACATAAAATATAAAATTGCAAACTGTTGTTGCATTACCCAACACACACACAACTCCTCATATATATGTTGGTATAAATATATACTGAATGTGTTTGCTTCACAGTGACAATAGGACTCTGAAAGGACACTGCAACCACCTATTGTTCCCTAAGTGTTAATTACTGAGCTTTAGTGGTGCTGGGAGTCAGAATTTCTAACCCCTGAGAGAAGCAGACTTCCCCCTCTTTCTAGTCCTCATGCTAAACTAATCTAATGTCTTATAGACTTGAGAGTAGCATCAGTCTTCTTATCCAATTCTTGGAAAAAGCACATGTACTTACAGCATTTCCCAAAATGCTGAACTAGCTCTTCAAATATTGCATTTTAACCAATAACAACAACGAGTACCATCTACCAATCTCATTTCCAGATTTAATGGATGAAATAAGAAGATGACAGTCTGGTTCTCCTGTAATAAAGAGTTAGGTCATTTCCCATAAAAACAGACAGATGTGATGATTCTTTGAAGGTTGGAATGACGCCTGAGGAGCCATCTTACTCTTGGCAGAATTATGTTGCAAACGGTCACCATCCATCCCCCTTCATCTCCACTTTCCCTCCATCTAATCCTGGGTCAGATAATGAAGGGGCTGCCCTACTTTCCCACAACCACCAACAGCTGCATAGCTGTTGCTCATTAGGAACTGGTCAGTAATCAGTCGCGTCATTACCAACATGATGACCCCCTCGAATGCCTTTGCCCAAAACAAAAGACCCCCACTTCAACCCGCTTCAGGCTATATGAGTAAAAAAAATGGCATGCTATGGTAGCTAAGAACAGATTAAACCAGTAATGTCGAACAAAATTTAAGATTCTGATTGATTTATTGATCCCAGAGGGAAACGTTTTGTTTTATACAGTTGTTGTCAATTCAAGGAATGAAGGAAAAACCGCAACAGTTCAAAACATACAATGTGAAATGATGGAGAAATGTCTCACCAACATTACACAATTAATTTATTGCAACAGTTTGACTTCCTTATTTAAACAGTATGACATGAAGGTTGGGGGTTTTCTAGATTATTCTAATATGAGTCACATTCTGTATTTTTTTTTTTATCCACATGTTATTTTCATTTAAGTTTATTTATGCTAAGAAATAAAAGGCTATGTGTGTGGTTTCTTTTTCTCATCCTTCACAGCTGAGGCTGCAGCTCCGGCGCCATCTCCAGACAGCTCTGAGGACAAACCCAAAGAGGCCGTGGTCGTTGAGGAGAGTCCTCCTCCTGCACCTGTGGAGGAGAAAACTGATGATGAAGGCATAGTCTCTAACAAGACGTCAGTGGAATCACTGAAGGAGCCAAATGACAACAACAGCAACAATGCTGACTTGACAGCCACAGGTCTGTAGAAGAAAGTCTCTTCCAAAGACTCAGTCGCTCCTTTAATTACGGGAGATGCTCACATTTCACAGTCACACTTTGAGACATGAATTCATTACTGCAACTTGGGACATTTCAACACATTTCCACTTACAAAAAAAGAGAACTTACATCTGTGCATGGTGTCACTTATACTATTTTAATATTTATTACTATCATGTTGTGTCCACCATCTTCACTGTACTTGGAAGTTAATTTTCCTACAGCATCAATAACAGCCATAAAATGATTCTTTCATTCTTTTGGAGGTATAGTAATGAAAAAGAGTGAATTATGCAGGCAACTAACAATAAACCGGATTGATTTGGTTAATTTTGCCTCCTAAAGTATTGGATTTCAGTAAACCTATTAATACATTTTTTCATAGAAGACTGGTTTAATCTTGTCTTCCAAGTTCTTTCAGTAGAGTTGACCTAGGAAGAGACATGATCACATGATCATCAGACTCTTTGAATGAACATATCTCATATGCCTGTATATCTGTATTGTGCTAGTATAGATTATAGACTTGCACTGTGACCTTTGCACTCCTCACCTGCAGTGAGTCTCTTGCTTTCTTTTTTTGTTTTAACAGAGTTGAAGTTGGGTAACATATTCTGGGATGTTCCCCTTGACTGTCCGGTTTGACATTATTACTTCTCTTTCCCTGTGCTGTTCCTTGGAAACTCGGTAAGCCCACAGACGATGAACACTCATCTGCAGCTGCTGCACTTCTCAGCCAGCTCAGGTGTTAGCAAAGGGAAAACCCCCACATGGAAACATAGACCACATACGACCACTGGGATTGCTGTGTTATAGATTTGCATCCTGAATTAACATATTAAAAATAGAGCAGTCATAACCATTAAATCTAAAATTATAAAATGTGCTTGTATCCAAAATTGTAAATCGCACCGATAGCTGGTGTCCAGCAGTTTAAAAGAACACACACCATACTGAGCCTCAGTGTAAGAGACAGTACTGTATCAGAGGATACACTGAGTTTTTTGAGAAAAAAATATTTCTAACTCATGATACACTGTCATCTGCATCATTATCACATGATCGAAGTTCCACATTTAAGCAATGACATTGACTGACAAAGCTCAATCTATTTATAAAGACCAAGTAAAAATACTGTAAAGTGAGAGTTCAAAGTTTTTTCAGCAATGAACTATTAGACCCTATAGGTCTAAATGTTCTAAATAATTATAAAAATTGCACCACAAAACTTATTTTCTATCAAAATCTCTATTTCTGCCAAGTGTAAACTGTGACTGATTTCATTTTTTTACTTTCCGGTCCTCTCTGTCCTCTGTCTGTCACTGATAGATGAGGTTCTTCTCACGTGAGTAGTAACATGGGTCCTCTCAGTCTAATCAACACATGTAAAGCCCACATCTGCACCTGCATTATCTTTCTCTTCCTATCTTCATAGGGACATTTAGGGCCTGAGCCTGAGGCCCCAAGAATTCGCATTGCTCTTAACAACTGATGATAAGCTCACATCTGGGAAGCTAACCGCTCGAGAGATCTGTGTTAACAGTTACGGATCATTTCTGTTCCCACAAAAACATCAGCCTGGGAAATCCTAAGCATTTCCAATTCAGCAAAGTCAGTCAACTCCAGGTCTATCTCTAAATACCTGGTCGCATCAATATAAATGAAGTCACTATAGATAACTTTTCACTGAAATATGCTTCCAAATATACTTTGTCATATGAAAAGCACAGTTCTTATTAACAAAATTAATGATGCCTGTGTCCTATTCAGATGTCCCAGAAATAAAGACATGAACCAGGACCCTAAAACTGAAGCACCTATGTAGAATTAAGTCATTGTTAATTTTATTATATACATCTATGCTTTTCCTTCCTTCCCTGACATGTCAGTGTCTACAGTGTAAATAAGGTCTATTGACTTTTCTCAGTGTTATATTATAGTCAGTAGTTATAGTTTATGTTACAGTTAATATTTTATGTTTTATGTTATTTATTTACTATATATTGCACAATTTAAACAAAAAGAAAATACTATATTAATTAAATTAGCATTATTTTTGGACTTTAATTACCTTTTAACAACAAAAAAGTGCAATAATCTGTTTATCTTTGCTTCAGTGATTTGTGGACTCCAATAATACCTGTACCTGGTAGCATGACATATAATAGTAGCACAGAGAGAGTCTTTATATGATTTTGAAACAGTATGCAAAAGATAATGTCTGATGAGACAAATGAATTTTTCACTCTCTGTGGCTCCCATGAAAACAACACACACACACACACACACACACACACACAACAGCAGACAAAAGAAACAGTGAACACTTTGCCCATTCCCACCTGGTTTGGTTGGGAAGTGATGAGCAAGCTGGAAACGGGAGTTGAAAGGTTGTTCAACCATTCTGTAGCAGGGGATAATGGATGGGAGCTGACAGGTCATAAACTGAACCAGGATAATTAGACTTCACTGCACTATCTTCCAGTCAGAGGTCGACTTTCATGTTTGATGGTTAATGTTGGAGGAAACTGCCTGTACTGCCTGGGACTACACAGTGAGGAGGAGGAGGAGGAGGAAGCAAGTGAAAGAAGGCGTCTGACTGTGTGAGATAAATGAAGCTAGTAATTAGCTAGAAGCAGCTTGTTTTATTTGCAGAGACTCTTACTGGAAGGAGCTTCTTCTGATTTAGAGACAGGTCACAGAGATAAGGAGGGTCAGTGATCTGAGGATGAAGTGTGAAGTTAATTTCTCATGAGACTTTGTGTGCAGCTTCAGCAGAGGAAACTGTAAGAAAGAGCAAAAAATAGGGTAAAGACAGATGTCTAGCGGGCAGGGTGACAGTAGCGTATGTGGTAAATGTCAGATCTATATCTCAGTAATAATAGTGAGGGAAAACTTCCTCCTTGTGAGGTTTGATGTGGTATAGTCTAGGCCATTACACCTGGCCAGCTTTACAGCAGGGAGGGACTGTCGGAAAACGCAGACTGACACTCCTTCACACTACAAGAAGAAAACAGCTGGTGGGAGCTTCCTTTCTTCATGCATGTCCCATCACAAACCACCATGTTTTGGCCCAGAAACTGAAAACTAAAACTGTCAATTGTCAAGTGAAAATAGCAATTAGAAGAGCATCATTAAAGGATTGTGTCTGCAGAATACATTGAACATGCAGTTTTGAGGCTGATGACTGTGTCTCATCAATTTTTTTAATGTGAAGGTTTTGGTACTTTACATGTTCTATCTTAAACTAAAGACTAAGTGGACCTGGGACCTGGATAGTCTAATGTCAGGACTGGATTAAAGTGACTCAAGGATAAGTCAGCAACTGGACAATAGATTATTTTGCTAAGCTATTTTGCTAATGTGGCCTCTTTTGTAAATATACTCTGCTGCAATGATCCATTCAATGTCAACATCAGTTTTTTTTAAAGTAAATACAATCCCTGATATCCAAAATGAAAGCCATTAAAACATTTCCTGAAATGTCTTGTATGTAAGTCAAAGCTAAGTGCTTAAAGAAATGCGTCAGCATTTTTTTTTTAAATTTTAAGATAAGAAGGCACCACGGTGGTTTAGTGGTTAGCACTGTTGCCTCACAGCAAGAAGGGCCTGGGTTCGCAACCCGTCAGGGGCCTTTCTGTGTGGGGTTTCCATGTTCTCCATGTCCTCGCATGGGTTTTCTCCAGGTACTCTGGTTTCCTCCCACTGTCCAAAAACATGTATGTCAGGTTGATTGGTGACTCTAAATTGCCCATAGGAGTGAGTGTGAGTGTATGAGGTTGTTTGTCTCTATGTGGCCCTGTGATGGACTGGTGACCTGTCCAGGGTGTACCCCTGCCTTTCACCCAAAGAGAGCTGGGATAGGCCTCAGCAAATCCCTGTGACCCTGGTTAAGGAACAAGCAGGTATAGATGATGGATGGATGGAAGATTATTGCCATGCTGATACAGGAATGATAACAGCATCCAGGAAGTTTAGCTTAAGCATAAAGACTGACAACAGTTATTTTAACTGTTGTCTAAATGACAAATGTTACAGTTTTACAGGTAGGGAATTATTTCACAATAAATCCCTGCAGTCTTGTTTTCATCATAAAAATATATGTACTTATTTATTTTTCAATTTTATATCTGACTTTTAGTCATTTTAACTTGTAGTTTGACCCTTTTTTTAGAAATAGAGATGTTGGTAGTGCAACTTATACTTAGTGCAGCAAAAGACAAGTTGAACTAACTGTGGACTTCCACTTGTTAAAGGGGCCATTATAAAATGGTGTTTGAACTTTGACTGTTGAAGGTGCCTTTTTATTTAACACCCTGTCATCATAGAAATTGTGCACCTAAAAACATGAAGTGAGGGGACGTGCTGATTGTTTTCCAAGCAATTTTGTTTTGAAGCTGAGCCACATGAGGTGGTGCACATTTAGAAAATCTACTTATACAAAAACAAATGAGGTGAACTTGAGCTTCTTTACAATGAAACCAGTGCAGAACTTTAGGTTGATATCATTACACATGTACAACAGATTGACATCTTTCTTTTGTCTGGATGCACACCCTATTTAACCTCACATTGGCTTCCTGTGTCAAAGCGCTCCATCAAAACCATAGGGTGTGTTCTCTTCCTTCACTGGTTCCTGACCTCCAGAGGTTCTGGTTTTAAGTCCTTTCCAAAGGTCATAGGTCAGACAGTCCTAATTGAAGGCTACACAGTGACTTGCAGGAGAATAATGTTGCCTCGATGTCAGAGTCAACTCTCTCACATTTTTGCCTGTCACTGAGCAAGTCTCTGCAGTATTGGATGTGCAGCAGCTGCTGTGATGTAAAGATCAAACTAGGATACAATCCAGGAAAGACCACCTGAAAATAATGAAAATATCTTTGTAAGACACATAGAGGGAAACATGAGAAACTGCTTATTAGCTGACTCTCATGTCACTTAGTAAAATTTTCTTTCTTCAGCATATGCCTCATTTTTATTATTTTATACAAGGAAGTAATTTTGTTAATACAAATATAAATATACATTTTGTCTTTAATTTGATTTCTAACCTGCTGTGGGAATCACACAAGTCAGATGTTTAAGTAAATGGTCTTCTCACTTCTAATTTCCAATGCCCTTACCTACATGCTTTCATTTTAAGAGATGTTCAAGCTCAGGGCCATTTTGGCAGCTGGCCCACAAAACATTTATAGCACTTAACTGAGTAGTGCATGTTTCACTTCACACCATCCTGCAACCAACCTTTATCTTAATTGTGAACAATCACACCTCTGACATCTACTGCTAGTTTCTAATGCTTTCTTCTTTTTGCAGCTTGTCTTGTAAAGAGGCAGGAGCTGCCAGTTCATAAACTTAATGACAACTTTCTGTAATTTAGAAATTGTGAGTGTCGGCGTACAGGGATTTAAAGTATAGTTTATGTTGCTGGTTACCCCGGGGGGTAGGATTTTGTAATGACTGTATGTTTCTAATTTAGCACAAGGATTATTCTGCTTCAGTGACTGAGCTGAAGTCGTCGAGACTGATATGAACTCATTGAAGAAACATTGCTCACAAAGCTGCAAGATTCATTTTTGCCAGAGAACATGAAAAGAAGCCTGAATATTGGCAGCAGGTTATTGGTCAGCTGAAAACAAAGTAATTGTGTGAGTATTGAATGGGGTCTAGTATATTTGGCATTGACCTGGCCAGGACTATCACAGTGCCTGCACAGTCACCCAGAGCAACATGGAGGTGGGAGTGTGCTGAGTGCAATGGCATAAGGGAGGTGACTGACCAATATTACGGGCAGGTTGCTGCCCTGGGGAGAAAGTGAACCTCTAAAAAGATGAGCACAACTATCTTTTATGACCACTGCCAAAATCCCAATGCAGCTGACCATATCTGTGAACACTGAATCCCCCACAATGAAAATCCCGTGAGGTCTGCAGTTGTAGGGGCAGGTTTGTCTCCTGTTGTCCTCTCCAGCCTGGTTTAGACATTCCTGGCCTGGCTTTGTGCAGTTGGCAGAGCTGCTGTGATCAGGAGTCCTGCTGACAGATGGATGTTCATTCACCTGCTGTTATCGCCTCTGGCCCCACATTCCTTGGGCAGTGTCAAACTGTCAAAATCACACCATGGCTTTATTACATCTCTGTCTCTCATCATTCACACACAAGCGAGTTCAGGTGCAATTTCAGATTATGCTAAGTAAAAGTTCCTAAAAACATTAAACCTTGAGTTTCCTTTCATATGATGTGAGTTGAGGTGTGGACAGTGTTTAAATATTAACGTCAAAGCAACCAAGAATTGTTTTGAAACCTGAACATGAAGCAGGAAGAATATTCCAAACTATATTACACCAGCAGGCATGACTCCTAAACCTAAATTTAAACCTGAACATATTTATAACACTAATACAAACTTGAACCTGACTACTTCTGACTAAATTCTGAAATCAATTCTGAGTCAGTATAATATATATAATATGTTCAGAAGATTTCATTTCTTTTCATGGAATTCCTTGCATGGGATTCAGTTGAGCATATTCTTCCATGCTACTAAATCCCCCTTGGAATGCCAGTCTTTCAGCAGTCAGGTTTCACTATAATGGCAACCTGGTCTCTACAGATCCCTATCTATCCCTGTGGCTAAACTCAGTATAGCTCAGTATAGACTTAAATCAGTGTGAAGGCCTACCTGCAACCTGAGCCTCAGCAGTCACACTTCTCGGTCTAAAACCAAACGCTTTTATGTTGGATGAAGTTGAGATTAACTCAGGTCAAATCTAAAATCATAGGCTGCGAGAACAAAATGGCTCTTTGACAGATATGAACGGGTTTGACTGATTATCAAGAGCAATACATGTGTGGGCTCTAAACATGGCCCACAGACAGACACATGGCTGCACTAAGACAATTACATCTTTATTTACAAGACAAATATTTGGATGATCCAAAGTGCTTCTGTACCATCGCCCTAAGGCCGACACTGGTTGTTATTGGTTAATCGTAAATCACACCAACAGATGTGGAGCAGGATTATGTCAGCAATTCCTTCCCTTAAACAGATGTTTCTCTCTAAAGGTTAAAGGTCATGGCAAAGGCTATATAAACTTGGCCAAAGCAGAAGGTACATGAGTAAAAAAGTAGGTGATTCTGAGACACATGACACTTTGTTCTCATTGTTTTGTGCCTCTTTCTTCTCTCTTTCAGACTGAAGAAAAGAGCCAAGTCATGACCACGATGGAAACTGTGTGAAATCTAGTCGGTTGTTGCTTTCCTTTGGAGACTAACCTCTTGTAACAAAAACAGCAGCTTTTTCAAAGCAGAATATCACCTGAGCTCAGCTTTGTACAGGTTTAAGTGAATTTTTGTATATACTGAAAGTTGTTTGAGAAACATTTAAGATTTACTGGATTTATAGACTGAATGTTAACATTTTGAGTACACTCTTCCAAGATATAAACTTAAATTATTTTAAAATTATAATGAATCAGTTTATTGATAAATAAACAATAAATAATGTACTTTAGTACAAGTATTATAAGTCACTATTTGCTGCCTATTTACATGATCTTTACCCTGCACAAGGGTTTGTTTTCCAGTATTCTGGTATATATTTGTAAACTATAATAAGATGAGTAATATATACGGTAAATAAACAGTATAGACTTGTCAGATTTAAATCACTGTTCTACTATTGGTTTGGGATGTTATTTTCATAGATGCATGCATTTTGCTTTCAATATTCTTATTATTCATCCGTTATGCTAGAAAATTGCTTTGTTGACATCTTAATGTATTAAATAAAAATATCCAAACTTTGACCCACCTGGTTTTTATACAATCTACCATAGTTATAGTTTTTTATGATCATTTGAATCAGTTTTGTCCATCATACTGTATCTCCGCTGCAAACTTTAACCAGCTTTACACTGCTCCTGAGTTGTTTTGCTATAAGTGCCATGAGCTCCAGGTGCAAACATGTTTAGTTCAAAGTGACAGCATTAAAAGACAGGAATCTCCTGACACTGTACTGCACATATTCCATTTATTATCATTGGGAAAATGTAGTTGTGTCATTATCGGTTATGTCCTTACACCTTAAACAGGGACTTGAATAGAGGAAAAATAAGATGTTTTATGATGTTATGTATGATATCTTTGTGTTTTAGCTCATCACCAAAGAAACAGCCTATATATATATATATATATGATTTATGTTTAATTTCATAAGGAATATAATATTTTTTAAATTTCTATCTATAGTGATGGGTTGCCCGGTGTTTGGGTCTGCTCCAGCTGCTATATCCAGACTGTTTCCATGGGCTTCCACTCTTTTTTAAAGACAAGTGATAGCACCGGCCTATATCAATCTGACCACCGGATGCTCTAATCCACCATAACAGATGAAATGTTGCACTGAGCCTCCGGTGCGGCAGTGACGGCAGGAGCGGTTCTAAAATTTGTGCACGTACCCCCTCAAACCTGACCGCAGTCATGGACACCCTGCACCCAACCATCCAGTGCAGCTGAACGCAAACTTCTTCCTCCTTCAAACTGGAGCCAAATGTCTTTGGTCTCAGTATCCTCTATTTATACACTGTGTATATTTACAACAGGCCAGATGATTAGGATGCTAGGAGCTAGTGCGAGAGCAAAGAGAATGCAGGGGCAGTTTTCGTCAGCTATTCTAAGAAAACAAGGAGTTTATCCAGGGTGAGCCACCGCTCTGATGTCAAAGCCTGTATTTATATAATCTGTCAGAGATTCTTTCCTGAGCTGCTTCACACATTGTACTGTTGGGCCTTTACATCTTCATAAGGTTTGTTTAATCAGATAGCCTCAGTAAGACTGACATCTCTTTTGTATAAAGCATGAAAGGAGCAAAGACAAACACTACACAACTGGAAACACAAGTGCATAAAAGCACACACATACACACACACACACACGCACACACACACACACACACACAAAACACAAAAATCACTAATTATGTTGTTGGTTAAAAGTTTGAAATAGCTTACAGTGATTAGATGTGCAAGGTTTTTTTGCAGTTCATAGCATTTATATCATTTAAGTACCGTAAATGAAAACATGTCACGTCAGATAATGTCACTGGTCTGAAGTTGGACAAGGACCTTTGTTGCATCTCGTAACCGTCTCTCTGCCATTGTTGCTGAACAGGCTAGGTCCATAGTTCATTTCCAAAAGACATAAAACATGTTTGAAATGCTCAATACACAGATATGTTTTTCATGTTTACTTGATCATTTAATTAGAGTGATATAGAATATGTGACTGTGTTTTAACTGTATTCAGTCATTATTCTCCTGCAGCTGCTAAAATGTACACATTCACTGAATCATATTGTCTCCGGGTACATGCACACACACACACATGCACACACATTGACAGTGATACTCATCTACAAGTATTCAGCACAGCTGGCAGCAGCTATTCATGAATGGCTGTGAGTGATAAAAGAGTGGACACGCTCAGAAGCTGAAGAATGAGCAAGAGAACTGTCACTTTCTGAAAGTGAAAAGATCCAATAAAGCTTCTGTCAACACACTAACGTTGGAATGTTATAATTATTTAAATTAATTAAGTCATATTTTTGCTATTTTTAACAACACTAAATCAGCTAAATTAAAATTGATTGTTTTTTCATATGTTTTCTTTTCTTTCAATTATACACCCAAGCTTTTAGTCTTTATTACCTCACGGACAGGTCTAAATATATTTATATAATATTTCCAAAATAAAATCAAATTTACTCTCTACCACTGATGAGTGCAACAACTCAGTGAAAGTGTTCATCGTTTAGAGTGTAGTGTACATTTGGTTTTTAGATCCTTTTCTCCAAAAATAGCTGTTGCTGTAACTAAAACTAAGAGGAAGTGAAACAAATCAGTGAAGTCTCAGCCTACACAGCTAAGTGAGCTGAAACTTATTACAAAAACCCGCATGAATGAGAAAAGTTGCAAATTTATAAAGGTTGGACAACCGTATTTCGTTGCAGTCCAGTAGCTTTCAAAATATTCCCCTCCAAGCTACAGATATCAACCTCGTGGTGGTGCTAGAGGAAAAGTCAGTGGATCTGGATTTGGACAGAGCTAAATCCTGACAGATGTAACATCTGCACGGAGAGGAAAGAAAGCAAATCCAGTCATCTCTCTGGGTGACAGTTAAGGATACAGGAGTGGGAAATATCAGGGCTTTGTTTCTCATCTATTATAAGGTCTTTAGTGCTTGCTGTCATCATGAGCTGTCCTCTGGATGAAGTTGATCCTGGGCAGCAAGGCCTGGCCTCTGCCCAGCTACTCTCTCTGTTTACTTTAGGTGCTCATAAAAGGTATATCACAGCTGTCTGAGCTGCACAAATGTAACACATTGTGTTTAATGAATGCTTGAGATAAGATTTTGTTTATTTCATTTCTCTTGTTTTATGTTCTATATCACAATTCTATATCACAAATGACAAGTTGCTGTTTTAAATCCACAGATCTTGATGTTTTACAGTACGTTTCTTCACCATGAGAAGAATGTGAGTGAAATGTGGGAGTATAAAAAGATTGCTGTTTGTTTCTATCATTACACCCTTCGGTGTGTGTGCTCCCTTTTTTATTCTTGGCTGGTCAAGGGAGGAGGACAAGATTTATTTAGAGGATGCACTAAAAAGTGTGTTACAGAATGCCTGGATGGATATGGCATCTCTGTTATTTGGCACGCACTTCAGGAAAGCTTGCTGAGTGGTTCACAGTGTTGTCCTAAAAGCATTTTCATATCCATTAAAGAGAGGAACCTTTTCAGAATAATTATTTAAATTGTTGTCATTAGAGTATCAAATTAAACCTAATCCAATAATTGCTTAAAGGTACCCTTCCAATTATCACTGAACAACTTTCTTGGACTTCAACAAAACTTCAAACTGATGAATTTCCAGGTGTATTTATTTTAAAAATGTGACTGCATGCAGTGACGTCCCATCACTACATTCATAACAGTAAACTGTGAAGAAAAAAAATCTGAAAATTTTAAGCAATGCAATAGAAAGAACAGTGTCAAAATGTTCAAGTAATGCACACAGATCATTTCGCTGAGTGCCAGGCCCATCTCAAAAGATGATCCATAAAAGGCTCCTAGGTATTTTTATCTTAACATGACCTTGTGCACCATACTGAGTTCACATACATTCTCACTGTATCCAGTATGACTGCTTGATTTTCCACGTTGTACTTTGTCAGTTTTACTGCAGAAAAGGCCTATTCAGTGTATTTTCTTCACCTATCCCTGCTAAAATAACATTTCTTGTGTTGGTAGAACTATAGTGTTTATTCTCCATGTAAAGCTTATTGGTAAACCTCAAAACATCCTGTATTATCTTTCACACTGACAGAGTTATATATGGAATTTCCATGACTGGATACAGTGACCGATGTGGACTTTAGCAGCTACAATCCTTCACTAGATTGAAGACATCTGACACAACTATGAGCATTCATGCAATATTTTAAACTTTTGTTTTCTGTGTGTATGTGTGTGTGTGTGTGTGTGTGTGTGTATTTGTGCGTGTGTGCGTGTGTGTGAGTGACCAAACAGTGCCCATACACCTGTCCTGTCAGCTGATCCCAGGTTATTGTCACTTTGGGCCTAAAGGCCACTCTGGTGCCGAGGTGTCACACTGACTTGACCTCAGAGGACCTCTGACTCGTGAAGAGAGCACAAAATTCTTTGGAAGATTGTTTCACAGAATGCATGTACTTTTGTACTTTTCATTGTATTGCTGATAATAACAAACCTTTATATGTTCAAAAGGATTTCTAATACAGAGCAAAGTGATCCATTATAGTGGATTTTTTTTCTGTAACACTTTATTCAATGTTATTGTGCTGTGCCATTTAACAATTGTTATGAAGCTTATTTATGTTCTGCAGAATGAGTTCTGGTTCACACTGTAAGGAGCGCTGGGATGTCAGGTTTGACCTTGACACACAGACTCTCATGAAACTGAAATAATTTCCTTTATTAGTTCCACCCTTAGACGCCACTTTGCCCCCCTTTAAATCAGTGACTGAAATCACAGGTCAGCATATTGCACTGATTTGCTACTTTTCCAAAATCTGCTCAATAATGAGCAAAGTTTTTAATATCCACAAGAATCAATGATTGTTTATTGCTTTATTTTCATATTTTATATTCACTGGTGTCTTTTTTAATCATTAGTCTCATTAGACAAATCGGGAGCCATGCACTCCAAAAAAAGTATACAGAGACATCATATAAAAATAATTACGTGCACAGCAATTTACAAAAGTAAATTTTGAAAAGTTATGTGGGGTTATATTTTGTATTAAAAAATAAATAAAACATACATATTTATTAAATATATATGTTGCATAAATGTTTGTATTGTAAACTTTGTTAAAACAGATGGTGAGATAGCAACAAATTCGATGAATTTAGTTTTTCCACTACTCCCCTTTTTTTGTCAGCCAGGGGAGGTGGGTGGGTGTTGGGGGGAGCACTTTCACAGTCTTGTCCAATGGTTTTTCTTAAATTAGCCATAGGGGCAGGAGCCTCCCTCCCTGTGCTGACAGAAGGAGGGGCCTGTGTCTGTCACTGTCTACTGTTTCATTATTACCTGCACAGCTCTGCAGCATTCACCACACTTGTGTCTCTGTGTGGCCACACAGAAACAGAGTGAGACTGAGCAAGGCTCAAATCAAAGAGAGATTTCTTTTTTTATGCTTTTTCCCCTACTTGGATAAGGAATCTGCCTACAACTGCTGATTTGTTAAATAAACTGCAAGGCAACTAGCACTGGACATGGCTGGTTTTCAGCCAAGTTCCCAACTTCTTAAAAAGGGGGCATTTTTGAGATTCCTCCTTGTGACTGTTTCTCTTAGCTTCTGTTTTGCCTCAGTAGCTGCAGATCCATTTGTGCCAGCTCACCTCTATCATCACAGATCTGGACCTAATGAAGACAGCATAATTGTCGCTAATAATGGGATCAGGGTACCTTTTGGGAGGTCTGTGTATCTGGACCCTGTGAATGACCTGGTAACAGAAGTGCACCCTGGTGACCGCTGCCACATCACAGTGTTGGACAATGACCCGCTGACCCAGAAGCCTGGGATGCTGACCCCTAAAAAGTTCCCCTGTTCATTTGGACCGAATGATGTGAAGTACACACATTTTGGATCTCGGAGCCCCAGCAAGGACCGCGTGAAGCTGCAACTCCGTTATGACTCCCAGACTGACACAGTTATTATTCCTTTCATGCTGGAAGTGGACGTAGCTTTTCAGCAACTTGAGATCCTGCTTAGGAATATGCCTCTTAATGTTGAAAATCTCAATGGTGACAGCAACACTATTGACAAAAAGGGCCTGGAGTTTTCCTTTGAGGATGGTGTCACACAGTGTAAGATCACCACTCTAGTCGGCGCTGGAGGTCTTCCCAGGTATGGCATTCTTTTGAATAATCCCACAAACGGCCAAATGGTTGACTGTGATGAATTTGTAAAACAAGGTATTCGCTATCAGCACACAGCTAAAACCAATTCACCAAACAGAGACTATATTCCAATGATGGTACAACTGCAGGATAATGAAGGTAACACTATTATGCAAGAACATTTTCAAATGATGGTTAGAATCAGAGAGGGTGCTGAGAATACTGCTCCCAAACCCAGTTTTGTAGCCATGATGATGATGGAGGTTGATCAGTTTGTAATGACAGCCATCACCAGTGACATGCTGGCAGCTGAAGATGTTGAATCTGATCCTGATGATTTAATCTTCAACATCACTTCCCCGCTGAGTCCTCAGCAGGGCTATATCATCAGCACAGATGATCAAAACCTGCCTATCACCTCCTTCTATCAGCGAGACATCAAAGACCTTAAAATAGCTTATAAACCACCCTCAGAGGACTCTGAAGTGGAGAGGATTTTCCAACTAGAGTTTCAAATTGTTGATACCGATGGTGCCGTATCTGATCCATTTGCATTTATGATTGTGGTGAAGCCTATGAATACATTGGCTCCTGTAGCAACCAAAAATACAGGGCAGCTGTTGTTTGAAGGGCAGTCCCGAGCACTTTCCAGCTCCCAGAATTTAGAGATTAGTGATGAGGATAATCTAGAAGATGTGAGAATCACTGTTGTTGATGGCTTAAAGCATGGATCCCTCAACGTGCTTGGGGCTCGCAGAAAATTCTTTACACCAGCTGATCTAGACGCCGGCATTGTGGTGTACCAGCATGATGGAAGCGACACGTATAGCGACAACATTATTTTTCGAATGACTGATGGAAGTAATGAAGTGGAGTTTTTGTTCCCCATAACTATTGCTCCCACTGATGATGAACCTCCCATTATCAATGCTAACACCGGTCTGGTGCTTTTCAAAAATGAAGTTATGCAGATCTCTCCCTTCATCCTGAGTGCCACAGATATTGATTCAGAAGACTCCACCATTAAGTTTATCTTGGAAGCACCTTACTCCACTGTAGGAGAGCTCTTGTTAAGGCAAGGAGAGCTCCCCACTGACCCGTCTCTCTGGAAGTTTAGTGAGACAGATGAGATGTTTGAGCAGGTGGTAACTGAATGGTTCCAGCAGGATATTCTTGATGGAAAGCTGTTTTATCGTCATATTGGACCCCATAGCACCACCACAGTGGTTGATCACTTTGTCTTCCGCGTCCAAGATGATAATGATCCTCCTAATCAATCAGGCGAGCACATGTTCACCATCAAAATCCACCCAGTTGATGACCTTGCCCCAGAGCTTTTCCCAGGGACCACACTTCACATGACAGTCCGAGAGTATGAGCTGACGCACTTCAAGAAGAAATTCCTATGTTATACTGATTTAGATTCAGATGACAGAGACCTGAAGTACACCATTACTAAGCCCCCAGCTGACACAGATGAGAACAATCCAGTCCCCTTAGGTGAAATTGTACTCACTGACCGGCCTGACACGGTAATTACAGAGTTCACACAGGCTCAGGTTAATCACCACAAAGTAGCTTACAAGCCTCCAAACCAGGAACTAGGGATCACTCCAAAAGTGGCTCAGTTCACATTCACTGTGGAAGACACAGCTGGTAACACAGCAGATGGACTATTCACTATTTTCCTGCAGCCAGTTGATAATAAACCCCCACTTATCACCAACACAGGGTTCACTGTTATGGAAAGAAGTACATATGTTATCACCAGGAAGGAGCTGCATGCCACCGACACAGATACAGATGATGAAAATATTGTCTTCACTGTGATCCAGATTCCTCAGTTTGGAAAACTGCAGTATTTGGGCATTGACATGTTTAACGGTAAAACCTTCGTACTAGAAGACATAGCAAGTGGCCACCTAACTTACACCCACAGTGGAGAGGAGTCCCTCACTGACATTATCAAGATTGATGTCAGTGATGGTTTTCATGAAGTACCCATCACCATAAAGATTGCCATTGAACCAGTCGATGATGAGACCCCCACAATTATGCTTCCAGCTGGCTTACTCGGTGCCTCAATCGATGTACTGGAAAATGGAGCAACAGAGATTACAAGTAATGTAATTCAGGGTCGGGATGAAGACACAGATGACCTCATGCTTACTTTTATTGTAGAAGAACCCCCTAGACTGGGAGAAATACTGGTTAATGGTGCTCCTGCTGAGAGATTCACCCAGGAGGACATCATTAATGGAATAGTTGCGTATGCTCACACATCCGGTGAGATTGGACCCATCAAACAACATGACTCCTTCAATCTTACTCTGTCTGATATGTCAGATCAGTGGGTTGTTGGTGGCAACAAAGTCCAAGGTGTGACAGTTCATGTAACCATCCTTCCTGTTGACAGCATTCCACCTGTTGTCAATGTTGGAGAGCAATTTGTTGTTGTGGAAGGGGAGAAAAATGTCATTACTCTGGACTACATCCAAGCTGAAGATATGGACACAGACCATGACGATATCCTGTGCACCATCATTGTTCAACCAACATCTGGTTATGTGGAGAACATCTCTCCTGCTGCAGGCTCAGAGAAATCCAGAACAGGGACAGCCATCACTGCCTTTAGCATTAAGGATGTTGCCCTCGGTCATATCTACTATGTCCAAAGCATCCACAAAGGTGTTGAACCTGTGGAAGATCGTTTCACATTCCGGTGCTCAGATGGTATAAACTTCTCTGAACGGCACTTCTTTCCTATAGTCATCATTCCAGCCAATGATGAGAGTCCTGAGATTTTCATTCGTGAGTTTGTGGTAATGGAGGGTATGAGTCTGGTCATTGACACACCCATTCTTAACGCAGCTGATGCTGACATTCCTGGGGATGAGCTGCACTTTGAGATCATCAAAAAACCCAAGCACGGTACAATAGTTCAGCAGCTCAGTACTGGCACTGTCAATGTGGATCAATTCAGCTTGGAACAGATCAAAGAGGCTTCCAACATTGTCTATGAGCACGACGACTCCGAGACCAAACAAGACAGCTTTGAAATCAGGCTTTCAGATGGTAAACACAAAGTGGAAAAAACTATCCTTATCATGGTTATTCCTGTTGACGATGAGACCCCAAGAATGGCTATAAATGATGGCCTCGATGTTGACATTGGAGAGACAAAAGTCATCAGCAACAGAGTTTTAAAGGCGACAGATCTTGACTCTGATGATAAATCATTGACATATGTTTTGCGTTATGGTCCTGGTCAAGGCTACCTTCAGCACATTAACAAGTTTGGTGATGTTTTAGGTAACATCACTGTAGGAATGAACTTCACCCAGGATGAAATTGACAAACATTTCATCCAGTATGTACACACAGGCCAAGAGGGAATCCGTGACTTGCTGAAATTTGATGTCACAGATGGTATCAATCCCCTCATTGACCGTTACTTTTACATCAACATCGGAAGCATTGACATGGTCTTTCCGGATGTTATTAACAAAGGTGTAACTCTTAAGGAAGGAGGGAAAGTCACTCTTACCACGGACCTCCTCAGCACCACTGACATCAACAGTCCTGATGAATACCTCAGCTTTAGCATCACAAGAGCGCCTAGTAGAGGGCACTTAGAGAGCACGGACTACCCAGGTGTGCCCATTTCCACCTTCACCCAATTGCAGCTTGCTGGCAACAAAATCTACTATATCCATACATCTGATGATGAGATGAAAATGGATAGCTTTGAATTTGAGGTGACAGATGGTTACAATCCCGTCTTCCGAACATTCAGAGTGTCCATCACTGATGTCGATAATAAGAAGCCTGTCCTGACTATAAACAGGCTGGTTGTGGAAGAGGGAGAAACAAAGCTCATCACACCATTTGAGTTAACAGCTGAAGATCGGGACACCCCAGACAAACTGCTGCGGTTCATAGTCACCCAGGTGCCTGTACACGGGCAGCTACTTTTCAATAATACCCAGCCAATCACAACCTTCACCAAGCAAGACCTGAATGAGAACCTCATCAGTTATAAGCATGATGGTACCGAGACCAATGAAGACAGCTTCTCCTTCACTGTTACAGATGGAACACATAATGATTTTTACATCTTTCCCGACACTGTCTATGAGACACGCAAGCCCCAAATGATGACTATTCACATCAACACAGTGGACAATGGTGTGCCGCAGATTGTGGTCAACAAAGCTGCAGCCTCACTGAAGGTCCTCCAAACAGGCCACCTGGGCTTTGTTATCACTAACAAGGTCCTTCGATCAGAAGATCGCGACAGTCCCCAGAGGATCCTGAAATACAGCATGTCAGAGCCTCCTCTACATGGCTTCATCATGAACACTGCCCTCGGCAATGACAGCATCCAAACCTTCACCCAAGGTAAGCTCATGTCACATCATTATATTTCTTAATTATGTTGGTCATCAGTAGTACATCAACACTTTTGATTTAAAAAAAATAGTGTTCTCAATTATCACCTGAATCTGCATTTCCCCTCACATGAATGCATATTTTATATTTTCTATGTTACGTTCCTACTGCAGCGCATAGTTAAGCAAAAAGCAGCTAAAAATTTCACAGAATAAAGCAAACAGGAGAGATGCCTTGAATAAGACTATTTCTGAAATTGATTTTTTTTGTAACTTTGTAATTCAGAGTTAGCTAAAAGCAATGCTGAATGTTTGGATTATTTCTTTGGTGACTCACTTCAAGTGAACTGCTCTAACTAAAACCTTGTAAAAGTGACCAGATGCTATTTTAACATTTTCACTTAATATTCTGTCATTCTCTATATTTGTCATACAAACAGCTGATATAAATGACATGAAGATCTGTTACGTGCTGTTGGATGGGAGCAACGCTACAAGTGATATTTTCTACTTCACAGTTGAAGACAATGGTAGGAACCCTTTAAGATTTTATACATATGCAGTGACACCGAACAGGGGCCAATTACAGTTAGTCATTTGCCTGAAGTTTTGTTTGTTTGTTTGTTTGTCTTATATTGTCTTCTAAAAAATCAAATGTTCCAACTCTGTCAATCTCTCATGTGTTTGCATTACAAAGACTTAAGGCAGTTGGCCATAACAGACACCCAGTAGAGCGCCACTATTTCTTTTCATCCCACCGGAAAGGGTAGCAGGTTTAAAGGATGGGGGTCAAAGGGGACTTAAGTACTGATGGCGGGTTGGTAAAAGTGAAATAGGTGGGACTACCACATACTCTAAACTTTATTGTTAAAGAACAATAGGGTTCTTACCCTTAGGGTGCTTTTCCGTGCTTTCAAATGTCCTCTTTCATTCTCTGCTTGAAGTGACCATGTGAAATGTGTAAAGATACGCATGATAGAACATAATTCATTCTTGGTGTCAGTCTCACAAAAAAAAAAGTGTTTCAGTTTGGCCTAGAAATATGCACCATAACAATATACTGTAAATGCAATCAGTGCAGCAGGAAACTAATTATGGCAGATTGAAAACCATGTTAAAAAAATAATACCAACATCACCAGCAGAGTTTAGACAGGAGAATGTAAGTTTTTTTTCCAGATTGCTGTGTGAGTAAAGCGGGTGTCTGTTTATTTTTAATGAGCATCAGTAACTCTGACACTGGTTGAAATGAAATGAAAACACAGACAATATCATTCCTTAATCTAAAGGCTGCATTTAGTATTAGTAATTTTTCTTTACCTATTAACCTTCCTGAAGCAAAAGACCACAAGAAGGTCATATAAGGGCTTCCATGAGCTCAACAGTCAATTTTCTGTTTGCTTTCTAACTTTAAGTTTCCGCAGTGATGCAGGTTGGGGGTATAAAACAAAACCATGTTTCTGCAAGAATCACAGTTCACATGTAAAGGGCACAGACAAAGCTGCAGTAATCAACATAGATGTAATTAACAGCATACACACACATTATAAACACAGAGGTTAACATACATTTCCGTGCACACACAGATAGGAACACAACAAATATGCAGGGATATCCGGAGAAAGATCAAATAACAGATAAAAGCGAGGTACGCCTGGTGGTGAAGCACTATTGTTAAGTTCTAAAGACGTGGCTTCTGGGGGAGGTGGCATTAACCTGGACAGGTAGGGACAAGCAGGTTGAGAGCATGCTGATGGTCAGCCTATCTGTTCTAAATCTAAGTATGTGAACAGTTGAGGTTGGCCTCCTTTAAGATACTTTTTCATAGTTTTAAAATCTCAATTCATTGAATGGAAATAAACCTCATTTGTGATTCAAAGTTAATTAAAATATTTGGTGTCATTCCATAAAAAGTCATTTTGAAGTTTGGCAATTTCTCTAGTCAGAAAAGTAAAATAATATTAGATTGAAATAGAGACTTTCCTCACTGAATGAGAACCACTGTGACCACTATTGATTGACCACTATGCCTTTAATAATCCTTTCTAACTGCATTTAATAATTATGTTTCCTAGATGTAGCAGTTCTAAAGCAATTTAGTTAAGTTTGTTCTTATGCACGGTTTCATTGTAACCTTGTTTTGGGTTAGGACATGGGCAGCTGCTTCAGGCTCTTAGCAGCTTTTAAAAGGGTCCTGCCAGTACATGTTCTCCAGTGGTGCTTGTTCACAACTGGGTCAACACACACACACACACACACACACACACACACACACACACACACACACACACATACTCCAATCATTAACTTATTAGCATATCTGCAAGGAGTAGTGTAGCAGTTTGGCATACCATATAAGCCCTGAAGGCTCAAATGTGTGTGTATCTGCAGATATAGTACATTAAAATCTTATTCAGAGACTATGTGTGTATGTGTGTAGTAGCAACGTGTGAGGCCAGGCACAGCTGGAATATGACTATCCTAATTGTGTAACAAGTGTGTCTTAGTAAGAGGTCAGGAGTGTGCTTTTATTTTCTTACTGGGAGTCTCAGTGGGAATCTGCTGGTCAATGGTTCAATTCCAAACTCTGAAGAGAAAGCTGGGCCTATCAGTGAACTGAGCATTTATAGCTGCTACTAAGTTATATTCTTGTGATAATTTGGAGCAGCTTTGGTGTGAGTGTAGTAGAAATAGGTGAAGGAACAATGATTAATGGACTGAGCAGGAGAATTTGTTTTCTTTCATCTGGAAGTTTTTTCATTTATTGTTTTATGTTTATTTGACAGTTCTCTTTGTCTGCTGGGAAGTGTCTTTTTGAAAAAGCAATAACCTGCATGTAACTGACCAGGTCAGAGACTGCCTACAGCCATTCAAAGAGTGAGATACTGGGATAACAAATACTTGTTTTTACAAGTAGTAACACACCTTGTAAACATCCTTGTCCATCAGGCATGGGCCCAGTGGACCACAGGCTTTAGATAAGCCTTTACTTACAGTCAGATGTGTTGAGACGCCTGTATGTTTCAGTTTGTTTGTAAAACACTGAACGTGTATGTAGAAGATCCAAGTTTTAGATTTCATTACAATACTAATCCAACTGTCCTGATTAATAGATAAAAAAATAGAACTGAGCTTCTAACTGAGTCAAGTCAGTCTCTGCTTTTACCAATAACAACAATATAGTCTTCCAGCTTTGGAGGGGGATCATAGACCCCAGTGGTTTGAGTGTTATGTGATCATTCAGAGCCAGAAGAGGAATGCATTTCTTTGGAGACTCCAGACTCCAGGGCCACAGACAGAGCAGGGCCTGGAAGTGAAGTGGTATCCCAGGCAGACAGGTGTGTACGTGAGAAGGAAGGCTCCGGGGGATTCCCTTTCAAAGCCCTCTATCACACCACTCCTAGCTCCACAGAAATCCAACCCAATCTCAGATTGGCTGATAACCCATGGACTTCCAGTGCTGAAGTGCCTGTTCTGGAGGTGCACTTTCCCAGAGAATGAAATGATCCCAAGAAAGAGAATATTAAAGAACAGAAACTATATATGATTATGTGTATTAAAGTTAAACTATGTTCAGTTTTATTGAGTACAGTGGGTTTATTCTGTGGAGCAGTAGGAGTGTGTGCTGACTGACATGGCCGTGTTACACCCCTACTTCCTAACTGTGTTTAGGGATCTTATATGTCACCAGTGTCAACAGTCACTGGGAGATTTACTGGCTAGTGGTGCCACAGTCAGGGCCCCCTGTGACTAGAAGACAGTGAGGCCTCTCAGTCCCCTTCTCAGTATCCTTCCCCTCCTCTCAGACCTCTTCATGATATTGTTACTCTTTTTTTTGTGTTCATCTTTTTATATAATTTTCATTTCTCAACTTTTTTTTTAACTATCCCTGTTAATGAACAATGATATCTCCTCATTCTGTGTTTCTTCCCTTTTTGTCCTTTTTCTCCCGTAATGATTTATGGTAGTTGTAGGGGTGCTGGGGTGAGGAGATCTGATGTATGGCTACAGAGGTTATTCTTATCTCCTCTCATATGGCAAAGCTGTTGCTGCACCTAGCCAAGCTATAATTAAGTTACTCGCACTCCGTTCCTCATCCATTTTAGCCACACTAGTGCCATGGCTCTAGGGATGGCAGTGTTCTCCCTGATTGTCAGTCCACTCACAACTGTAGACCACAGTCTCTCAACAACGTCTGAATGTATTAACATTAGATTAGGTACAAATATCCAGTGTTGTATCATAGTCTGTTTCCCCATTATTATGTGTTTTCTCTTACCTGAACTTGAACGTAATCCCAACTAGTCATCTTCTAAGTTGTTTGACCTGAAGCCCAGGTTTAGCCATAGTCCAGCCAGTTATCTCAGCTACGCCTAATGATAACCTAACCTGAGCCCTAACCTAACCCCAAACATAGAGGGGGGCACCAAGGGAGACAGTAATCTAATGTGATAGAAAATAAAGGGGAAACAGACATTGTGGGTGTGCAAACCTGGACCTGTGCAGGACTGTGGTTCATGCATCCTCATTCATCATTCTACAGTACACATAACAATTTAAAGAAAGATAAAGGATTATCAGAGATTTGTTATCTTATTAGATGTTGTAAGAATCTGTGTCACCATGCCAAGTGTGACAAGCAAGAGGATGTGGCGCTCAGGCCCTGTCAAATTAGGATTTGCAACACCCTGCAGAGATCACATCGCTGTTAATTAATACATTTCATTAGGCAGCAATCCTGACATAAATTCCTTGGAGTGCAGCGATAAACTAAGCTAAGCTTTCACTATTTAAAAAATTGATTTATTTATATATTGAAATTACAAATATACAAAACAAAGATGATTAAAAAATATTCCTCTGTTTTTATCAACATTAAATAGACCCTACTATATAAAAATACTCTGTTAAATACCAAGCATAGTTGACCGCCCGTCTTTGTGTATTTATATAACATTTATAACAGGATGATTAATGAGGAAATGCAATAATGCCAGTGCTCGGCACCTGATGGGGATATTCTTAGAAGCTTGCTCTTCCTTGCATCATGTTGATGAACGTCAAGGCCTCATAATGATCCACTGTATCTATGTATGGTGCAGGCAGCATGGCTGTGTAAATATGAGCTGAAGGCTGTTGGAGAGAAAATCTGTAATGGGCTGTAATGTCCGATATATGTTTTAAAGTTGTGTTGCTGATGCAGCATATCATTATAAAGAACCCTTTTATGCTAAGTTACTCTCCTACACTTTACCTACATTCAAAATATTTGTGGGTTCTGATACAGATAATGTATATTTTTGTACCAATATAGTGTATAAAGTGTGTGCCAGAAAGCCACTGTGTGACTCAGTGCTATAAAATAAATGAGGCTGCTTTTAATGAGGGTTTGGGGCTGTTCCAATTAGTCTCACTCAGGTCCTAAAACAGGAAAATGTTTTCATACTTCTTTAATATTCCTTCCATGCTCTTGTGAGTAATTAGCATCAATCACTCTGAAGCTAATTTATTAAATAGCTGCTAACAGGGAAATTTAGAAATATGGGCTGCCAATAAAATGTTACATCCCAGCAGAAATGATGATGATTGTCACTTTGAAAAGCTAATGGAAATATGAGCTGAGCCAGGGAGCTACTATGTGTATTTTATTTGATGACAGGTCTAATATAGTATGTGTGTCATAAAAATTGCAGTAAATCAGGCCATCAGTCATTTTCATGCAGCTGTTTGAACTTGTGTGTTTCCAGCTATATTTCTCCTAGGCCTTTAAATATGTCTTTTACGGTTTTGAGCGAAGTGAAACCACTTAAATCTGTCTCTAAAGCACTAAATCTGCATGTAAGTTTGGCATCTTGATTATTTCTTGATTTAGTGAGACTCATGCCACCCCAAGTCTCAGTGTCTGACAGCATGTACAAAAGAAGTCAGAGAAAGAGAGATCCCCTTCCCCTACGCTGGTGTGAACAATGTAGGGGCAAGCAGGGAGGCATCCGTGGTGGTAGATCTGGCCCACCCAGACTGTGGCCTGCTGTTTCACTCAGTTGTCCACCCCATGAGTGAACAAAGCCAGTGCTGGGAGGAAGGGGAACATGGAGTGGGAGGAGGGTTAGTGGAGTACAGCTGTCACTCTGCTCCACATAATCTGGGAATCTGGCGGGAAGGAGGGTTTGGTGGGACAGAGACTGACGGACAGATGGACAAAGACAGAGAGGGATCTTTGCTTTGATGAACTTGAGCTGAGCCAGAAAACTGTTCTGCCTGTCTTTTTCTCCCTTTGAAGTTATGTTATTATGTGTCTTGTATGACAAAACAGTGAAAGAGTAAAGACTGCAGGGCAAGAAAGGGAGAGATTTGACACACATCAGGCAATGAAATACCAGTTCTGGTCTCATTCATAAAAACACCATTGTTTTACTCCTTTTAGCTGTGCTGAGACGTAGAGATACCTGACTGCTTGATGCCAAAACAAAGGCTGCTTTTTGCTTGTTCATTTGATAATCCATGATAATAGCTGCTGACTAAGCTTCCCCTCATATCAGCTCCCAACAGGCCCGCTACCAGGACACACTTTCTCTGGCATAGAAGCTCTGATCTGATAATTGAAGCGTGTGTAGGTATTTCTCATGGAGACAAGGGATTTGATCCCTTCTTCAGTACAGATTGAGGAAAAGTCTTATCAGCCAGAGGTTTGTTCACTGACCAGAGCACTCTAACGTTTCTACACAGAATACAACAAAGCCAGATCTTTTCTAAAATCACTTCATGTACATACTGTATCAGCACTTGAAGAATTTGGGGCAGGCAAAAAACAGACATGATACATGTTTCCTGTATTTTTAGCCATGACTGTTAGAAACCTGAGCATGGAGCATGGTTGAGTGTGGCTCTGCTGCTCCATGTCGCCTGGGCTTCATGAGGGCATTACTTGAATTCATGTGTCTGTCTCTGTGTGGTCCATGACAGACAGAATTACAAGTACTGTGATTAGTTGAACTTACAGTTGATTTTTTTTTTTATGAGAATTTGAAGCTGGTTTTCATTTTCATCACATTTTCCTGCTGATTAATTAGAGATGTGATCCAATATTAACACTATTCCAGAAAATCCACTTATCAGTATCATCTGAGCACGCTTTTGCCTTTTGGCGAATGTGGTTTGTCCCTGTTGTGACTCGGACTTCAGTGTTGACATGTGGGTTTGAGAAAGGTGCCTCCTTCCCATCCTGAATACCCCATATTCAACCCCCTCAGTGTTTTCATTCTCCCCAGTCACATAGCGTAAAGACTGCAGCGTTTTTCTTCCTCAATGAGGCAAAACTGAGCTCAATGCTGGCTTATTGTGTGGACAGACAGAAGCTCCAAGCCATTGTTCTCTGCACACTGTTTGCTTTTTTTCCATGCTCTCTGACAGGTATAATGTCCAGGTCACCTCTGTGCCATTTCTCAGTCATACATTACACCAAGTAACAGATCATTTGTTCTAAAAAAAAAAACAAAACAAAACAAAAAACGATGTCTGTCCCAGCACACTGCAGATTTTGTTCATGACCCAGTGAAGTTCCCCTGGGGGAGGTAGGTCAACGGGGTCACTGTCAGTGTGACCAGCCATGCAAGACTAAAGAGAAACAACCCTCTTTAACCTCCCTAGGTATAAGTGCTATTATGAAACAAGACAAATGACTATGAGTGCTGCCTCAACTTATAACTAATGCTTTGAGAAAAAATGTTTTATACAGAGCAGTGGGTCAATGACTCTCCGAGTGATTTACCATCACTTAGAGAGTCATTGACTACATTTGCTTTTATAGAACAGTTTAAAATGCTCTTTATGAGTCACAAAGAGATATTTACTGAATATGGACTATATGGGAAATTGTTGAATTAACATTGTTTCTGGGGATCAGATAGTGTACTGTGGATTATTGTATCAATTAGCTTTTTTCAGTTGCTTTATTACTTGATAATATGAATTTGTATGTGTGTTTGCATACAGTATCTGTATATGTATATGTGTGTTCATTCACAAGTTCATCTCATTTGCTTTTGATTCATATGACTTACATAATCATAGACTTCTTGTCATCACCTTACCCCAAGGACCCCAAGAAGAGTAGTTGTTAGCTAATATAGGTAACAGCTAAAACATAAATAAATAATAATAATAAATACATGAGCCAAAGGATCTACTCAGTGTGACCCATTTCACTCAGATGTCTACTCTCATGTCACTAAAGAATATGAAATCAAGGTTTTTTACTGATGTTTTACTGATGTAAAACATATCTCTGAGGTTGTCAGTATCAAGTCAGTGACCAAATCTGAACTGAACTGACAGTTTGAGGGATTACATGAGTCATGAGTATGGATTAAGGACAGGACTGGGCCTGTGGTTGTGGATCAGTGGCAGGTGACTCTGAGCTTTGGATTATTTATGTTGAGTGTGTTATTCAGGTGTGTGTTTAATGAGCACAGGAAGGCCTCTCTCACAGATGATAGAGAGTCCTTATAAACCATTTATACAGTGTCTTTGTGGTCAGACTTTGAAATCACTAATTAGGCACTTCAGAGTGTGGACATGATAGGTTGAAGCTGGTTCCCAACAGGCCAACTCATTAAAGAAATAAAAGCATGACAGAAAGTGTCCATAAGGATGTGATGTATAATATATTCATGTTTGTACATGCATAACTGTGAGGTTAGAATAAGAGAGAGTGTTAAGTAGAGGTGGGTTTGAATGAGAGGAAATAAGAAATAAAGCAATTCTTCTTTAAGCACAGTGAAGTGAGGTTTAGGGAAGCTCTAGTATTAAATTATCATGTTTCCCTTCCAAAGTTCAAATACCCCTTTTATCCTCGAACCTGTAGCAGATTGCAGTTTTTATGCTTCACTGGCTCCTTATATGAACAAAATGAATTGTGTCCTTATTTTACTGTGCAGTTGAGATAGTCTTTCAAAGAAAGTGTTGTTTTTTTTTTGTTTTTTTTTTGTAGGTGGAAACAAACTAAAACCTCAGCCTTTCCGGCTCAACTGGGCCTGGATCTCTCTGGAGAGGGAATACTACTTAGTGGACGAGGACGCCAAATTCCTAGAAGTGACACTGAAACGCAGAGGCTACCTGGGGGAAACCTCTTTTGTCAGTAAGTGTTGACAGTCATTTGGCTAGCATCTGTCCAGTGGAATGTAGTTTGTGTGATTGGATTGAATAGAATGAATGAACTTTACACTCTGACTTTAGCTAAGTCACACAAATATAACTATTCTATTTATCGATATGTTTTTCACAAAGACTTTTTCTTATTTTCTGTGTTTATTTTCCAGCAGTACCAGAATTTCTATAACATTTGTGCCAGTAATAAAGTGATATGAAGCATGATGCCACTAGACAATATGCCCTTATTAAACTGACAATTTAACGAAGAATTACTCTCATTAAATCGTTCCCCTTAGTCTGTTTTATGTTATTTATGCGCCATTTAAAAGGCCAAGTCCTGCTATAAAACATAATCCCTTATTTAAAATCTGTGTATATTCCTTTAAGGCTGCAGGATGTCCTCTGTTTACCCCTTTAGTTACTGAACTGAAGACAATGTCAAAAGCAACAAACTAGTCCTAGATGGATGCAGATCTTTTGTTCTCCTGTTTGACCTGAGCTCCTTTTCTATTCTTGTCTGTGAAAGAGCTTTGAGTGAGAGGATATGTGACCTTTCCTAAAAAAATGTTGGTCTGTTTGGCCACATCTGACACATAGCACATAACAGCATACTGTTCCCTGAGAGTAGAGCTCTCAGAGATCTAACTGCTGCTCAAGACATGCATCTTCCTCTCAGGTATTGCCACTAAGGACGGCACAGCAGAGAAAGATAAGGACTTCCGTGGTAAAGCCCAGAAACAGGTCCAGTTCAATCCCGGCCAGACCACAGCCACCTGGAAAGTGAAGATCTTCACGGATCAGGAGTTTGAGACCTCAGAGACCTTTGAGATACAGCTGTCAGACCCAGTCATGGCGGCGCTGGAGTTTCCAGATACTGCTACAGTGGAGATTGTGGACCCTGGTGATGGTAGGAATTTAATAATTGAGTTATGCCACCAGAAATGTGGCTTTTCTTCATATATGTGATCTCTCATCTTTTTGTTCTTCTTCCAAAACAGAATCGACTGTGTTCATACCTCAAGCAGAGTTCAAGATTGAGGAGGATATTGGAGAGCTGTTAGTGCCAGTGAGGCGCTCAGGAGATGCTAGCCAGGAGCTCATGGTTGTTTGTTTCACTCAACAAGGTGAGAGGGTTTTGTGTGCATACATATTCCTTCCATTTGTAATATTATTAAGAAACATTTCAATTTTACCCAAAATTCTCTCCCTTGTCCCATAATTCCTCAGCCACGGCCACTGGCACCATACCCAGCACTGTCCTGTCCTACTCTGATTACATCACCCGCCCTGAGGATCACACCAGCGTTCTGCGTTTTGATAAGGATGAGCGTGAGAAACTCTGTCGCGTCATTATCATCGATGACTCCCTGTATGAGGAGGAAGAGAGCTTCAATGTCAGCCTCAGTATGCCAATGGGTGGCCAGGTGGGCGCCAACTTCCCAACCGCCAAGATCACCATTTTAGCAGACAGCGATGATGGTGAGTGAAATACAGACTGAATGATCCTTAATTATGGATATTGTTAAATGAGGTGGGTTTGTTCTTATAGTAACACAATCAGCATCTGGGTGGGTGACTGTTAGAAACAAGACAGCAATAGACACGTTTTGAGTTGGAGAATGACCTCGGTGACTGTCCCTGTAGCCTCTAAAAAGATTAAAAAGATAAAAAGACTTTAAACCTCACTCTAAACCTCAAGCAATCCCCGTCCTCATTGGCATTCAGAGGGAAACATGGGAATCCCTTTGTCTTCAGGGACCAAAAGGCAGGTGGTGGAGAGAGCGGGACTATTGTGTGGGTAATCTCAGTGACTGGCATGTTTTTAGTCTGTCCCTCTGTTTTGTTGTATTCAGTGCACTGTTGCCTTTTGTGCTGAAGATATTCAACTGACTGCATTTCCATCTTCAACTTGAGAGGTTGCTTTTTAAAGCTGTCATTGTTTTATAAATCAGGAAGTCATTATTGGTTTGATTCGATTAGCCAAGGAACACACTTGACAGACTGTGGTTCTCAAGTTTGTAAAACCCTTGTTGTCTTTTACAGCCTGTCATACCAGACTCATTCTCTCTCCTCTCCTGCTAATTTCCTGCATTTGCTTATTGTAGAGGCAGACCTGCTCACAGAACAAGCAGCCCCCATGCAATGTGAAAAGTGGGAGTACAATTTAACTTTATGTATAAACAATCAGCTTGCATTCCCAGACATGTGACGCGACAAGAAAAGACACCTAAAGTGTAAACCTCTATTGTACTTCCACTTCTTGGTGGGTCCTGAAGTAACACCCTACCATAAATCTGATTCTGCGTGTCTGTGTCTGTGTCTGTGTGTGTAAAGCCATCTGCCTGCCTGAGTAAACTTGTGGTTTGGACTTTAGCCAGCATCAAACGTCTTACTGTATTTGTTTGGGTCTTCCTCCCTCCTCTTCAGGTTGCCATGTTGACACTCGTTTTCCCTTCTCATCCTGGTACTAAAAAAACGACCTTAGATCTAAATGTTGAGAGTGTGCCAAACATGCTTCCCTCAGCCTCCTTATGTCTGAAGCAGCATCATGCAATTTCAAAATAAACCCAAGAGCTGCCAATTCTGCCCAAGCATCAAAAACTGCAGCTTTATTGTGAAAACTGATGTGTTTTGTTCTATGTCCTTGTCACATTCATCAGACACTTACACAGAACATACAGATTAAAAAGGGGTTAAATATATCTGTATTTGATTGGGCTAAGGTCACATGATATTCCAAAGTCACATATGACATATATATGTCATTTGTTAGATTTTAGTTTTTTTAATGTTTTTTTATAGCTTTTCTCAATATTGTAATTTGACTAACTAAGTTAAAAGCCTATGTCAATCTTTTTTCCCCTACTTTATAATCCACTACATCTTTAGACTGAATCCACACCTTTATCAGCTGATCTCTAAGAGCACTGCCTGGACAGAGTGTGATGAAAACAAGTTTTATACAAAAGTGAAGAGAGATGGGTTGACAACATGTCGCAGGGATCTGAATTCTTGCCCTTTGCCTTTGCATTGTGAACGTTTGCCTCTCGAGATCTGCCTCCTCTTCTCCATACTGCTTATCAGCTGCTCTATCATCCAGAACATACCTTCACTCGTGCGACTTTCTGTGCGCACACACAAGCACAGGGCTTGGATATTTAGTTTAAATATACCCTGAAATTCACAACAAACATCCAAATGTTCAAGGTCAGTTGAAAGTTTAAGTTGCTCTGTTCCTGTCAACGACACTGACAAACAGAAAAGCAATAACAGCAAACACAATACAGATGATCAAATGGCAGTATGATGGTAAAAGGGATATTTTGGCATCTGGAATTATTTTATTAATAAAGTCTTGATAAAAGACACGGTTAAATCTCTACCATGTCTAATCATTTACCTATTATTCATTATGTTTTTCCCACAGAGCCTTCACTGTATTTTGGGGAACCGGAATATGTTGTGGATGAGAGTTCAGGCTACGTTGAGGTGAAAGTCTGGAGGACGGGGACTGACTTGTCCAAGACGGCTACTGTCACTGTCCGCTCCAGGAAGAGTGATCCTGTCTCTGCAGAAGGTTAAATCAGCAGTTTATCAGAATCAACAACATTCAGTTTTGATATTGTATCACACGGTCACTTTATTCTTTCTTTTTTACCTGGCAGCTGGACTAGACTACGTGGGCATTAGTCGCAACCTGGACTTTGCTCCTGGAGTGACAATGCAAACATTTAGGGTGACAATCCTGGATGACCTAGGTCAGCCGGAGCTAGAGGGGCCTGAGACCTTTGACCTTGTGTTACGGATGCCTATGAATGCTGTTTTAGGAGAACCGAGCAAGACCACCATCACTATTAATGACACTGTTACTGACTGTGAGTGGCAAACACAGAACCAAAACATATAAGCCTATATGTACAGTATGTCCAAACTACAGCAAAGAATTTTGACCGTATTCTATATAAAATAATATAACTCTCTATGATGTTCTATGATTGTCTGTAGTCTTTTACTTATACTGAGTTTATAATTTATGCACAATTGGAAAAACATTTTATTTAAATTCTTCTTTGTACCACTGATAATTAGTATTTAAACAATTATTCAAATTGTTACTATAACACATTATTATATATTAGTATGCACATAGAATAACACTGTTTTCAGTGATGCATATTTTATAGCAGTTATATTTGTTGAGAAATACATTATTAAACACTGAAATGTCCTTACATCTGCATACAACAACATATAGTGTGACATATGTAATTGTTTATATAGTGATGCTGAATATGGGACAGTGCTTGGAGGGAATATTTTTTGCACATTGTAATCATTAGCTTCACTGAAATGCAGGGAGACTTGTCTAACTGGTTGATTTCTATCTTTATAGTGCCAAAGGTTCAGTTTAAGGAAGGCAGCTACAAGGTGGATGAGTCTGATGGTGAAGTGAAAGCTATCGTGTACCGTAGTGGAGACATCAGCCTGAGGTCTACGGTGCGCTGTTACACCCGGCAGGGATCTGCTCAGGTCATGATGGACTACAGTGAAAGGCCCAATACTGATGCATCAATCATCACTTTCCTACCAGGTGGGATGTCATAATCCCTCTTAATCCTCCTGATCCCCTACATCCTGCAGCACTTACCTGAGTATGTTCGTTTAATTGTTCCCCAGGTGACACTGAGAAGCTGTGTGTGGTTAGCCTAATGGATGACTCCATCCATGAAGAGGATGAGGAGTTCCGCCTGGTGCTGGGAACTCCAAAGAGCAAGTCTCCATATGGAGCCTCTATCGGGGAGCAGAAGGAAGCACTGATTACCATCACAGATGAGAAAGACAGTACGTGCTTTCCTGGCATAAAAACAAAACAAAAAATAAAATCAAAATTAGAAAATATTTTACCAAACCAAAACACCTTCAAACATATGTACCCATAATGTTTTATACTTCTTTTAAACTCTTCCACTATGTTTCCTCTTCTAGAGCCAATCATCCGTTTCTCTGAGATCAAGTACAGTGTGCGTGAACCCCAAGTCAAAGGAGATGTGGCAATAGTGAAGATTCCTATCCTGCGTGTTGGAGACACCTCAAAGGTCTCCGTGGTGAGAGTGCACACTAAGGATGGCTCTGCTACCTCTGGAGATGACTACAACCCACTTTCAGAGGGTAAGAACCTAACTCGGTGGACGCAAACCTGGCATACTGCTGATATAACATCATGTTGGAGATTTTTTTCTGTTTTGGATTTTTCACTTCATTGTCTGGATGTCTTAAGATGTTGAGTTCAAGGAGGGTGAGAAAGAACACTTTGTGGAGATTGAGATCCTGTATGATGGACAGAGAGAGATGAGAGAGGCCTTCACTGTACACATGAAGCCTGATGACAACATGGTGGCTGAAATACAGGTGAGACGAATGCAACAAACGCAGAAATATAAACCACACCTACAGTACTGCATATTTACACACGTGAGCATGCGCCCTGTCAGGTCTGCCTGTGTTAAAATAGCCAGGCAGCAGCTGACATTGCTGTCACCACGCCTGAGCCACAGTCTTAAAAAAAGCTTTTCCCTCTGGAATGAGATGCTGAGGGGAATGTCCCAGCAGAGTCAAACAGTAGATGAACCTATAAACAGAACTGTGACATTCTACCCATGTAGTCTGCTTCAGGCATGCACTGCTCACGTGACAGAAATAGGCTGCCTCCAGCTAAATTGTTTTGTGCTTACTGGTGTTACTATTGATGAAAAAATGACTTATTGAACTAGGATGCACTCTAAGATCACATCCATCTGCTGAAGCTGCATAAACCTCATCATTAGCTATTCTGATAACAGAATACGTCAGGGGGAAACAGAGGTTTAATTGATTTAAAGCATTAGTTTGGTTATGTTGACAATCAGCTAATGATGCCTTTCCTCTTCTTGTTAGATGAACAAGGCCGTTGTGTACATCGAGGAGATGGACAGTGTAGCAGACGTTACCTTCCCTGCAGTGCCCCAGGTGGTTTCCCTGCTCATGTATGACGACACAGCAAAAACCAAAGACAAGCCCCACCCACCTAACGGATACCCTGTTGTATGTGTGACGGTAAGTGTGACCCAGATTTTTCCACACTGCTCTAAGGCTTAACCAAACCAATTATCATTTAGAAGGCATTAATATTAAGTAAGTTAAAGCAAAAGGATAGATTCATTTACCATCTGTTTTACCCTCTCTGGCAGGCCTGCAACCCAAAGTACCATGACTTTGATAAAACAGGTTCCATCTGCTCTGCTGAAAACATCAATGACACACTCACCCAGTACCGCTGGCTGGTCAGTGCCCCTACTGGGCCAGATGGAGTGACCAGCCCCATGAGGGAGGTGGACACTAACACTTTTTTCACCAACACCAAGTCCATCACGCTGGATTCAATCTACTTCCAAGCTGGATCCAGGGTTCAGTGTGCAGCAAGGGCTTTCAATGCAAATGGAGATGCAGGCCTGGAGTTGTCCAGTCCTATTGTTGTGATCAGCAAGGAGGAGGGTGAGTGGAGGGTGAATAGTGAGTTGGAGGATGGAGGATGGAGGATGGAGTGAAATGGTTTAACTGACTTGAACTCTTTGCAGGTATGTGTCAGCCTCGTATATCAGGTACTGTTGGAGCTGAACCTTTCTCCGCTAAGATTCGCTACACAGGCCCAGATGACCCAGACTTCCCCAACCTCATCAAACTGACTGTCAACATGCCTCATATAGATGGTGAGCAGCAAATCTTGTTTTGATATGAGAAATGGGTAATTTATGTTTATTCATTTCAACTACGACCAGTATAGTCCTCAACTTGTGTGACCAGAACAAGCTTTTCCCTTCTCAACAGGTATGTTGCCAGTGATCTCCACAAGACCTATGTCAAATTTTGAGCTTACCCTGAGCCCGGATGGCACACGTGTGGGCAATCACCGCTGCTCCAACTTGCTGGACTTCAATGAGATCCAGACCAGCCACGGCTTCATCACAGATGCAACAAAGAATCCGGAAATCATTGGCGAGACGTCACCCTACCAGTACAGCGCTGTCATGCGTTCAGCCAACTCTCTGCGCTTCTACAGGAACCTCAACTTAGAGGCCTGCCTCTGGGAGTTCACCAGCTACTATGACATGTCAGAGCTGCTGAATGACTGTGGGGGCTCCATAGGCACTGATGGACAGGTAGGAAATACAAAATTGCCAAAAATACAATCAGTTATCTTATCTATACTCTATATCATGTAGAAGGTTGCAGGTGTGCTGGGAGCAAAAGGAGGGGTAGACCCTGAAGAGATGCACAGTCTATCCCAGGACTGAGAGATGCAAATATTCATTTGTTTGCACAGTTATGAAACAGAAGTTGATGAACAGTGTGAAAAGCATTCTAGTTTATTACCAGTTAGCCACAGTAGTTTACCCTGTAGCCTGCAAGTAATCCTTTGTCACCAAGCTTCTAGCACCACCTACAGTATTTCACAAAGGCACACACAGAAATCGTGCAGTGCCAACTATTGATGTCACCGGGGCGTTAAACTCATACTAACTCATATTTCCCACATCATCTTCTACAATGTCTATTTTCCCACTCGTGTAGGTGCTGAACCTGGTCCAGTCCTACGTCACCCTCCGTGTTCCTCTGTTTGTGTCCTACATCTTTCACTCTCCTGTGGCAGTGGGGGGCTGGCAGCACTTCGACCTGCAGTCGGAGCTCAAGCTCACCTTTGTGTATGATACAGCTATTCTGTGGCAGGACGGCATCGGCAGCCCTCCTGAAGCTGAGCTGCAAGGTAAGTTCTCCAACGGACACTGCTCCGTGCTGATGCTTAAAGATGGGAGAATGTTTGCTTGTTTGTAAAATGCTGGAAAACCTTGTTCTGTGTTATTGTGTAGGAGCCATGTACCCCACCAGTATGCGAATAAATGAGGAGGGCCGTCTGGTGGTCAATTTCAAGACAGAGGCTCGATTCAGGGGACAGTTTGTTATGTCTCATCCAGGTAAGAGCAGCACACAAATGCACACACACTCCTATACAGTATCTTGCATGGACATTCTATACTAGCAGCCTACTTTTGGATTACTCTGGGGCCCACATCCTCTTTTCATCTATTTCTGGAGTTCCACACTGAGGTGGGAGGTGGGGTGGGGAGGTGGGGTGGGGTGGGGTGGGGCCTTCCTGTCTGAAAGTGCCAGAGGGCATTTCAGCAAATGTCAAAATAACCCAGAAGCATTCACACTTAGGAAGAAAGTGGCACAAAAATATGAAAGGTCACTCTATAAATAAAAAGTTAGGCACTGTTGTGAGTTTTAGTTTGGACAAACTGCAGCTGTATAAACTTCTATCTGTGTACATTTGTTTTTCAGGAACCAGTGTGTCATCTATGGTGATGTGTGCTGACCACTCCGGGCTGACGTTCACACTCACCCTGGTCAGGACCGAGCCTACGTACAACCAGCCCATGCAGCAGTGGAGTTTTGTCTCAGACTTTGCTGTAGGTCTTTCATTTCAATCAAAATGTCAGTAAAACAATAAACTTTAGAAAGGGCTCCCATTGTTCATATGTTTTTGTGTGACCCCCTAGGTGCGAGATTACTCTGGAACCTACACAGTGAAGCTGGTCCCCTGCATTGCCTCACCCAATGGGGAGTTCAGCATCCCCCCTGTCTGCCACCCAAGAGAGCCTCTTACCTTTGACATGGACATACGCTTTCAGCAGGTTAGCCTGGATATACTGACAAAAATCACATCTTAACGCATCACAACAATTTTATGAAGACTTAAAATAGAATCAATATGTTTTTATTGAGACCGTTTATTATAAAATTTGTCACCATGCCTACCGTTTCATGAACACTCATCTATTCTGTGCTCCAGGTGAGTGACCCAGTAGCAGCTGAGTTTAGTCTCAACACTAAGATGTTCCTGCTGTCCAAGAAGGAGCTGTGGTTGTCTGACGGCTCCATGGGCTTTGGGGAAGAAACTGATGCTGCTTTCTCTGAAGGTACCACACCACTGCCATCTAGTGGTTTTAAGTAACATTACAGCTGTCAGTCTCTGCTAACCTTTTTATCTGCCCATTGTCTCAGGTTCTATAATCTACGGTCGTGTGATGGTGGATCCAGTTCAGAACCTGGGTGACTCCTTCTCCTGCAGCATTGAGAAAGTCTTCCTCTGCACAGGAACAGATGGCTATGTTCCTAAATATAACCCCACCAACAAGGAGTATGGCTGCCTGGCAGATGCAGCTTCTTTGCTCTACAGATTCAAGATCCTGGTAGGATGCAGTAAAATCCACAGTGAGCAATACTTTAGGTTGTTGTAGAAACATAGGGAGTGGAAATCTTTTCTGATTACTGTGTGTTTGCTGTTCTACAGGACAAGGCCCAGCCAGAGACTCAAGCTACAGCATTTGGTGACGTTGCATTTAAGGCCACACTGGCTCAAGACACAGCTGAAGCTATGCCTTTGGTCAGACAACCAGGATCAGATGGCTTCACACTGTCTTCATCTCCCCTGTTTCAGGTCTTGATAATTATTAAACTCAATTCATGTTTTGCAAAAAAACAAAAAACTTTGAGGGAATTGACTCAAATATATTTTTCTCTAGGTGGCTGCTGGTCGAGAGTGGTTTATCCACACTATCTACACCGTCCGCTCCAGCCAAAATGCCAACCGCAATATTGGCAAGCGCAGTGTGGAGTACCTCCATCACAGCATATCCTCTTTTGAACAGCCCCAGACCTCCAACATGCCCACTCGCCACCGTCGTGCTGCCCCTGCTTTCTCTGGCCCTGCTCTGGCCCAAGACATCGGTGTTGAAAACAACCGGGGTACAAACATTCAGCACATCTCTCTGGACCGAACAGACCGCATGGTGGTCAGCCAGAGACAGCCCTGGTCCCCTAATCGTGACGCTCTCCTGGATCGCACCTCGCTAGAGAGCTCTGGCAGACAGCCGGCTGACACCTCCACTGTGCCCATGTTAGTGGGCTTAGCAGGTCTTATCCTCCTCATCTGCCTCATCGCCACCATTGTCATTCTGCTGCTTCGGTGCAAGAAGAGGGAAAAGAAGACCCAGTTCCCTCCTTACACCACCTCCTCCTCTTCTGCCTACAATGGCTATAACCAAGGTCAACGGGGCATGTGGAGCAGTTCAGACAGCTCTGAGGTCTAAATATGGACCCGTGTCCAGCTCAAACACTTGTCCGCTGTTAGAAAGACTATGATAGTCTTCACCACTGTGCCTTCAAAGCCCAACTCTTGTAGCACTGAATCAAGCCTACAACAACCGGTGGACAGCACAATGTGTCAGTGCTTGGGGCCTACATGCAGAGAATGCACCAGTTTTCTGAGGCCCCACTGATCACTGATGATGGTTAGTTCTTGCTGTAATATACTGTAGGTTTTTGCCTTTTGCATCCAATTCTGGATCATGGATGACGATAGAAGCCCCTAAAATATTCACTTGCTTCACTGGATGTGAAGTTGTAAAATATCCCTTATCTAATATTTGCAAACGCTTTTAAATCCCATAGTGGTAAATTACTTCACAATGGAAACCATCTTAAAGTTTCATGAAATAATTTCTTTACTCATTTAAAGAAACTTAGTTTATCAAGTGTTTTTTTTTTTTTATTACTGTAAGTCACTTTGTTCTTTCGTTTTGTGGAGAGCAGAGCAAAATGGACTGAATGGTAGTTGTTAGAATGCTGACCTAAATGAATGATAATGTGATAGATGATTTTTAGTATCGATCTTGTTGTTGCTTAAACAGTGTGCAGTATAACTACCCACCCATATTTAGAGCTAATGGCTCTGTTGTGTCACTGAAAGCCACAGTAAATGTTGTCCTTTGTCTTTTGAGTTTGCAGACATTTACACTTTTTTTAAAAACATTTTTTAGGTCAATGAGGAAATCACATCCAAACCAATCTGTGTACATATCAATGTACTGGTGAAACTAAAAACAATGTAAACTATACTTTGTTCAAGATCAAGTCCTACAAAAACAAGAGCAGTATCGAAATTGTACATCAGTATATTTTCATTGTACAAATTGTTAGGAGTGTGTCAATATCAAGAGTTTTCA
The DNA here is from genome assembly GCF_900324485.2 of Mastacembelus armatus. Classification (NCBI taxonomy): domain Eukaryota; kingdom Metazoa; phylum Chordata; class Actinopteri; order Synbranchiformes; family Mastacembelidae; genus Mastacembelus; species Mastacembelus armatus. The sequence goes on from NC_046633.1 coordinate 6,928,240, forward strand.
TCATTGTACACTTCAGATGCCGAATATAAATGTTCCTTTTTCGAATCAGTGTCTTATTTACCAGAGTGGACACATTTTTTAAAAAAGGAAGTTTATTTGTGATTTTCAAAAAGACATTTTCTACTTCACATAGGAAGAAAAAGGAACAAATGTTTTCTTAAAAATAAAAAGGGTACATACAGTTTCAGGCAATGGAATGTAGTACAACCAACAGGCATAAATACATTTTTCTCATTTAAGTACTAGCAAACAATAAACTATACCAGCGCAGCTGCAGTGTTTAGGTCAGACAAGTCTTGTAAAGGAGCACTTCCTAAAACCTAATACAACCAGATCAGTCCACTTGAGGGTTTTGATTTTTTGTTTTTTTTTTTTTAAAAACAGTACATTATCAGAGCCTGCAAAACAAACACAGACACTAGGACTAATGACACCGGAGCTGGCTGCCACTCTTGAATTCTGATACTCTCAACAACTTCACAACTTGAGCTTTTTCCTGCGTCCACGGCCGTCTGGGGTTCCTTCTGATTTGCGTTTCTGGGCCTTGAGAAGAGAAAAAAAAAAAGTGTTGAGGAAAGGCGTCACAAGCAGCGACAGAAGTTAATGCCTGCCACACAAACAAAGGACTGGGTACTGAAGCTATGTTGTATCCAAAGCATTGACCACCAGTAAGGCATGTACCAAAAAGTTGCCAACAAATGTCCAGGTAGTTTTTGACCTAAATAACTGCCAATTTTAGATAGATTATTTATGTAGTGTTCTTGTGAGTCTCCCTGTGCTAAGACAACATTTAACACTTGACTGGAAATAAAAAAAGTTTTTCCCTCAAAGCAATGTTTCAAAAAACAAAAACAAAAACAAAAAAAACATTTTGGTATAGTTCTGCACCTCGTATCAGAAAAACTTTAAAACAACGTCCACCTTTAGACAAAGGTTATTTGAATTTGAACATTTTCATTAGAATTAATTGGTTTGCTTTTAGTAATATGACAAGGATTTGTAACTCACTGAGCCAGTCTTTGGACCCCGCTTCTTTTTCTCTGCCTTCTCTCTCTCCTCCAGCTCCATGTTCTCTCTCTCAATCAGCGTAATCAGGGTGTTACATCGCCTCTGGAGCTCCTATACAACATTCACAAAACAATTTTATCATAACACCACATTTCAAAAACAGATGAATATAGCACAAAGAAGCAAAAATCTACCATGGCCGTCCTGGATTTGAGGAACCAGTCAAAGCGGAACTGAGGTGAGTTGCGGATGCACTGACGCAGCTCATCGTATACGCTCTCCTTGTCGAAGCCCAGTTTGTGAAGCATACAGATAAGAAAGCGGTCTTCCTCCTCTGTGTAGTTCTTGCCCTTGTTGGTGCCGTAGGAGATACGGAGCTGATGGAAGGGCGCCTTGTAACGACCAATCTGTCCAAGGACATGAAAAACATAACCATTAGTTAATTAATAAGGAGGTGAGCGTAATGTGATGAGGAGACATTTAATGGATCAGGGAAAGATTTAACGTGTTTAACCGAAGACTTAATGAGATAGAACTAATTAGTTTAAACCACAAATAAACTTCCAAACGGTTTACAGTCAGATACCTTTGAGTCCAGAGCTTTCTTGATGCTAATCCTCCTCTGGATCCTAGCCTCCCCTCTCTCTATCTGGGCCATGATCTTCTCGATATCCTGCAGCTCATTGCAGCGCTCCCAGAACACAGCTGAAGAAAAATATGAATTAAGTCTACAAGATAACAAATCAAAATTCTGGGTTTGCTTTCTGGGAATACAGTGAGTAATTACCTGAATATTCCATGACTTCTTCAGGAGTTTTCCCCTCCACTTCTCTGGCAATGTTCTCAATATCATCTCTTCCCCACTTTTCATTGGCTTTGATGAACTGGTTGAAGTCACGTTTGTTCCAAATAGTAAATCCCTGCAATGAAGGTAGAGTTGTTTTAAAAATGCACAATGAAACACCAGAAAAAAAGATTTTATTTGGATTTAGATAAAATTGGCCATATATTGACTTTAGTAGGCAACAGTACCTGTTGCAGTAAGTTCTCCTTCTCCTCCAGTTCCTCCTCGGTGAGAGCCTCAGCCTCATCAATCTTAGCCTGCTCCTCTTTCTGCACCTGGGCTGAGTTTGGTATGTCTGGGTTACGGGGAACCTAAAAAGACAGAACCACAGATCAAGGTAAGAGAAATTTCTAAAGGCGTCAATAGAATACTCACTCTCTGAAAAACCACATTTGTACCTTATAGCCTATGGTCTTCCTGTAGAAAAGAATTTCCTTTTCAAGAAGTTCAAAGAGACGTGGAGGGAAAAATTGGAAGTCTTGGACATTTGGCTGCTTGGGAGGTCGAGGAGCCTTGGATATTGAGCCAAACAGACACTTATTATTAACATGCTAACTATTGTAAAAGCACTGCAATTTTACATTGTGGTGCATTAACGCTTTAGATCATAAATGTGTTTAAGTGCAGTATGGTCTACCTTGGGTGCTTTTGGCTCACTGACTCGCAGAGCTTCTCTGAAGTAGGCATCCACAGCATAATTGGCTTTCCTTTCTCTCTTAGGTGGCTCGATCCAGTTGGTAATGACCTGAGTGAAGACAAAATAGAGGAATGAGTTAAAGAGCCCAAAGTTTATGTTGTTCAAATGAGGAAATTAGCAGACTGGATACTGGTGCTCTTAGTCTCTACCTTTTTCTTCTCTCTGTAGTCCTCTCCTTCAAATGTGTACACACTGCTGTTCTCTGTGTCCATAGTGAAGTTTCTCAGAGAGCTCTCACCCAGGGCAGCTAGCCTCTCCTTCATCTCCATAGTCTAGAACACCACAAAATTTAAGATTTTAATCTAACAAAAAAAAAATCTTTAATTCACATAAAAACCATTTATTAACTGATCTGGAAAAAAAATAAATAAATAAAATCACTGTCCATTTTCTCTAATACATCCAAACACCTCCTCACCTTCCTTTCACCCCTCTCCAGGATAGCATCAATGTCATCATCTGTGATCTCGCTCTCTTTGGAAGCAAACACGTGTGTGGCACCGTGGCGGATGATGGAGAGCATCTCATCCTTGCCCAGCTTATTTGCGCTTGGATCCACAAGTCTCCCTGTTAAAGAAGTAACAAAGATGACTTTCAAAAATATCTTTTTATTTATATACAAATTACAACATTCACTAATTTCCATTCTGGGCTATTTTATGAATTGTGGCTGCTAATTCTTGATTATTATATTGATGTTTAAAGAAATGAGTTGTTTCAATTAATGAATGTACAAACTGCTTCTTCTCTTCCGTACAAAGCTCAACAGATATCAAGAATTACCTTGCTGGATGACAATGGAGTCCAGGCGCAGCTTCATCTCAGCCCTCTCCACGATCCTCTCCTCCACCGTGTTTTCAGTGATGAAACGGAAGACACGCACTTGCTTCTGCTGACCAATCCTGTGAGCTCGGTCCTGCAAGAAATATATGAACTCGTCAAGTTCCCTTCCTCTGAAACAACCAGTGTATCAGGATCCACTCCCTAACTACTGAATAAGGAACAAGCAGATGACTGCTTCAGACTACTGACCATAGCCTGCAGGTCAACTTGAGGGTTCCAGTCTGAGTCGTAAAGGATAACAACATCAGCTGTAGCCAGGTTGATACCCAGCCCACCAGCTCTGGTGCTCAGCATGAAGATGAACTTAGAGCTGTTGGGTTCATTGTATGCATTGATAGAGATCTGAAAACACATGAAGGAACAATAAAATAAAGTGTCTTTATAATACTCCGTGAATATTTTTCTGAGAACTTCAGTTTGTAACCAGTTAACCTCTATAGACTACTCTGAACGTTGTCAAAGATGTTAAAAATCTAAAGCAGGCTTTTCACCTGTCTCTCCTCATGTGGTGTCTGGCCATCCAGGCGACAGTAGCCATAGTTCCTCCACATGCAGTAGTCTTCCAAGATGTCCAGCACCCTGGTCATCTGACTGAAGATGAGCACACGGGAACCTGGAAAGAAAAAAATAATAGTTGCCAATTAAAAGCATAATTGCTGGTTGACATGTTTGAAGACTCAACTGAAGCAAATAATATACACTAATGCCTATTTTTATCCAACAATGGACACGAATTTCAATTCTCTCACACAGCACTTAATCTGTTTGACTCCATCTACTGTGTTGTCTAGTGTAGAGTTTAATAGCTACACCTAGCCAAAATGAAGATTAGATAAACTTTATTAATCCTTAGAAGGGAAAATCAAGTAATGCAGTCTAATATAACAAGTCCTATAATAATCCCTTTGTGAATGTAAAAATCTTCAAGTGTTGTATGGTCATTTTGGTGCCTGTAGTTTTTGGTGCTGTTAAACTGTTTTGTGTTATACTGACAGTTGTTTCTGTCATTTTGTCCACCCTATTTATGCCAACGAGGTTAGGCTAAATAAGAGAAACACCTCTCTGTATGTGTATTTTCTCCACTATATAAAATCAAATCAGTGCCTTGACAGCCACTGAACAGAATTTTCAGACATTATTATTATAATACTCAGATATAACTTGTTTTTCTCAATAAAACATTGGATGAAAGCTCACAACATCCACATACCTTGCTCTTTCATCTTGGGTAGCAGCTTGTCCAACACTACCATCTTGCCACTGTTCACCACCAGGTGAAGGTCTGTTGTATAGGGGGGACCTGGCTCGGCTCCGTCGAACAGGTACGGATGGTTGCAGCATTTCCTCAGCTGCATGAGAACGTTCAGAAGACGCATCTTGTCCATCTTGCCCGCTGAGTTCAGAATGTCAATGTCCTTCATCAGAATTTTTGTATACCTGAAGAGGTGTGGAATGGGTTAAACTTAATCATGTTGCTGGCAAATCAATATATGCTATAAATAATGAACAAACAAACTAGGGACTAACTGAGTTTAACTAAAGGTGCTTACCACTCTCGTTGCATCTTGCTCAGGCCCACATACATCTTAATCTCTTTTTTGGGTAACAAAGTCTTCTCTACATCAGCCTTTATACGTCGGAGCAAGAAAGGACGCAGCACCTATGCAAAAAAAAAAAAAAAAGGAAGATGAAAAAATTGCCTTAAACCAAAAAGGGTTAATCGCTTTAAAATGTACAGACTGGTTTGATCTTGACAGCAGGAACAATACATACGGTGTGAAGACGTTCGACCAACTTCTGATCACCCAAGCAGTTGTTAGTGTCAAACCAGGAGTCAAAGTCCTTCAAGGAATAAAACAAATCAGTAACAGAACACACCACTTTTCCTTCAAATAAATAAACCAGCATCACATCGGTACTACTACAGAATACAAGATTTATGCACCCTCTAATGAAATTTTACCTCTGAAGAGTTGAAGACATCAGGCAGCAGGAAGTTCAACAGAGCCCACAACTCATGGAGATTGTTTTGCAGGGGTGTTCCAGTCAGCAACAAACGATTGGTGGTCTTAAATTCTCGTACAATTTCTGATAGCTATGGAAAATCAAATTCATTTTGCTCCATTAATCTATATTGTAAGACATGAGGTGGTTCAGCTTTATGTAAATATTTTAGTCTCACCTTTGATTTCTCATTCTTGATCCTGTGAGCCTCATCAATAACCAGGTATCTCCAGTTAAACTTCTTGAACACAGCTTTTTCAATGATGAGCATCTCATAGGATGTGACGCACACATCCCACTCTCCTGGCAGCAGCACGTCTCGGATCAGGGCAGTCTGAAGCCGAAGCAAAAACGTTTAGCACAGCAAATTCACACAGCACATTTTGCCTGTTGTTTGACTGATGATGCCTACCCTTTCATCTCTGTCTCCAATCAGGCAGACTGCCCGAAGAGAAGGCACCCAACGCTTGAACTCATTCATCCAGTTATAGAGGGTGGACTTTGGCACTAACACCATGTGGGGACCAGGGATGTTTCTGTAGTGCTTCATATAACCCAGCAAGGCAATAGTCTGGAGAGTCTTACCCAAACCCTAAGAAACATGTAAAGGCAGAAGCCGTGTTAGCCAGAGCACTACATGGGGAAAAAATGGGGACACATATTAAATGTAAAGGCAATAATTTTGACTGTACTGACCATTTCATCAGCGAGGATGCCGTTAATTCCATTCTCATACAAAGAGATGAGCCAGTTCAGTCCACGGATCTGATAGTCCCTCATCTTTCCGGTTTTGATATCTAGATGAGGAAAAAGGAAACAATTATGACTCATGCTCATCATATGTATTTACCATGTACCTGTGCAGACTGTTCTTTCTTATCAAACCTGAAGAAAAAGACATTGCTTACAGGAGGGAGATTCATCAAATCGAGTGCAGACATTAGTTGTCTTTGTGCTCTCATTCAGAAGCTCTTCATCCTCTTCTTGCTCTGTGCGACGATGGCGGTTGCTGGAAAACACAGAAAAGGCACATTATGTTAAAATCATAATGAGACTAGACTTAACAAAATAAAATACATTGTATGGACAAGCACTCACTCTCCGGCAGAGAGCAGGTTCTGTTTCTCATCTTTCTTGATGCGAGGACGCCCTGGTTTCATCTTCAAGGGGGAGGTGGGTGTCTTCTGTGCAGCCGGTTGGATGAAATGAGCAAACAATTCTGTTTGTTTCAACAGGTACTCAAATCTGTTGGTCCGGTCTGTTTGCTAAACACACAAAAAGAAACGTTTAATCATTCAAAAACAGATCAGTCTGACATGCAATTTAAGCTATAGTGCAAGAGTCCTTACCACTTTCTCTTCATAACCTGGAGCAGAATCTTTAGTTTTGGATGAGGAAGAGGAGGAGGAGAAGGAGGATGCATCCTGTCTGTCAGGACCAGCTTCTGAGGAAGACTCTTTTCCTCCATCTGAAGAGTCAGACTTCTCCTGAGCAGAAAAAAAGTAAACAGAAAACATTTTTCCAACAACAGAAAGGAGGAGACTAGAACAGATTGCAAAATACCTTCCACCCATTACAGGAAACCTTGAATGCTCTGGGCAGCGATACCCACAGGTCTTTTGTATGTGTTGTTATTTTAAGCGTCCCAAGAGTCAATCACGCTGCACTTGCACCTTCTGTACGTCTTACTGTATTTACATTATAATTTGTCACTTCACGCTATTAAAACTGCTTTCCCCAGACACAATACATGTGATTAATTCCCCAAACAGCATTACCCTATGCCACTCTTTACTTTTCATTTACTCTTTATCTTAGTGCTTGTAGGATTTGGTTTGTTTTTGCTTTTATGCCTCATCCATTTGTTCTTGGTTTTATGCTGCTGAGACCTTTTCCCTGCACTGAACCAGTAATGCAAAAGATCCTTCCATATTTGAGGATATTTGACTAAATTCAACACAAAGCGCCACAGCTGCCACATTCAACCACAGCTGCTGCCCTATCCCTCTGAAGACAAAAGACTGAGCAGCTGAACGGGGTGCTGTTTTCTCCGAGGTTCTCTCTAAGTCGGATCACAGTTACGAGCAATTCGCCTGGGGTATCTGGTCTGGAAGTAAACAAAGAGCACGCTAGGACTTCTAATCAGATGATGAATGGGTGGCTAGCGCGGCTAAGCTAGCGGTGTAAGGGCTTATGAAACAGGCTGGCCTCGTTAGCGTCGGTCCCCAGCGTCTAGGTCCGAGCTGCCGCTGCTGTGAGCTAATGATAGCGCCGCGGCTAGCTACTTAGCCTCATAAACACTGGCGAAGTGAAAGTTTCGACGAACCCGCAGGAAAGAAACGAGGTTTTAAGAGTTACAGACTTAAGCGGTGGGTTTTGAGAAAGACCCACGATGAGAGGAAACAAAGCCTGTTTGAAACCATCTTACCTCCGCTCCTCCGGCTTCTTCAAGTTCCGTCTGGTCTTCCCGCTGTTCCACGCAGTTTGCGCTTTCGGACATTTTTATCGACTTTCCTCTTCGGTTCAGGTATATCGTCCGTTATGAGGTGCTGTGTGTGATTCCGTGTACGAGCCGCGGGAGATATTCCGAGATTTCTCTGGGTAAATGAGAAGGATCCGGTTGTTTATAATGAAAGACGCACCGGTTGGTCGCAGGCGGCACGTTCGCGCTAGCAAGATTTTCCTCGAGCACCCGCGTTCATACGGTGCTAACGTTACCCGGTGTGTACACGCTCTCGCGAGACTTGGGAATGTTGCCTTCACCGACATTCAGGTTATTGTCAGCAATGCATGTAACTTGCAACTCGAAAACTTGCTAGATCACACAAACCACTTTGGTTTGGTTAAACTCATCCTCAGTATAAGTCTAAACAGTAAAATAAGTATGATTTCCAAGGGAAGTCGTTTAATTGTATGCAAGAACCAAATAAATTCTCCAGTTTGCACTATAAAAAGAATGTCATGCCATGATGATTGTATTAAAAGACAGATTTTGTGTTTGTTAAAAACTACCGAAGGTAGTAATGTAGCCTGCTGAAGGTCTACTTACCATAGAAATTTGTAAAGCTTAACATAACCCTTATTCACAGTAAGCCTATAAAATATGTTTTCTGATAAATGAGACTATCTGACAGATATGACGCAATTAGATGATTAACCAATTTGTAAGTTGACAGAAAAAGTATTTGTAATTTATTGATGGTTATTTAACTAAGTTTTATGAAAAATTGCAAATATTTAATTGTTCCACCTTCTCAAATATGCAATGCAATGTGTAACACTACCAAGCCTTTAAATGTATTTAAATAATTCTGTGATTTGGATGCTTGGTTGAATAAGACAAGAATTGTGAGGTTGTCGTTTATAAAATAGTTAAAACTTAATGCTAAGACATACAGAGATGAAATCCTGAATTTAAATGAATGCAGGGGTAATTATAATGTAATAATTCTATTACTAGAGGGTATTCCTGATTATATGTACACACTACAGGAATTCGTCTTGTACCACTGCTAGAGTTCCTGTGATTTATCTTCGACCACAATCCAACTGTGGTGTACGAAGAGTATTTGAATGCAGCACATTAACAGTACAAAAATGGCTCAGAAGTGTGTAAATCTATTAATAAGAAAATTACTTTATTTAAGTGATGTCGTTCAAAATGTTCACAAACATCACTGACTGAAGAGCGCTCATTATATTAGTCCAACCTGAAAAACATTATGACAGGCAGTGTTAAAACAGAAATTGCTTCCTGTAGGGGTCCTACCACCATCTCTGTCCGTAGGAATGACGTCGGTTGAGGGTTAATCAGCTGGTTCCGAGCGTTGAAATGAACCAAAATAACAGAATTTTTATGTGTCAACAAACGTTTAACTCTGACTGAAGGTTGAAGGTATTCTGGTCGGACACTGTTGACATGCTTTATTTGGGTAAGCGCAGGTTGTAAAGCATCTCTTTCGCGCTATTACAGGGCAGTATTTGTGCTAAGTCAGTGGCACTTAACGCTAACGGCTAACGGCTAACGTTAAGCTCAGGCCTGTTTGCTTTGTTCATTTTGTTTTTTTTTTATTGTGGAGGATGTTAGTAACAGCTGTCTACATGGAACCATAGACCTACTTTCAGCGGTTTAGTTGTATTTAGCAGTCGAGCCGTGTTTTAAATGACAGATGTAACGCGAGAAGAGACATTTCTGTTCGTTTACAATACAGCTAGCGTTAGCAGGCTAACCCCTCACAGATAACCCAGCGGCTGGTCCCTGTCGCTCTGAACTGGTGAGATATAAATAAATAAATCACTGTAATGTAATGATGCTTTCATTTGCCTGTTTTTGCCCTTGTTATGCAGGGTTGTTTGTAGATGGTGATAATGTCAACTGAGGAAATATTAAAAGGGAAAAACACAAAACACCACATCATGTCTGCCAGTCTTTAAAAGGCTAAAAAGCAACATACCTTCCTTCAGAAGGTATAAAAATAATTCTAATAATAGATGATTCCAACTATTAAATAAATGAAATCATTCTTTTCCTAGCCTGGCACACAGTTACTGCTTATAAAATGTTTTTTTTTTAAATGTTTTAATTTTTATTTCAATTTTGCTAAAACTGGCTGAAACACTACACCACTGTCTTTGACCTCATGTAAACTTCATATGATGACCTCACACTGGATGTATAAAAAAATGTTTGTTCAAACATCATCAGTCTAGTCACATGGCATTTTGATGAGGCTCAGTCCACAGACGTATGACAATAAACATGTATTTTGCTTTACAGGTTTTTCTTTTAAAATGTTGAAACTTGTTCTGAAATGATAAGCCAATTATATGACTGTTCTTATGGTTTATTGTAATTTTTCTTGTGAAATGTTGAGCATTTGCTGGTTCCCGCTTCTCAAGTGATTATTAAAAATACGTTATTCAAAATTAAAATAAACACATGATCAATTATGAAAAATGGCTGTTGGGTAGTCTCTTACTAAACTAGCTGGCCAAATACTATTATTTTTCAGGTTGCATTTTGTTGTATTTGTGTTTTGTAATACTGAGTGGCTCCTTTGTCAAATGGTGTAAAGTGCCTTTTTTGACTCAACAATCCCCGTTGCTGCCCTTTCAGCTGAGTATACATGTTTGTGTGCTGACAGAGTTCACTGAATGAATGCAGACAATCAGGGTACTCTGACAATTGTGGTGAAAAGAGATCTATACGTCAATCGAGCATGGGACTAACTCTTCCATATCTTCAGTATGACCAGACAATTTGTGATTATCACAAATGTGACATGCGTGTTTATGTTAAGTGTAATTGCAAACAGTGTGTCAACTAGTGTGATTTATGTGTGTCAACTAATTATTTCCAACATTACCTTTTGCAGATCGTCATCATGGACAAGATTTTAGAGGGCCTCGTGAGCTCCAATCACTCTGTTTCAGTGAAGAGGGCCATTGTAAAGAAGGTAGTGGAAGCAGCAGAGAAGGAGGTGACAGAGGAGCAGTGTCAGGCGATGTTTGCTCTTACCACCCGCCTCATCTTACTTGGTGAAGATGCCTTCCAGAAGCAGATTGGCTTCCAAGTTTTGGAATCCTATGCACGTTACCACCGCCCAGAGTTTGAGGCTTTCTTCAGTAAAGAGTTTGTCCTCAGTCTTCTCCAGCAGGGTTATGGCCAGCTGGACCGCAAAGATCCAGCCATAATAGACTACATTCACTGCTGCCTGCGACTGCTCATCAGCTGCCCCTTAGTGCTGGAAATATTCAATGTGATCCAGGTGGAGGTTTTAAGGATGGTGTGTGAACGACCAGAGCCAGCTCTCTGTGCCCGCCTGAGTACTTTACTGTCAGACTTTGTACAGTGTATACCTAGAGACAAGTCAGGCATTTTATTCTGCCAGCAGCTGGTGAGGACCATCAGTTACTTCCACTGTTTTGCTACTCAAGAGCGGGAGCTCAGGGAGTATGTAGGTCAGGTGACCAAGGTTAGCACATTGCTGCAGAACATCTGGAAGGCTGACCCAGCCACACTGCTTCCCTCACTGCAGGAAGTTTTTGCAATTATCTCTTCCACAGGTGAGATGCCTTTTTTTTCCTGCCAAAATGGCTACAATACATGGGGCTGCAGTTTATAAAAATGTTATAGTTGTTCTGAAAAACTTTTCAGTTTTCAGGAGCCTGGTTATTGCTGTGCCGTTAATCCCTTGGTTTAGGTTGGATGTTCATCCAGGCATATTCAGTGTAATTGATACTGATTATTTTCATTTAGGAGGAAGTGGCCCTTTATGGTTTAGGGTCAGTTGTTAGTTAGGGTTAGGTTAAGGTTACTTGCCATTGCTTGGAGTGATTACATTCAAATTCACTGATTTAAGAAGTGCTGTTTCTTCAAGGATAATTGTTAAAAGCATTTGTTTTGAAGGTTTAATAGTAGCTTGTAGCTTGGCTCAACATTCATCAGCTCAAGTAAAAGCTGCATCTCTTTTGTTGGTGACAAATTTTAGGAATGTACTGAGTGTACTGTGCAGTGATGCAAGTAACTGAACTATGGAGCATTACAAAATAAAGGACAGAAGTTTCAGTTAAATAGCCACGCTAACAGAATGCTTTGCTAAAAGGTCACACAGTTCAGTGAGATTCTTTTTAAGCAAACAGCACTTCTAAGGTGCTGCTTTTTAACTTCAGTATTTTGTTCAGGGTAGAGAAGGTTTTGTCAAAAATGAAGCCCAAACAACAAATCCACCCTCATCTTCACAAAAAAACTAAATAGAGGGATGGGTATTTATTTTAAAGGTGATTTATGTTTGTTTAAGTGTACTCTGTGGAACAGCATTATATATGAAGGAAGCAACATGGGAAAATGTTAGTGCTGGCAGACACTCAGTATTATAGAACTTGGATCAGGATCAGCAGCTAAAAGAGATATTACAAATGAAACTATATAACAGTGGATGGACAAAACAACAGAAACTCTTCAAATGTAAAGTAACCAGGCAGCCCTGCCATAAATTCAGTCCGTTTGAAGTTTAGAATGTTTTAAATCATCCTTAAAATTACAAAATTATACATTATAGGTTTTATGGTCCAATTGAGTAGAATACATTATCCCTTTATGAGCTGGCTTAGCTCAGAGCAGTGGTTAAATTAGGCTGTCAAAGGGAGGGAGAAGAGGAGAAACTGAAGGGAGGGAAACAGGGGCAATAGCTAGAAGAAAAGGAGGTAGGGGTGACAAAAACAACACTGTTAAATACCGAATGGCCTAAAGGTGTAATGAAATTATAAAATGTACTTAAGGATCCACTTGTCACCCTGTAAATAATTACGATTTAATTTTTTATTCAGTACTTGTATCATCTTTATTGTCAGTGTTCGATTTCACCTTGTGTTTGAGCTCTGTGTCTTTGTCAAATTAGACTAGAAATGCGCATTTACTGTTAAGTGGGAAAATTTGTATCTTGCAGACCCCTCCTTTGACCCATCAATTGCCCTAGCCAGCCTGGTCCAGCATATCCCCATCCAGATGATCACAGTACTTATCAAGAGTCTCACCACTGACCAGAATGTCAAAGACGCTAGCATGACTAAAGCACTCTGCAGGTTAGCTCACACACTAATTCATTTGTAATCTATGCTAGTAATGATATACATGGCCAAATTTGTATGCATTTTTTATGCATTATCTTGTAAAAGATATAAGCTGGAGGTGCAGGGTTTTGTCCCTACACATATACCAATATACAGATCTATTTAATGTTAATATAAGCACATTTTGCACTTAAATTACATTGAACACATCCTTTTTGTCTGTGTAGGATGATTGACTGGCTTTCTTGGCCTCTGGCCCAACATGTGGACACCTGGGTCATCGCGCTGCTGAAAGGACTTGCTGCTGTTCAGAAGTTCACTATCCTTATTGATGTCACTCTGCTCAAGATTGAACTGGTTTGTAGGGAGAACTCAGCATTGACATTTATTGTTGACCTCAGGAGTGAGACAGAAGTAGAAATTTTACGCATCTGTTAAACGATAAGGCAGGTGATTTTGTGTATTTTTCTTATTGTCCACACAATCAAGGCAAAGAATAAAACCAAAAATGAAAATGGTGTTGATGTAACTGTATTACTCTGCAAGCTTGTTGAGCTACACATAAAATCCATTGTTGATTATAGTTTCTGCATGGGATTTGTGGAAAATAAAAACAGAAAATCACTAGCATTATTCTTTAAATCATCATTAATAGTTAAGGTATTTTATAGCAAGGTTGATTTGAAAAAGGACACTCCTGAATGATGAAAATAATTCCCTAGTTTAAATAAATGTATTAATGACATAAAAATGTTTTTTATAACCCTTAGGTATTCAATCGTCTGTGGTACCCAATAGTGCGACAGGGGGCGCTAGCTGTGCTATCTCATATGCTGCTGAGCTTCCAGCACTCTCCGGAGGCCTTCCATTTGGTAAGGGATATCCTGCCTCCTCACAGCCCATTTCCTTCTCATATGGCCACTGTATTGGTTTTCTCATTTTCTTCTCTTCTGACTTAAATTACTTCAAAGCTGCACAGGCTTCTTTTCCCAGAACCCCAGGCTCGGCACATCTTTTGCACTAATGATGTGTGAAGCACTTAAATGCCGAGCAATAGCCCTTGAGTTTGCCAATTTCATTAGTATCTAAAAACATGAATAGTCTCAAAAATACTCAGTAAATGAGACTGAACCCTCTGTGGGGTTCCTTAAGTGCGACTACCCTCTGGCTGACCGCACTGCAAAGTTGTATGATTAATATCAGCAGAATCACTGTTTTCAGCACTACCCTGTCCTCATTATTATTCTCTTCGTTTCTGACTCTCTCAGGTTGTTCCAAATGTGGTGCCTTTAGTGCAGTCCTTAAGGACCGATGGTCTCCCCACAAGTAAAGCTTTCTTGCTGCAGTTCACTGAGCTCATACACTGCATGATGTACCAATACTCTGGCTTCCCTGACCTCTATGATCAGATACTGGAGGTCATCAAGGTAAGAGTGCAGAAACACCTGACATTAGAAGTGTTCTCACGTATGCAGATATTTTAAAAAAAAAATGTTGATTTGTTTAAAACAGCAGGCCCGTCAAAAAGGACAGTCTTAACATTAAATAAACCATCATCACTAAAATGCCTTTAAACAGTTTACCAAAGTTTGTTCTGTATCTCATAAATGATGTGGGTTTATGCTGTCAGGATCTCCCAAAACCTGGAGAAGAAAAGATTAAATTGGTGTTGAATCAAAGTGCCTGGACATCTCAGTCCAACTCATTTGCCTCTGGTTTACTGAGGCAAGCCGTAAAATCTGAAACAGGAAAGACGGGGCTGGTCAACCTGGGGAACACCTGCTATATGAACAGCATTATCCAGACCCTCTTCATGGCCACAGAGTGAGTCATTTACACCCTGTGTTCTTGCATTTTTCTTCATGCTTCTGTGAGATGTATGTATTAAAACAAACTTTTTTCTCAGTTTCAGGAGGCATGTTTTATCGTTACATCTAAATGGTTCCAATACACTAATGAAAAAGCTTCAGCTGCTCTTTGCTTTCCTTGCACACACTCAGGTTTGTACTGTTCTGTGTGATAGATAAAAGAATATACTTCCTCGTGGATTACAACAGTGGATGACATTGAGCTTCCATGTGTATGTATGTGATGCATGTTTCCTACAGAGGGCAGCATATGCTCCCAGAAACTTCTTGGAAGCATCTCGGCCTCCCTGGTTCAATGTGGGCTCACAGCAGGACTGTTCTGAGTACCTAAGATTTCTTTTAGACAGGTACAGTAGCACTCTAAACAGATTAGATAAATGTCTGCGTAGATTCTCAGTTGTCCAGGGAAAGTTATCTAGAGGTTGAGTCATGGCAACTGGACTTTCAGTTCTTTAAAGGTGAAACGTTTCGCCACCCATCCAAGTGGCTTCATCAGTCTGAGAGAGGCTGGACAGGAACCTCTAAATTTATTTCCCAGGTTGGTTTCACTTCACCTTTCACCAAAGGGGTGAGCTCTTCTCCTCTTCGCCGGTCACTTAACGAGCCTATTCAGACCAGGTGTGAAGTGAAACCAACTCAGGGGCGTGGACTAACGAGACTCACCTGTTTTGCTTAGATCACTTAGTGAGCCTATTGGACCCAAGGTGGAGTGAAACCAACCTGGGAAATAAATTTAGAGGTTCCTGTCCAGCCTCTCTCAGACTGATGAAGCCACTTGGATGGGTGGCGAAACGTTTCACCTTTAAAGAACTGAAAGTCCAGTTGCCATGACTCAACCTCTAGATTAGATATATCACTTGTATTAGGATTGTCTCAACTTAAGTGTGCTACATTAAATGAAAAAACCCGTTTACTGTATTGTTCGCTTTTGCCAAAGTAGTTTTTACATAATTAGTGTCATTTGTCCATCATTGAATGCTGAATGAAAAATGTTATTAAAAAAAGCTTTTGGTATTACGAACACAAAGCATTGTGAGTGTTGAGTATGCGTGACTGGAGTCTACTTATGTGAACTGCATTTTTCTTGACAATATGACTAATATGCTTGATGTTAAGACAGAATAGATCTGGGAAACTCTCATTGCATTGTTACAAATTACGATCAATCCACAGTTGTATTTTCTTCTAACGTTGATTGGACCCTTTTGTTCTGATTTCAAGATTACATGAAGAGGAGAAAACACTTCAGGTGCTGGAATCAGCAAAGCCAAAGGTTGACACAAGCAGCAACGGCCAAACAGGTCAGACTTCTGCAGATCAGGCTGAAGAGTCGTCTTTGACTCCTGCAGAAACCAAACTTGGGGATGACCAGAGGACTTTGATAGAAAAGATGTTCGGTGGGAAGCTGATCACAGGTATTCGCTGTATGCATTGCAACTGCATCTCTGAGAAAGAGGAGCCTTTTACAGACCTCTCTTTGGCCTTCTGTCCTTTTGCCACCACTCAGGATAACCCTCAACCTGAGAGGCCCTTAGAGGAACCCAAGGTTCTTTGTCAGGGATCTGTAAATGGTGGCAGTGAAATTCTTGAACCAGGCTCAGCCAAAGCACTGGCTAGCAATGTAGATTTAATGCAAGTGACAAATGAGCCTCATCTGTCTGTGCCTGACCTGGTGAACTATTTTCTGGCTCCTGAGATCCTGGATGGAGAAAATGCTTATTTCTGTGAGAAATGTAGCTCCCTCGAGCGGGCAGAGAAGACAATGAAAGTGGTGTCAGCACCTGAGTACTTGATCCTCACCCTGCTGCGGTTCTCATATGATGCCAAATGCCATGTGCGGCGGAAGATCCTGGACAATGTCACTATCCCACCATTCATGAGACTTCCAGTACATGCCCCTTCAGTGCCTACACATTGTTCCTCTCTTACCTCTTCTCCTCTGCAAGTTGATTCTCCTGACGGCAGTGAAAATCTGGCCAAGAAGCTCAAACCATCTCAAAAAGAGGAGGAGGAAGAGGAAAAAGAGAGAATAGATGTCATAGAGCAGACAAATAGAGGAGGAGAAATGCTGGTCCAGTCGGTGCCCTATGTTCTCAGCTCAGTGGTGATGCATTCTGGTATATCATCAGAGAGTGGTCACTACTACTCATATGGTCGTAACATCAATGGAGCAGATGGAACACAGCATCCAGCCAATCTCTTTGCCCTTCAGGACTCAGGGAATGGCCAGGCCGAGTGCAGCCTCTCCACTTGCTCTGCTCTCTCACTCCCACCTGAACAAGGACACACCTCACCTAATAGTGGCCACGAAGCACGGGATTGGCTGCTGTTTAATGATAGCAGAGTGACATTCACGTCCTTCCAGTCAGTGCAAAACATTACTAATCGCTTCCCCAAGGACACAGCTTATGTGCTCATGTACAGGAAACAGGAGCTACCAGGGGAGAACATAAATGGGGGACTGATGGCAAATGGAATGAGACTGTGTGCTGAGCCACCCCTGCAGAAAGAACTATTAGATGCTATTATCAAGGACAACAAACTGTATTTACAAGTAAGTGGGATAAACAAAGGAGAACATTTTTCTTCCACAAATTGACATTGTTGTTTCTAAAATATTACCAATAAATCAAGTGTAAAGCGATTCACATTACCATAATATTAAAGTTTTAACATGGTTAATTGAATATTCCAGCTGAAATACTTTGCTTATTTTTCATGGTTCACATACATTTGACATAGGAAATCCTTACCACAAACCATTCGAAGTATAAGATTACAAAAGTGCAGGCCCAGATTGTCTGAGGTGGAAAGTCACTAAAGGGAAAACAGACCATACTTTTACAGATAACTATGAGTCTGTGGGGTATAGGATTTTATGTTGTTTTTTTTTTTGTTTTTTTTTCTTTTTACTGAGCTTCAAGCTAAATCTGAACTGTCGTTATAAGACGAGAAGTGTAATTTTACGACTCACTGAACTGTGCTGCATTGAGTTGACATTCCACCACTCTTGTGTGACTAAAGTTAAGTCGCCTCTAGAGGGTGCTGTGACAATTTGAAATCACAGTCTCCTAGCTCCACATCATCTGGCACAGCATTGTTTAGGTATGGTATATGTTTTATGCATGGTTTAAAAGTAATCAAACGAGTATAAATATTTCTCTTTCCTCCCTAATAATGTCAACAGGAACAGGAGCTCAGTGCTCGGACCCAAGCTCTCCAGGCCCCTTCATCTTCCTGCTCATTCAGGCCCAACGGTTCAGATGACAATAACCCACCAGGGAGCTGTGGCCCATCTGGTGGAGGAGGAGGGGGGGGTGGCTTCAATACCATTAGTAGACTCGTATTCTGAAAGGAAAAAAAAATGCTGCAGGAAACCCCGATGAACTGGCACTAGGCGAGTCCTGGATTGCTTCATATAGGAGCCTGAATTGTCATACCATACATGCGCATAAAACCTCATAAAAGAGCACTGAATGATATAGGAACACATACACAGAGTATTTGAGCTGGTTCGGATCCAAGATATGATTTGGTCTAAAATAGCTTTTATATTACCATTTAAGTCATCTGTTAATATTTCTTTTATCATTTTTATGATCCCAGCACTGTAATCATACATTAATCCTCCAAATGTCAAGGCCTGAGGTGTTAATTACTTACTGGTGCAATAAAATAGATATAATTTAATATTATAGAAGAAAATTCAATGACCATTACTTTCCCACTAGGCGTTTACATTTTGCATTGATAAAAATGTGAAATTGGTTCATTCTACCAAACGTGCTTATCTTTTTGTTGAGTGTTTATAATATTACCTCACATAAACACAAACATATGCAAACACATGCAAGTGCTGTGCACAATACAGAAGAAAGCATACAACTTTTATTTGTCCAGGTTCTGAACACAGCTCACAGCTTTGTTTACTTTTCTGATTTGCATGCAGTTTGATTTTCAAGCTATTTAAATCATGTGTGCTTTGGTGTTTTATAGGTTTCATATCCCATGCAATAAATGTACATATGATTTAAATATAATTTCTGAATGGAATACAAAATATATGAAAATTAAAAGCTATATATGGGAAGTTTTCAAGGTAAAGACATTTTCAGTATGATTATTTAAACCTGTGCACACACTGTTAGAGTGTAGTGTACAAAAAGCTACATTACAAACTACTTGTTTAAACATGACAGGTAACTGTTTGATAGCATATTTTAATGTATTCCTCTGATTTGATCATTCAGGGAGACTTTTGTGTTTATGCCGATTTTATGTGCCTTTTGATATGTCATGCAGATTTTTGAAGAGGGATTTGTCTGTATTTACACCTCAGCTGTACTGTGTTAATATTCATATGGCTTCACCTTTCCCTACAGTAAAAACAAATCATTATTTGTTGTATTGTCTTACTTAACCTGCCAGGTGGATAGAGTTAGGTCTTGTGTTGGCCAAGTTGTGGGTAGACGTTGGGGATTTAACTATAAATAAAGTATTAAACATATGACAAACTAGTTAAAATAAAAATGAACAATATTGAGTAAAATTAACTAATACACTTTTCACTGAAGAAAACGGTTGGAAGAAGCTGCTTTTTTTTTGTTTCTTCGTGTAGCATATACAGACCTTGTCGTCATCAGTTTTTTTGGGGGGGGTGGTTTTGGGAACTAGGTGTGACAATATGGATGTGAAACTACAAATACTTTTTTTCATTCAATTTTTCAGAATGAAAATGGTTATATTTTAAATTCTGCACATTACTGATATGGTAGACCTCAACAATTTCACCAAAGAATGTGCAGATTTTCAGGATCTAAGTGACTGTTGATTGAAAAAATAGAGAACTCTTTGCAGTTGCATAATTCATCAAAACAAGCATGTGCTCCCATTTGTTGCTTTGATTGCAAAATATTTTGCACA
The DNA here is from genome assembly GCF_900324485.2 of Mastacembelus armatus. Taxonomy (NCBI): domain Eukaryota; kingdom Metazoa; phylum Chordata; class Actinopteri; order Synbranchiformes; family Mastacembelidae; genus Mastacembelus; species Mastacembelus armatus. The sequence goes on from NC_046633.1 coordinate 6,947,999, forward strand.
GATGGAAGTGGGTATACATGAACTAGGGACTGAAACAGGAACTGGGAAATCACATGCAGTGACCTACTATTCCCATAGGCATGGGGCAAATGACAGTTGTAGCAATAGCAAATTGTTTGTAAAGGTGCACATTTTATTAATTTTCTACGGCAAAAACATTGCAACAGTGCCAAAGCTTTGAAAGGGCATTTGGAAAAATCAATGACTTTTAATTATTAATCAGCCAAACCACAACAGGTTTCTTTTCAATTTTCTAACATGCTTGCTTTTGAGAATACTATATATCCTTTTTAATGATGATTTTGTGATGGCTTAAAATATTATTTGCTGACATTTAAGGTTTTTATGTCTGCATACAAAAACCACAGTATGTATACAGACTCACTTGGAATAAAGGCTACTCTATGTATATAAAATATGGTAAAATGTGAGATATGAGAGAACTGGATTGTGTATTGCAAGTGCTGTTGTGGCATCCACATAAACTAAAGATTTATGCAGCTGTAAAGCACAGGAACACCACTAAGACACTATTAAACTGAGACACAACATCACATAAACAAGTACAATTTCTTAAACGTTAACTTGAAGATATCTGATGCATCAAGGGCAGAAGTTAATTGAAATTGTAACATTTAGTTGGAACAGCCAAATATATGGTATCCTAAATAATATTTCATTAAGTGGAACAGTGTATTGTGTCTACAGCCTTTAATTGCTCTCCATTTCTTTGTCAATACCAAGAAAGAGGTAATGTGCTTGTACAATAGCAAAGTCATTAATCATAGAGTAATAGAGTAACATCCTTTGGGGGGAAGTATTTACCATTACAATAGCATTCCAATAAGATTCCTCAGATACCAGCCCATAAAAAACACGTATTTGGCAGTGGATTAGATCAGTATTAGATGCTCTGTTGAGCCCATAGCCTATTTATCAGGTCTGGGGAGCCAGATAAATATCAAGGTATTAAGTCTTTTTCTAGCCAGGGTAGTGTGAGACTGTAGCAATTAAAACACTATTAAATGTGTATTTGTTGCATATATTAGAATACTGTTTAAATAAAAGAAAATCTTGTAATGTGTTAAAACTTTGAGTGTAAATAATAGCAATGATAATAATAATACACCTAGAGTTATAAAGAGCAATGTGTACACTCCTCACTAATATTATGGTGAGGTGTTTTTTTTGGCATTATGGATAGTGTAGTTTAAACGTGCAATGAGTTGTTGGGACCTTTCGGTTCACATTAAGGTGGGTCCTGTCTTTGTCTTTTCTTCAACATGCTGGAGTCGTTTTTTGTATTCACACACCAGTGCATATGTCTCTTTTACATCATGGTCCACCTATCAAACGCCCTGCACCCTTGTGCTGTTTTTCGGGAGGGTACTCAAATGATTTTTGAACTACATGTCCCATGGTTGAAAGCTGTACAGTTTTCCTTGCACACCGCCTCCCAGTTCGTCCGCTTCACTGGTAGTTAATCGTTCTGATTTATAGCTGTAGAATTTCCTGTTGTAATTTTCAAAATAAATTTACCAATGCCGAACTTGACACTGTGGGAATCGTAGTGAAGGGATGCGTTGTGTTTTTTAGACACGAATAATACCAAAAAGTGATATTATGTAATCCACGAAGTAAAACACATATGTGTAAGAAAATATTGCGTTTAGCAAATACTATAACTTGAAATGTTGAAGAAATTAGCATATATAATTAGAACTGCAAAGTAAATAAACGTAGCCTAAAATATTACATTTACATGTAACTTTAAACATCCGTTTTCATGGATAGTTGTACTCTTTATCCATTGAAACGAACGGTCTGTAAAAAATCAAAGCGTTCATTTTGAAAACAGACTCCACAAACATCCGGTCGTTTGGCCGTTAGGTCCGTTAGCTTGACGGCGCCATGTTTCAGAGGAGGGTGAGTTTGGGGAAAGACGGAGCCACCCTGTCAATCACAATTAAGGAACCATGGGAGTAAACTGGTAGGGAAGGTCGCTGGAAGCACAGTGTTTACGGTGAAGCTTGGTTTAATTTGCGTAGAAACGACAACTAACGTAATGCACCGGCACACTGTGGGACATTCCCATCCGATCTCGCCAACCGGGAATCGCTCCACTTTGACGGGAATTAGCATGAGGCGTTACATATAACAACAAAAACTTAGCGACTCTCAGTTGCCTGCGCCTATTTTTTTGCCCACAGTGTTCCAGTTTGAACAAAATACACAAGTCACTGTTTATATTTGTACAAAAGGCGGTGCCGCGGAGGTTTATATTCTCTCCAAGCTCAGGATACACTCGTGTATTTGACTACAAGTCGTGGAAAATCTGGTCTGTGCATTTCAGAGAGCTGCTTGTTGGTGAGTCGACTGTCGAAGAAGGAGTGACGGTATTTACCACTCACCAAAATACTCACTACATTTCAACTTTTTATATGTCAGCTTCGCCGTTTGAGCTTTGTGGCAACTTGTTTTTTTTTCTTTTTTTTTCTTCAGGTACAAGGAGACACTCCCAAAAACAAACGAAGCCAAACAGAAATCTCCGCTGAAACTCCAGGGAGAGCCAGAAAGGAGCAGATATGAGTGGGGGAGATGTGGTGTGTTCAGGGTGGCTGAGAAAGTCTCCTCCTGAAAAAAAGTTGAGACGTTACGTAAGTGCACTTTATATCTTATTTGTTACGTTGTAATAAAGCAACCTGTTACACAAAATATGCCAGCGTTTCCGTGGACGCTTCCATGTGCACGGTTGTGCGCAGGGACTGGCATGTGTAGGCCTCATCTTGTGTGTATTCCAACTTTTACTATTTTTCATCAGCTTGAGATGTTTTGTGCGTCTTCTCTGAGCTTGGTTTGCCTTTTACACAGTAAACTAGAGTGTTTTTTTTTTGCCTTGGCTTACTAGACTATTGACACTTCAATGGGGCACTTACTGTTGGTCTGTTTGTCACTATCTGACAGCTGCATTAATTTGAGTTTATGCCACCACACTGCAGTCCAAACTCACAGTATTACCTCTGATGATTTGATTTTCAAGCATTCATTACTTATGGAAATAATGCTTGTGCAATAACAGTTACAGCAGTAACAGTAACAAAACAACCTGTCTGAGGTGATAGATGGACATGCCAAGGGTTAAATGATTTACAAAACAACTGTGGAGTGCAGGAAAGGATGACCCCATTCCTGCACAATTCCAACAGTAGTTTCAGGGAGTTGAAGATCTGCATAATTAAGTGTGATTTGTCACAGCTACTAACAGTGTTTACTGCCCCAGACTGATCACACATCCACTTTCACACTTTGCTGTTCACACTGGTCATATAATGTTACATGCTTTCAAGTAATATGTAGTTGGTAATTCTGTTTTTACACTGTTTTATGTACTAATCTATCTGCTTTTGTCTTGTGTAACTTGAGGGAAAAGAAGCTTTCCGGAGTGTATGCTAGATGCCAAATCTGCTAGCTTTCCATGTAGAGCAATGGATATCTCTGTTATTGATATTTGAATTATAAGGTCCTCAACTTGAGAGGAAGTATTTGTTTCACAGAAACCACAGGTCAGATGATTTTTTTTTTCTTTTCTGAAAGCAGTAGAATGAATTTGAGCCACAAACACTGAGTTTTTAAAGGGCTGTCTAACATTCACAACAGAACAGCTGATTTGATAAGCAGGAAATCTAAATTCTAAATCATTACACAATTTTTTGTGTTAGTTTAAGCATCTTTTGAGTGGTATTCACTCACAAATTCATAACATTAACCAGAAATGACACCTTATTTATCATGTGTAGGACGACCAGGCAGCTTGCATTGCCAGAGGTCGCACTGATGTACAGTATGTGGTGGTTTCCACTTCACAATGTTTCTTCTTCTCCATCCTTTGAGATAATAGCAGAAAATCAATTGTTAGCTATAATGACCTAAAGTTGTTCGTTCTCAAGTAAATAGCAAGTTGGTGGAGGACTTAATTGTTCTCAAGGGGATATGGCAACTAGCTGCCCCAGTTGTTACTGTTGTGAAATCTTGCCTTTTGAGTTAATGGCTGGCCATTACAAGCAAGCAAGCAAGTTAAACAAAGAAAACATAAGAAACTGATTTTGTACTTCTGCGGGGCTTTAGGGAGCCACTACAACACAATCTCATCTTTCCTTTTTTTATCAGGCTTTTATTAGCTTTATCAGGTATCTCATCTAAGAAGAAATATTAAATAATAGTGCTTTAAACCAATACTTGTCACATTTTACATCCCATTTGTCTTTTAAATTATGTTGGATATTTGAGTCATCAGTTTAAGACATTCTCTGCCTCTCAACTATCACAACCACAAGATATTATTGTGTTTCCAAATCCATTTTTCTTGACTGACACTTATTGCTGTCTTTTCATTTCTACATGAAACCTTTTGTTTGCCTTATATGTGATGTAATGAACATGAATTTGTTTTACATTTAAATGAAAGTATTACAATTACACTCACATTCAAATTTTAAAAAAGTTATCTTGGGGTATCTTATTAACAAAAAAAAAAAAGTGTGTAGCTTGGAAATGTTTCTCTCACTGTTAAAAGTCATAGTGCTGAATCACATGAGGCTGTATAATCACCAGATGTTATGAGTTGATGCCCTAAATAAATAGAGAAGTTGAGTAGGTTCTAAATTAAAAATCATGTAGGCGGTAATGAAGCACTGAGGTTTTAGGCTGTCATAGGTCAGTGGCTGACACTAGGAATTGTTTGGGTATTTGAATGACCTGGTGACTTTTCATTTAATGAATCTGTTTTCTTTGTTGTATTTTTAAAAAAGCACACGGGTTGAAACATTTTGTTGACTCTGAGTTTGTTGAAAGACAAAACGTTTAGAATAATTGGCACATTTGTCAGCTTTCATTGAGCCTACATTGCTAATGACCCACAGCCGTTCTTCGTACAATACAGAAGTATATGCTAAAGTGCTAAGGGCATGATTTGTTTGGGAATTTTAATAACAGAAGCAATGCTTTATCACGGGTTTATTAGCAAGATATAAATCATTTTTATGGCTTATTTCTAGTCAGTTACTTGTACAGTTAATTGTTAATTTACAATTGTACAATTAGATGCTTAAACAAGCCCTGATGTATATGAAGTTGGCTATAAAAGTGTGTGGCAATCATTTGATGAAATCTCTTGAACTCTGAATATTGGCCCTAATAAAATCATGTGGTTCTGGGAAATATTGTCAGTTGATGCTGTCTTTGTCAGTCTTGCATAGACTAAATCAGCACCCTTGTCCAATGTAGAATTGAATCTTGAAGCTTTGGCTTTCTCAGGGAAGAAAAACTGGTGGTAGAAAGGATATTTGTGTTGTTTTGTGCCACCATGACTGGATTTTAGATGTACGGCACATGAGCGAAAACTAGAATGATTTTTACTGTCACACATTATGATAATACTGTGATAATTGATATTGATAATTGATTTTGGTAATTTATACATATTGCCAATTGCTATTTGGAGACAAGTGACTTATTAGGGGTCTACTCAAAATATGATGAAATTACAGTTCAATTCCAACAAATACTAAACTGGACTGAGCTTGCTGTGTTTCCCAGGAGTCCTGAAATGGACATTATATTCAGACACAAACAAACAAAAAAAAATTCATATTTCCAGATTTTACAAGCTGTTTGCCCATTTACCCATTTAAGGAAATGCTTAAATAAAAACCTGGTATTTTGACAAAACACACACACGCACACACAAATCCTGATCATCTATTTTAAATAATGTAACGCTGGTGCTAATATTTCCACAACAAAATTGGTTGGTTGGAATGGATGATGAAGGAATGATGAATAAATTGATAATTGATAAAGCACTGCATTAATAAGGAGAATCACTGAAGGAATTGGAATTGTCAATCTTTCACAGCTGTTGAATACACATAATTAATTTTAAGAATCCATTTTTAATACTACACATAGCAACTCCTACATTTCACCGTTTTGGCCTGCTGTAAGTTATTGTACTACAATGGTTGAGCTGTTTCTGACATAATTAGGTGTTCATCCTGTTTGGACCCAAAGTCCATTGAAATTTCAGTTGTCTGTCTTATTAATACAGCCTGTCCTTGTGATTGTTAAAATGTAACAACAGTTTAATTATACATTGGTACATAGCTAACTTTATCAAAACACGTGAATAGTTTTGTATAAACACCTTCTTAAATATCAAACTATTCTTGGTTTTATAATGTCTTGCAATGTATTACAATAATCTTGAGAAGATTATATTTTCTTATCAAGAAATTGGCTTAGGTCATGCAAAATGTCAAATACGTGCTTGTGAGAACATGCCATATTTTCTGCCCGACATAATTTACATATAGGTAACACTGTGTCACAAAGTATTATATCACTCAAATATAGGAAATATTTTGGCAATGTAAAAAACATGACATATTTCTTCTGTCTCTTGATACTATCTATGTCATGACATATCTAAACCTTATGTTACAAACATGTTTATTTATGTTTGCTAAGAGATCATGGTGCATTTTTTTTAGTCAGCCAAATTGGTTAATAATAAAGAAAAAACATGTGTTTAGAAGAAAACCCTCTTCATATCCCTGCATTTATTCTGAAACACGTGGAACACTCTGTCCTGTTATAGTACGCATTTAATAATAGGCACAGTACAAAAGTGTGAACATGTCAGCTCTCTATTTTAATCCCCATCTTCAGACTGAGCAGCACTATACTAGAAACCAGGGCTTCTTACCTGATTAAGCACTCAAGACCAAGTTTGCTTGTAAGGCCCTGGTGCTGATTGGTGGAGCTCAAAGGTGAAAGCACTTCAGTAGACCTGCATATGATCAGCCCCAGTCACCATGGGCTTGAGACAGTTGGCAGCCTTGTTTCTCTTTTTATTACAGATGAACTCAGTGTGTAGGCCAATTAATGTCTGTCTAAATACAAACATCCATAAAAGAGGGTCAATATTTCATACCCTGTTTTTTCCTGTCTGTTCTGAGTGACAGCTGCAGATGGGTGGTTTTTCCCTTTGACTTTTAAACAGCTCAATCATCTTTTAATATACAGAATATACTCTATATACAATATGGCCTTAGTAGTGGATTAAAATCGCTGTTATATCCAGAATTCTCTGAGAAGACTCAACACTTCCTGGTCATTAATGTCTCATTAAAGGACAGCTCCAAGATATCTAACAATAATTGCTTTTGTCGGAGTTTTCCCAGCCACAGTTTGTCATAACTTCATCCTCTGTGGTTTTCTATTTCATTGACACTGCATTTTCCATCTGGTTCTCCTTTTCCACTTTCATTTTTCGTACCTTTCAACCGAAATCTGAATTTCTGTAAAGAGCACTTGTAAAACTGTTTTTAAAGTAATGGCTCTGTAGTGTGTTATCAGAGGGATGTAGGGATGAAGTTAGAGTTCTCTGTTAATGGTGTGCAACCTGCACTATATTGCCATGATTAATGATGACCTGACATAAAGAAGAAATCATGTGACACTGAAGAAAACCAAAGCAGCATTAAAAGCAGATTGCTGATGACATTATTTTGCACATTTACATATCATTGTTAAAATTTCATGCCTTTCGTAAAACATGGCACTGCTTATTAAAGGAATATGAACCACACATGACATTATGGGTGGCCCACCAACCCAATTTTGTTGATATAAGTGTTCCTCAGCGATTTTCAAGAGTTGTGCCTAAATTAATGCAATGAATTAATGAATGTGTCACAGTCACATCCTTCCATATTGTCTCAGGTTTATTCTTTTATCTTAATTTAGAATGTAGAAGCATGCAACACAGTAAGGGACAAGGCTTGTGTTGTCATGGTTTATCATACACTGCAGCGCAAAGTTGTCACGAAGCACCCAACTTAAAAAAAAAAAAAAATTACCATTCTAGCAAATATGCAAAAATACAGTGATCGTGATTTTTTTATTATATTGCCCAGCCCTGATTTGGCTGGGCACTTTCTCAGCCCTTTCCTTCAACTGCAAATAGCTATATGGACCATTATAATCCCTGTAGTCCATTGGCATGTACCCACTGAAAACAGATTAGGATTTTTTTGTACACTTTATTCAGCCCTTAATAGGCCCTCAGTGCAGAAACACACGGGTAGACCGGATGAAGGAAAATATTAACCCTGAAGGTCTTCTTGTGATGGTTGTAAAGGGAGACTGAGAATATACTTCATGTTGGTCTTGAGTTCTCTTTGGTGGGAGAAAATGCATTTCCACCATACACCATAATGATTGTTAGCCATTACTTCTGTCTGTGGCTGACTGGAAACAGTTGTCATTTACAAACTGCTGAAGAGAAATATGTGTGTAACAAATGCAAACGCCGTCCAGATGAAAACAAAGGCATAGCTCTTTGATTAAGTACAGAATTCATTAAATCTGCTTAGCAAGTGGAACATAGAACAAAACTTACTTTCTGTTAAACCCCCCCTCCACCCCACAAGCTTGAAGAAACAAACAAACAGGCAACCCAAATGGGATGCAACAGAGGGGTACTTGTGCAGCATTAGCCTCTTTAGGCTAACAAAGAAAAATGATTGGACCGTGTCCTGGGCGCCACAGCACTCCATTTGGAGCAAGCAGACTACTGTTGTGTGATCTGCCACAGCTTGAAAATGGATTGCATGTGCCATTAATTATTTAATGTCCATTACAAAGAAATAACCATTAAATATTAATATCTTTGCTACAACAGTAGTTATCCGGCCCACTTTTTCTCAGTCACAGGCTATCATTGTTGTTTTGTACAGAGATGTATCAGTTTCACTGTAGCCAAATTGCCACGCACTTTGGTGTCAAAGTTAACTGTAAGGATATAATAAATACATCAGCAAATTTCATGATATTTACAGCTGTGATCATCAGGATGGCCTGTGCAAGAATGAAAGTAATATGTATTTTTTCAGATGTAAACCTTTTTTGACCCTAAATGAGGTTATGGTCTTTGTTTCAAAATACAATAGAAGTAAACATGATTGTGGCTAGTCTCCATTTTCTTCTGGATATTTATAGAATGTAGCGGGTCTGAAATCATATCATTGCACCACAAAGAAAAACACAACCACCCAAAAAAAAGTTGCAGCCTGTAAGTTGGCTCCTCAGATCACTTTTTGGCACATCGTAAATTCCTCATCAGTCTTTTGCAGCCTTAAATTATCAAAATTATGTTTGAAATGTGTAGTAAACAGCAGTGTCTCTATTTTATTCATCATGTGTTTTCCATCATTACTTTATTTGACAGCACTTTGAGAGCCTAAAACATGTATTACCCATATCACTCCAGTCACCCAAAGGGGCCGTCCAGTGAAAATAAAGCAACTGAATTGATCTGTTTGGGGTTTTTCATTGTCTCTCTCTGGTTCTAAACCAGAATTTTGGAATCCCACAACTCAAGCCCTGGTGTCTTTTTCTCTTCCTTGTTACCCAATGCTGACTGTGTGGCCACCAGTTCACTGTCTTGTGTTCTTCCTGCTGTGGTCATGTGGCTTACACTGCCACCCCAACTCCCTCAGTGCCAGCTGCTGTACTTTACATGGTGGATCTTTGTGAGCGTATCGGCCATTGTATATGCATAAGTCTTGATATAGCAGTCCTTGCTTCTCTTTCCCTCAAGCATTTGGATAGGATGTTGTGTTCAGCATCAGACTGATAGACATTTTGGAAACCACAAAAAAATATTATAAAGTGAACTTCAATTCAAGTTTGAACTTTGATTCATCAGCTCTTGTTTGTCATGTAGGATCGACACTTCAGTGCATGGCCTTCTATACCCAAGGCATCAGCTAAGGTGGTTGAGGGAGGAGATTGTTTTTGAAAGCCCAATATATGATTAATACCAGCATACAACCAAAGTGATTGTTTGGACACAATTTTAGTTTCTCTATCAACAGTAGCCTAATACTATAGTGCAAACTTGCATCTAACAGTAATATTAACCCAGAGGTCTCAAAGCCAAATCAAAATTGGATCGAATCAAATTGTAAGTTGTGTTTTAGTTGAACGATAATGAAGCAGAACATACTTGAGCAAGAAAGAATCATTTGGAACTGGGCCATGGGGCATGTACTGAATGTTCACCGCGCTGTGATTATATTAGTGGTTAAAATATTGTTTTGCCTGTGTACTGATCATTCCAAGATGTAAAAAGCAGGTTCAATACAACACAACAGAAAAAGCAAGTGTGCATTAAGGTGGTATTTACCTCATGAGTGGCACTGTGACAGTTCATGCACAAATCCTTCCCGAATGTTTAAATTGTGTAATCATATCCTTCTTTAAACTTGATGTGTTGCTTTAGTGGAACACTGAGATTGTTGAATTAAATTGCTAGGCCAAGGCTCTCATGAAGCATTTCGTAAACAGATGTGTCTCTTTTTGTCTGGTGCAGCTGTTTACTGTCCTGTGTGCCAAGTCCACAAAACAGTTCATGGAGTGACTGTAAAAAACAGGTTTTCATGAAGACTTGGTTTTCCTGTTTGAGGCATGGGAACAGATTCAGAGTTGAGTTTTCTGTTGGAATATGATTCTGTTGAGTAGTAAAATGATTCTTTTGTGCTATTTGTCAGTGTGCCAAGTTGAACAGTTTCAAGTGCAGCTATTATTAAACACAGATGGACAGAAACTATTTGGCAAGCGTAATTGTACACATCATCAAGTATTCTTTTCGTTTCTCATGATTGATCTGGATGATTCTCTTATATGGTAATTTTCAGTTTAAAGACAGTATTTTCTTAGATCAGCAGTCTCACATACTTGCTGTACATTGTTTCTTCTTTCAACTTTTCAGCTAATGATGCCTGGCAGTAAAAATTGTATGTTTAGTAAGTCTTTTCTCTACTTTCATATTATAGTGGTAATGTTTTCTGTAGAGGAACAGACTAGAACAGGACTAGAAGGAGAACACAGATGGCCAAAGATGGTCTACTCGAACAAAACGAGAAGGCTGCAGAGTTCTCTGTTATCAGATTAGTTTGTCTCTAAGTAAAAAAATTCAAAATTATGGGTCAAAATTATGAGAATGTACATGCCCTGAATTCTTGCAAAACAGAGGAAGTGTCTTTAAATCTAATGATCTAGGACTACAGATACATGTGCAGGCAGGGATATACCAAAATGGCAATCAGTAGCTTTATCATCATCATTGAGTGAAGAAAAAGCGAATAGAAGGAGAATGACCGGAGTGCTCCTCAGAGCCACACCATTAGGCAGCCTGTAGTGAGAGCAGCTCTCTGTTCTCTCCCTCTTTTCTTTCCGTTCCCAGTGCTTCTTGGCAGGCACAGGCAGCAGGAATGTGAGGTTGCTCTGTGCTCCTCTTTGCTGGCCTGCTGGGGTGTGAGTGCCTGGTCCCGCGTTGCTGCTGGCTGTTCAGCTAAGGCTAGGATGGGCTGGACTGCACTGCACTGCACTGCACTGCACTGCACTGCACTGCACAGCACAGCAATGCAGTGCGCTGGCCGATTGTTGTCTCTGCAGCACCGGGAGGGAAGAGGAGCCGCTCCCTGGCGCCCCAGCAAGGCATGGCCTCCCCTTCCTGTGTGAGGCGCTGATGGCTACCAGATGGCGGGTGAAGAGAGAGAAGGAGGGGTCTTATACTCTCTCCCTTTTATTATTCTTTCTATCCTTCTGACTCTATATTGTTATTTTTCTTTGCATCCTCTACTTTTCTTACATCTTTTTTATACCTTTCTATTTCTCTGCCTCGCTTGCTCCAATAATTAATTAATCTTTTAATAAAGGAAGATGAGAAGGAAGTGATGGTACAGTGGGTACGGAAAGTATTCAGACCCCTTTAAATTTTTCACTCTTTGTGTCATTGCAGCCATTTGCCAAAATCAAAAAAGTTCATGTTATTTCTCATTAATGTACACTCAGCACCCCATCTTGACAGAAAAAAACAGAAATGTAGAAATTTTTGCAAATTTATTAAAAAAGAAAAACTGAAATATCACATGGTCATAAGTATTCAGACCCTTTGCAGTGACACTCATATTTAACTCACATGCTGTCCATTTCTTCTGATCCTCCTTGAGATGGTTCTGCTCCTTCATTGGAGTCCAGCTGTGTTTAATTAAACTGATTGGACTTGATTAGGAAAGGCACACACCTGTCTATAGAAGACCTTACAGCTCACAGTGCATGTCAGAGCAAATGAGAATCATGAAGGAACCGCCCAAGGAGCTTAGAGACAGAACTGTGGCAAGGCACAGATCTAGCCAAGGTTACAAAAGAATTTCTGCAGCACTCAAGGTTCCTAAGAGCACAGTGGCCTCATAATCCTCAAATGGAAAAAGTTTGGGACGACCAGAACTCTTCCTAGACCTGGCCGTCCAGCCAAACTGAGCAATCGTGGGAGAAGAGCCTTGGTGAGAGAGGTAAAGAAGAACCCAAAGATCACTGTGGCTGAGCTCCAGAGATGCAGTAGGGAGATGGGAGAAAGTTCCACAAAGTCAACTATAACTGCAGGTGCTTTTATGGCAGAGTGGCCCGACGGAAGCATCTCCTCAGTGCAAGACATGAAAGCCCGCATAGAGTTTGCCAAAAAACACATGAAGGACTCCCAGACCATGAGAAATAAGATTCTCTGGTCTGATGAGACCAAGATTGAACTTTTTGGCATTAATTCTAAGCGGTATGTGTGGAGAAAACCAGGCACTACTCATCACCTGCCCAATACAATCACTACAGTGAAAAAGTGGTGGGAGCATCATGTTGTGGGGGCAAGGAAGAATGGCAGAGGATCCCCAAATCCAGGTGTGAAAAACTTGTTGCATCATTCCCAAGAAGACTCATGGCTGTACTAGCTCAAAAGGGTGCTTCTACTCAATACTGAGCACAGGGTCTGAATACTTATGACCATGTGATATTTCAGTTTTTCTTTTTTAATAAATTTGCAAAAATTTCTACATTTCTGTTTTTTTTCTGTCAAGATGGGGTGCTGAGTGTACATTAATGAGAAATAAAATTAACTTTTTTGATTTTGGCAAATGGCTGCAATGACACAGAGTGAAAAATTTAAAGGGGTCTGAATACTTTCCGTACTCACTGTATACCTGAACTTACAGGCATCCAGGAGGCTACTGTATGTGACATGCAGGGTTTCTCCAGGTGTCTGAGTCAAAAAGATGTCACTATGACTCACAGAATAATTGTACAGTGTCCTTTGAGAGTTTGAGAGTGTCCTTATTAATAAATAACATTACCATAAGTAACCTTATCATTTTTGGATATAATGAATCCGTAAATGACATTTTAACATTAAGCCTTGTCACTGTAGCTGGACACATATATTTGTTATGGTATGTGTCATCTTGTTCAGCCTTACTAACCTTAACCTTACTTGATCAACATTACTAATACAAGTCGTTTCATGAAGCAGGTATACCAAGTTAGCTGAACATCTGAATATGAGAGAGACTTGTTTCTGAGTACATTTTCCAGATTTTAGAGGTTTTTAACTTTTCCTGAAAAAGGTAAAGAAGCTCACTGGGATGCACCTAATCCTCATTTTCTGTCATTGGTCGATCTGCTGTTGATTATAAAATCAGTAAATTAATTTAAATTAATTATACGATCTATTATATGTTAGAAAATTATGCTGATCAGTGTTTCCATGGGCCTATACTAGTATCTAGTATATAGTATCCTGAACGATTTTTAAAAATTTGTCAATTGACAGTTTAGTGGGCGGTTACTGCTAATTGACTACTTGTTTAATTGACCATCCGTTTCAGCTCTATAATGAGACTTTCATGTAGTTTAATGCTATTTCATGTATTTAAAGACCTGTCAGTCCATTAGAAAGTAACAGCCTAATGTTGTGAGTGTTGTCTGAAGCTTTTGTTGCCAGATGACTTGTGACCAATACCTTTGAAAAACTGCCTTGTTTTTACATTTTTAAGATGGGAAATTTTTCCAACATAAGATATCATCAACCAGTTTTCCATTATGTCAAAACTGCCAGTTGTGTTCTTCAAAATGAAACAGTAGATGCAGTTGCAGATTACCAAATAATTTCCAGAAGGTCGTCCAGATAATTGACAGACATGTGCTGTCTGTTTGGAGATCCTCCAGACTTGTTTTAAAAAGAGACTTTCCCAGGGAGCGTTTGTTGTATTGCTCTGCTGAATTTGAAAGTCTGGAGAAGTTTAGTGCTTAAAAATGCTGAATGATCAGGTTTGAGGGCAGCTTTTGAAGTTAGAAATATGCACGACTCTATCTGTTCACATTTAACTCCAAAGGCTCACCTGTCGTTTCCCACACACACTCACAGACACACACATGCAGCTGGCACTCTAGTTATGTGATGTGTGTGATCTGACCCTAGCCGCTGTGTCTGCAGCCCCTTAATATAGCCCACTGCTGTCATAGTAGTTTTTGCCCCTCTTCCCTTGCTCAGTGCTGTGTGAGCACCAGTACATGTGCACACTTGTCCGAGCCTGAGGACAAGCTGAGTTAGACAGAGGGTCCTGGGGTGTCAGCCTAGAGACTAGATGTGAAATATTGCTCCTGACCTGTGTAATTTCCCAAGTTACTGTGAGACAGACAGGCCCTCAATAAAAGGGATGTTGTCTGCATCTAATCTACTTTTTCAAATCAGTTTCTGTGCGAATCCTCAAAACAAACTGAAGTGGACAGGGAAAGATGGATAGCTTTTTGTTATTCCCCAGTAGTCCTGTTGTGGCCACCGTTCCTGATTGCATTAGAGTTACTATGGCACTGCCTGATATCTTTGGCCTGGCCTCAAGCCAGAGGACTTGGTTTAACTTGCACACATGCACATACAATCATGCACAAACACAAACACACACACACACACACACAAACACATATACTGAGAGAGACATAGAGATGCAGCAGAGACCCCTGCTCCGTAGAGAGTGTTCTTTTCCAGCCTGTTTGGAAGAGTGTGAAGGACCTACTCCCCTTGTCCACCCACTTTTTTTGGCATTTCACTGAATCCTCCCTGGCACTCCTCTCTTCTTTTTATGCTTATGGTGTGTCTTAGAAACCTGTGGACAGTGGCATTAGGATAACAGCTGTTGTTTGAAACCAAAGCAGACCAAAAGGTTGGTAATATAACTTTACATCAAATAACTGTTCAGTAGTATAAGTTTAGTAGCAGTTTACTTTGTTCTTTCTGGTTCAGAATACAGGCAACTGTTCATGTTGGTAAATGTTAGAGAAAATATAGCTAAAGTCATAGTGTTTGAAAGTGGTGAGATCTGTAAGGTCTTATTCTAAATGGTGTGATGTCCCCTGTGTGGTTCTGCAAAGGGAGTTTCTAACACAAGCCTTTTCTAATAAGCAGTTGTATGTGTAAAGGTGTTTTGTGTAACAGGCTATTAAATTTAGCAGAGACATTTACGGGACATTTTTACTTTATGAATAGTAGCTTTCTTAACATCTGTGGTGTTTATAATAGCTTACTAAGTAGTACACATTGGACTAGCTGTTGCCTAGTGGTGCTGCAAGAAAAATCTGCTTCTGTGTCATATCCTTAAAGCCTTAGGGAACTTGTGTTTCTTCCTTGGTTTTTAAAATGTAACTTTTTGAATTTGATGTAGTATGTTTTTAACTTAATTAATGTCACAGTCTATGTTCCACAGTGAGTTTTTCTTATTTATTTAACTGTTATGTACACATTTGGCTGGACTGCACTCTTCAATTGTGTACAGGCCAATAGGCGGTGAAAAGTGAATTGTTTAAGCCCCTCTCATGAGCGGTCAAGGAACAGTGTGATCATTTGAACTGAGTTTGCCATGCCAAAGGAATGTGTTGAATTCTAACGATGCAGCTTTGACAAGTGCATGTGACTCTGTGCAAGAGCTTAGACTGGCGTGGGCAGCAGAAGCAAAGGCAGTGGGATGAAAACAGGAGAGCAGAGGGCAGGTACTGAAAAGAAAGAATTCACAGGATAAAAATGTCAAGGTTGTGGCAGAGCAACATTTTAACCTCCCACTTATCTGAGCAAAATATTAAAATTGTCAGACCAAACACCAGGGAGATACTAGTGCAATCTATGTGATAAACCTGTGTTCTGGGGAGTAACATATTTTGGAGTCAGATGAGCTGGTCTTTATCTCTAGTACAGCTTTGGTTCTCATGGCTGAGAGTGGGCTGCCATCTGCACGCACAAGCCGTCCTCAGAGCACGCAGATTGAATAGGCCACTGTATGAACATGGGTAATTAAGTACATTGAGTCTGGGAATCATTTTCAGCAAAGATTCACATTGGTTACATAAAGGAACCATAGTAATTGTGGTGTTAATGTATCAGCCAGGGAGTAGTTAAACATAAAGACAGGCAGAAACTTGTTCTTTCCATAAGCACCTGATGTCATTTGACAATAGGTTTTAAGTTATTTTGACATGTTTGTGCATTAATGTGACAGGCTTTTCAGTCGATTTCTTTAAATAACTGAAACAGAAATTTGTCATTTAACTTGATACCTTTACAAATTTTACAAAAAAAAAAAAACCTGGCCAGTGCATTTAAGTACAGTGAACAATGTCCATTTCTCCATGTCCTAAGCTTAATGTTATTTCCTACTCAGTAGAGTAATAGGTATTGATTTGTGACCTGGATTTTGCCCTTGCCCACAAACTAATGTGAGTGCATTTTCACCATGCTGGAGGAGTAATAGCTATGAATTATAAGAAAGTGAGAAATTATTTAAGTAATAGAGCAAATGTTGGCTGGCCATGATATTTGGTGCATGTCTGACAGATGAACCCACTACATTTAAATTCCTGTCATGATGTATAATTTGTGTGGATGGTATATATTTTCAGTTCTTGTCATTAGTTACATTTATAGTCTTTCATTCCCATGTGCTCACAGATTAAAAGCCCAGTCAGAATTTGAAAAGATCATGCAAGGGAGTAAGAATATTTGAAAACAAATAATGTTGTTCACCAAATGGAAGTTTATTATGCTAACTGCTAACTCTGGTTATTCCTTTTATAGATTACATAGACTGTCTTTGCATTATTGAACTGTAGTTAGTGGTTTTATACTATTTTGTTTCTTCTTTCCATTAATCACCTTTTGCCCTGCAAATGGAGCATATCTTGTTACCACTTTTGCTTCAGCGGGAGGAAATGGCAATAATCCAAGAGCTTTAGAAGCACTAACATTTTTTAAACATTTGGTTTGTGGACTGAAAAGGTTAGTAAGGGAAACCTTTTAAGAGACGCTGTGTGTGAGAGATGGTGTGTGCAGGTGAGCTGAGTACAACTGAGTGCAAGCTGCTAGAAAAAAATCTGCAGGCATGCAAGCACACACCCACAGAGGCCAACCCACAGTTAGAGAGAAGACATTTTTGGGGCAGTTTGCGTAATAGTTGAGTTGGCAAAATATTTTGCATTGTTATCTTTGCTGCACATGTTGGTGGCTTAAAATGCTTGTGCTCAAGGAATACCACACATTCCTTACCAAATGTGAATTGCTGTACGGGAATCACACGAACACACATGCAGCACACAACCTCTGAGGTATGTGTTGACACCACACATTCCCTTTCAACTGAAAGTGAAGCAGTATCATCTGAATGTGACAACAGAGAGTGGAGGTGTGTAGCAGTTTCAGGGGACTGGTTAAAAAAGGAGGTGTGTCTTGAAGTTGGCTGAGTAACAAGCCTAGGCAAGCTCAGCTCAGCTTGTAGAACAGGATGCCAAATTAATGAGTACTATGAAAGGTAGCTTATTGAAACCATTCAATGTTTCCTTATCCTCTAAGTTACATATTAAATAATTTCAATAAATTTCAAACATCTGTTAACTGGAATAACTGGGATCCTAAATTGTACTGGAATCTTATTTTGTCTTTTGTTCTGCTGAGTAATCAGGCACCACTTTTTGATCGCAACACTACTGGCAATGCAGAACTGCATATCAGAGTCCATTTCCTTATCGCTATATGCGGCATCTCAAGCCATTTCCTAGTGGACGGATTCTGGCAAGAGAGGGACTAATTAGATGATGTCCAAAGCAACCTCTTACTGGGCACTAAATGCAATTTGGAATAATTTTCATTGAACTGATTGGATTAGACTTCTGCTGCACACTGCATGGATAAGAATGCACACACAGAATGGACTGAAGTATTAACATCATACATATTTTCCAGCTTTTTTAAGCTTACTTGTAATCAGTCAGGATGCCTTAAAACATGCCAGATACATAACACAACTGGAAGCCTCATTATTTAACAATTAGGCCAAACAGTACTGCATAAACATACCTCATTCAACATTCTCACCCACAGATATTTTCAGGCCTCACTATTGGAGAAATCATCCATCTCAATATGCAGTGGTCCCCCTGCAGGAAACAGTGGAACAAACAGTGGAACTGCCATGGGTCTGCTGCTCTACCCACAACCTGCTGTGAATCCCTCTGCCGCTGCATGCTCATTTATCAAAACATTAAATATAAAAATATCCAACAATGTCTGTTCTGTCTGTGGACAAAGACGGATGTCTTTGCACTGAGACGTGCATATGCAGGAGTGAATAAAAGGCCACGCTGGGAATTCAAAGTGGGATGGTGCACTGGCATGTGCACAGCTTGTCAAGTAGTGGCTGATATTTTTGGTTCTACCCACCTATCTTGAGCCAGTGTATTGTAGGTGTACTTTAGAAGCGATGAGCAATGGGGGTTGGGGTGGGCAGTTGTTGCCAGGGGAGGTGTGTGTTATTTTCAGTCTATTGTGTCTACTTCCTGTGGGTCAGGGGTTATTGGAGCAGGGTGTTGCAGACTTTACGGAGTAAGAGGAGGGGAGGGAAGTCAGCAGGGTAGACAGGAAAGTGGCCAGACTCACTCGACAACAGTGGCTGGACAACAGCTTTCTTCTCTCGTTCTTATTTGTGCAAAGCTTGGACTCTTAAGAACCAGGTAAAGAGATATGAATTGCATTTTAATAACTTGCCATTCTGGACTTTGTTTTTCTTTTGATCATGCACATGCTGTTGTTATTAGCCTTTAAAAAATGTGATTAGATTTGAAACTGTTAGCAGAAGGTCAGAGAGTTGGCTGTCAAATGATTGATTCTTTAACCTTAGTATGGAAATGTTTGTTTGTTGCAAAAATTTGGAAGACGGGATGTGGATGGAAGCTTGATGTCTCTTACATAACATGAACGCCACCTGAATGGTGGTGTCATTTTGCAAATTAGGTTGTCAAGAGCATCAATAGCTGCACTGTGAATCAGTACTACAGCATGATTAATCCTTTAGTGAATCAGATAGAAACAACTGAAATAACAACCTTTACTAATTGCTTAGAAAACACTATGAATGAATGTCCATCACAACAACACATGCACTAAATAATTGTCATGCAGTGTGCATGTTTGTTATTGTCATGCAGTGTGCATGTTTGTTATGGGAGGAACTCTTGAGTGAGCAAGGTTCATTCTCTAAGCATAATTGTCTTGCCTTTGTTCTGCAGTCAGGTGTCAGTGCTGGGTTGTTTTGCACATGTATTTTATTGGTCACTGTAAAGTTACAGCACCTGATAGTGTGACGACATTTAACACATCCAAAGCCCTTTTACTAGCTTTTCTACAGCTCTTATACAGCCATTTGAGTGCTACATAAATAGCTCCACTCTGTAGCACTTACTGTCATTTTTGAAAATTATAAATAATGCAGACGTTGACATTGATTCCTATCAGTGGATGCTGAAAAATATTAACTTGGCAGACTGGTGAGGCGTGTGCAAAACAGTCAGCACTGCAGACCCTTGCCTGTGGTATCTCTGGCTTGTTTAAAGGTGGTACACCAATGAGGGATCATTACCTTGAGGCTCCACAATTCACTTGTTGTTAGCTATAAAATAGGTGATTTGGCTTCCTTGCTTCTTTGATTGATTTTAGACAGAGAAACGCTTGTGTAGACATGTTCAATTGTTGTTTTCGTGGAGCTACAGAAATGCTGCTGTATAGATACTGTAGATATACATTAGGTTGCTTGATGTCATTTCAGATTCATCTCTCACTCTCAAATTGGGATTGTGTATTTTACAAAACCTTGATGTGTAATGTCAGCAAATCATTGATTTTGGTTATTGTATTATCACAGTGCATATGTGATTCTGTTTTCTTCTTTCTCCATTCAAAGCACAGCTGTGACATTTTTTCAGGACAGCATGTGTAGGATTTCCTTTAGTGAGTCTGACATTGTCTAATTGCATTGTTGGGCATCTTGATCTAATCCTCAGTTTTGTGGACAATCTATGAGACATCAATTGCTGCAGCATAATGTAAATGTTAATATATAGAAGAGCTTCTAAAGTTAGTACGAGACAAACTCCCAAACACAACTACAATGACAAAAGGAGGCAAAACAGGAAATCTTTTTGCCCAGAGTGTGTGTTGGGAACAGATGACCAGGAAGATAAAAAGCGCTAACAAAGTGGAAACTTCCACTAAGGGATGTTATTTTGCCTTGTGTGTGTGTTTTTTCTCTCTTTTTCTCTGTTTCACAAAGCCCCATGTTTCCTGGAAAACACAGTTGAGAGGTACTGTAGTTGTTTTAGTTTTGATGTAAAGGCTAATACTGAGTGCTGAACAGTTTCCTACATTATATGCACCTCCTGACGCTTCTGTGCCCCCTCAGTCATACATGATGTGAGGTTGTGTTAATGTTTAAACCTGGTCCGTTTGAGTTAATGCTTTACCCTGTGAGCACGGTTTGAGGCTAAAACCTGTACAGGGCAGCTGGAGGGTAGTTGCGTTTTTTAAGGGGGGTTAAAGGATGGAGGGATGGCTTAGAGGTGGCACATGTTATATCTGATTGGTGAAAAATGGATTGGGCCTTTCTTGTTTTATTAAAAAAATACACCGCAGTCCGAATCAACAATCACGTACATTACAGGCTAACTTAACTTCCTTATACTATCTTCTGTTATCTTCCTCTCACTCTCTCGATCCTTCCCTCCCTATGTCTGTGGATACTCGAGTGAATTATATGGAACGATGGACGGAGAGTTCCTGTCCCCGCCCTTCAAGAAAGAGTTAGTGCAGCGAAGACAGCAATTACACAGTTGCCTATCCAAGCCATTGGAGTAACAGTGATACTGCGGTTGTGGGCAAGGGACCATAGAATTGCTTAATGGGAATACCTGTTCAATAAAGCCTCAGAGGATATAATATCTGCATTTGAAAGCTTTGGTAAGCATCCCTTGTTCCTTTGCAGATATTTTACATAATGCTTCATGCAAAAATCTAGAGTTTGATAATAGTTTTAAATTTAAACCATGTTTAATGCTTTGTTGTAATGGACCTGTGTATTGACAGTTTGATTGTGATTCCTGTTTTTCCAGAAAGTCTTGTTTTTGATATAAACAAGTTTGAAGAATCAGGACTTTGTCTTGTTATAAAGTCACCTGTGACAGGACTTATATTAATAACACCTGTTTGCCCTTAAGATGGTCTCATGAGAATGTTGGTCTTTGTGTACGCTGTTTGCAAAGATAGCAGTATGACTACCAAGGTCTGTGTTCTTTGGACAGCTACCGTAGATTGTTAAGGCTGGGGTCAGATGGCGCCTGGCTGGGTGAGAATTTCACAGCTGCACATGAAAGCAGTGCGGCTGTTGGATGGTAAATTGAGAGAGGGAGTGAGGGATTGTGTAGATGATGAGGGACGGGAGCTTGCTTGTTTTGATCATATAGTAGGTGCTCTTTATGGATCAATATGTTGTTGGTGAGCGTGCTTATAGGGTACTGTCTGACCGATGTATTGAAGACTTTCACAACAGGCTTCTTATGTAGACAGCTGATGAGACTAGATATGTTATTTTTCCTTCTGACTTTAAACCATTTATTAAAATCAACATCCATATTTATCAAGCATCTCAGAATAGGAAATCACTCCTGACTACAAATTTTGACTGTGGTGTATTATTGGTCACATTTTTAGGAGTGAAAGTAAGAGCACCTAGGACACTTAGGAGATCACCACCAAAATCTAGTAGAGCTCCAGAGGTGTCCTAACAGGTTAGGAGTTGCCAGGAGGTGGTGTTCAGAAAGAGACAAGCAGACTCTGTAGGAGGAGAGATCTTTTAATTACATTTGGCATAGCAAAAAAATACAGTTTTTGTGACAGATCTTGTGTGGGATGCAGTTGTTCAATCAACAAGAACCTGATCTTTCCACAGAAACCAAAGCTATTGCAGTGTTAGATTTTTTATTAATAAATAAATAAAATTAATTTATTAATAAAGCAGGTGCAGCTTTGTAATGGTGATTGAGTCTGTCAAACCCAACAGTTCCAGCCATAATAAATCAATAATAAAGTTTTGATCGCTCTTATGGCATTACTGATAATGCACAGGTGTGCTCATTTCGACAAAAAAATGAAGATTCAATTACAGTTATGCAAATTACAGGTTTCCCTGGATTTGCTGGTGTCCTGATGATGGTGCACAATTTAAAATCATTGTCCCAAGCTCTCTCAAAGAATCCCTATATGAACTAAAAATGTTATCATTAGCATTAATACTCGACTGGTTAAGAATGTGAACTACTTTTGTGAGTACTGATTTAGTGACCAAATGGCCCTGATCCACTCAATAATTTTCTGTTATTTTGCTTTTTGCCTACACACATAAAGACTTGTAAACTGTCTCAACAAATCTCAACTTTAAAAAAATAAAACATCTCTATAATGTCTATTTGGTCCCAGATTTATGGGGATTTTCCCTCACTGAAGGTGAGAGTAAGACCCTTCATAAATAACTGTCATTTGTACTCTGAGGTCAGAGTGTTTTTATTCTTAAGGACTTTCAGCAAGATTTTGAGATGACGGATTATGCGATGCTTAAACACAGGCCCAGGTGGTGTCTACAGAATACCATAAACACACCACACACAAACATCACAACTGAACACTGTCTTTACATTACACAGCAGATGTCAGTTCACTGGTTTATTTCTGGCAAAGTTTGAATGTGCAAATGCTTCCTCCATAGTATGTGCCCAGCTGCATTAAAAAACAACTGTTCTGATTTTTTGGTATGGAGCCAACTTGTTTGGCCTTGTAGCCTGTGCAGAGACTGGTGCTGGCTCCTATGGCTGCACCAGTTTCTTACAGAGCCTCATTAACATGCTATTTAGCTGTGGGGAAAAAAAATCAGTTTTCACCATTTACATAAGCAAATGTGGCATTTATAAGATTGAGGTATTTTGAGCCACAACTGTGTCTTAATGTATGTAGTTGAATGTTTTGAATAATCATAGTATGAGATACTAACCAAACAGAAGGTCATCCATGTAAAACACTACAGATTTGACTGCATGGATGAATGAAGCTTTACCTTCTACTGCGTGATTTTTAAATAATTTAGTACGTTTCGTAACATAAATTTACAGATAATGCTGATAATACACCCTTTTTTCAGACAAAGATTCTACATTGAATTAGCAAACGTCAAAGGCGTCAGAGGTTTTTGCTGCTTACAGTCCTTCATAATAAAAAGTACAGACAGTATATGAGGCCTTGCTGTGTTATTGCAAGGTCAGTCATTTGTAGTCCATTAAAAATGGATGTCTATTTTCTGAGGACTTCTGGATTTGGGCTTTGGTTCTTCTGGAAGAATTGAGGCTTAAGATTCTCGCTGTTGAGTATTTGACCTGTGTGGGAAGATGGAGCGCTCGCACACAAAGCAAGGATGTGATATTACAGTTTAATAAGGATGTGCTCTTGTTTTCTCTTGGACCAGCATTATACTATGGACATGGATAACAATTCAAGTTCAGTGATACTTGGGACTTACAACTGTTGGTTGTGGGTGGTTCTCAAATGGAGACATAAGGGTTCAATAGGATTCACTTAGGGACATATAAGCTTAGTGCTGTTTTTACTTCACTCATCTGTTTGCCTGGGTGGTCCCATTTTTTGCTATTCTCACTGTTTCTTTGTTAATTTCTCCTGATGTCTCTACTCCTCCTATTGATGTTGTGAAAAGGGACTTTTATATTTCCCACTTAACTGTTTATTTGGATAATAAATTTTTGTCAGTTGTTCTCCTTAATAGAGGACAGTATACCTGGCTTTCACAGTAATCCACATTGGCTTTTCAATTTTTTGCTTCACTGTTGCCCCATGCACGGTAAAGAATTACTAGATAATTACTGTTAAATTGAGGTTATGTTTTCTTTGGACAAGATAATCACTTATCACTGATTTGCCTTGTTTTTCTAAAAGCATTGCCTTCCTACAGCTCTGTTTCTGAGACCTGTTAAGAGTCTAGTCGGGAGGGTAAAATCCAGATAATAGTACTTCTGCTTATGCATGAAGGTGCAGTCTCATGCATGACTTGGAGTCCTCAGAGCTTGTGTGCACTTTATTTGTACAGCACATCATTGCCTTTACCATGCAGGTGTTTTGTGAAAAGCTTAAATACTTCCAACAACATGGAGCACTGAATAGCGAAGCACTGCCTCAGTATTGGTTGAAAGTAAGAGCTTTCTGACAATATTATACATTTTACAAATTCTTCTTATCACTTCTTATGTATCTTTGCAACATGAGGGGAAGTGTTTTGGGGGGTTGGGCAGTAATCTGCCCAAGGAGAACTTTTGTGAAGTAATGTAGAGGAAGCTGTCCATGCTGTGGCATTTCTGACCTCTTTTAATGAGAGTGCAGATGGCAAACAGAATCATAAAGTCTCCACAGGAAGCAGAGGAAAGCTCCAATCCAGGGAAGAGGATGAAGCCCTGAGATGCAGCACAAGGAAGAGAAAGGCAAGGAAAATGATTTATCTGTAATTATGAGCTGTGCACAGACTTTCTATTTGCAATGTAAATGAAGACATGAATATTTCACGGCTGTAAACAGGGACAAGAGAAGATAGCTAGGAAAAGGAATGTGATTGGTGAGATGCGATAGGTTTGAAAGCTCCCATGAAATGCTATGTCTTCTTTAATTAATGTGATGTATTTCCTTTTGAAAAAGGATGTTGGATGGGAGATAACACAGTGATAGGTCATTTATATGAATGTGATATCATTAAGCTACCTGAAAGACAGTTGGACAGACTAGACTTAAAAATGTGTGATATTGGTCTGTGTCTTTCACACTAAAAGCTCTGTTAGACAGCATCACACTGTTTATTTTCAATAAATCTAATAAATAAAATGTTAATTGAATAATAGCTGATAGCAGTAATGTCCAAAATGATAAAAGTTAAGACTCCAGACTGCAACAGAAATGGAATAACTTCAGTGGTAAATGAAATCATTTTGCTTTTATCAGTTGAATATGTTCTGTGCACTCCCACTACATATTTGTAACTTGTAACACACATACACTCTACGCTCCCCTGGTCCCACCCCTTCTCAGTTGGCTGTGGCAGTTCTGAGGGTCTGTGACGACCTGATTACATAGAACAGGAAGTCAGAGGAGGGAGAGGTCACTAACTGCAGCCCCTCACATACACTGCAGCACATGATAAAGCCAGAAGGCACAAACAAGGATAATAACACCACGACCATACGTGTTTCTCACAATCAATAACAGGAATACTCCAAGACAGGAGAGCTCCAGTGGATATACAGGTTTCACGGTAGGTTTAATGTTTTTTATGGAACCTTAGTGTTTATATCCTGGACAATTTAACCTTAGAACATTATATTTTGATCTTGTTGCCTCTGATAGACAGCAGTTGGTGTTTAGGCCTTGCAAGGTCAGTGGAAAATGTTCACCTGCAAATCACATGTTTGTGTAACTCTATTGCCTTCTTCCATGTAGGAATTATTATGTTGAAACAGTGCTGTGGAATGATGGCAGAATCATTTTCACAGTTCACCAGGCAGTGCTAAAAGCCTCTAATATTAATTTGCTTTTCATTATTGGCCCAGTTACACAATTTCCATACCAGAGAAAAACAGAATGTTGTATTTTTAAAAAGCTGCTACTAGTTACATTATTAATCTAAATGTCACTTGGGTTTATACTGCTGTCTTTATTCTAACTTGTGAGGGAAGGAAATCAGCTGTTGAGAAATGATTAGTTGTAAACAAAATAGTTAGACTTGCTTTATATCCTAGTCATTGAGCAGGGATACTTTTACTGACATAAGGGACAAGGCTGAGCAGTTATGAAGGCTTTGGGACCAATGTGTGTGCCTAATTTAGAGTCTTGTACCAGATACACATGAAATATCTGGACTCTTGTAGGTGTAGGTAAAATCCTGAGCTGTTTGAATGCATATGGATGGATTAGCACATTTGTTCAATTTATCACACTCTTTGTTGTGAATAGAATATTGCACTTCCCATCTGCTGTGGCAGCTGTAATTCACATCATGTTAATGTACATTATATTTAAGATGTTATCTCAACAGAACAAATCAAGATTGTTTACCTTGTCACAGACTGGTGGTAGAATTGGCTTTTAATTATTGTCCAGAATGCTGTATCTTAGGCATGCACATTTTTCATGGAAGTCCCCACTCCTTCCAGCAGGCGGAGGGCCTATGACGTTGGCAGAAGTGTCTCACTTAGCCAAAGGCCATGCACTCTTGCTTGTACGTTAACTGCCCTCACTGGAGCTCAAGGATGTAAAAATAGCTGTTTAGCAAGAATCCCAGTCATGTCTCACTAACAAAGACTGATTTATACAAGTTGCGGCACTAAACATAGAGAAGCTTTTGTCCCTCCCCTCCTTCTCCTTCTGCAGACCTCGTCACAAAGGCCATGAGCGCCAAAACCCCTGACGCTCTTGACACTCCTCTCTTAGAACAGCTTTTGTTCAGCACAGTCTTAGTGCCCTGATAGTGAGGCTTGGGGAAGCACTGTGGTCGACGAGATTGCGTATTTGTTTATTGCATTTGTGTCACACTGGAGTGTCATGGACATACTTTGCAGTTTTGTTGCGTGTCTGCGTCAGCAGATAGAGTCACTTAATATTCAGGTATTTGTCCAAATAATTGAAAATGTCAAATGCACGTTATGAAGTTCATCTTTTGATCTTTCCTCCCCTGAGCCCTCTATATTGTTCAAACACAACATGATTGCCTGCCGCTGACGGTACGAAGTGAGAGGTGGGGAGAATTCTTTCTAATCTAGGCTGATTTGTGTAGAAATTGCCCTTTGCCAAAAAGACAAAAGTTATGATTTCAAACAAACATTTGTTCGGGTGAAAATGTTTACACTATTTTCACATTGTAGCCTGAAGCTATTGCAGTAAATCAAATGAAATTCAAATGCCCTGTGGCATTTCATCTATATTTTTTTACATGATCGCTGAATAAGATTACAGCACCTGATGCTTCATTTACATTTTTCTCATCTCACTCTAGATGTCCTTATTCCTTCTAATGAGACCGTCATGAAGAACTCACACACATTAACACACTGTTATATGTTTAATTTCCTGCTTGGGAGAGATACACTGTGAAAGTAAAGCCAATACAGGGAAGGTTGTTTTAAAAAAAAAAAAAAAAATATATATATATATATATATATATATATATATATATATATATATCCTTATTCACATATCATATCCACTGACCATAAAAGGTGGTTTGCTGTCTGTGTGGCCACAGAATGTTGCAGTGATTTCTGGCAGATAAAATGAGAGCACATACTAATTTCATCTGTTATCACAGAAAATCTTGACCTTCTCTCTCTCGTCTTCACCCTGTGCTTGTCTTGTAGCCTATCTCTCCCTCGTTCTATCTGTTGTGCTGTATTTTTCTGAGGAACAAACAGAGAAGCTGTCCTAGTCAGGATGAGTCAGTGCAGCTGGGGTGCAGGTCATTTACCCACAGCCCACTCAGACGGGACAGATGGCTCAGCCACTCGCATGCTGCTAAGTGCTATCTATGCCTTCAGTCTGCGAGCTAAGCTAATGCTATCACCTAAATGGGGAGAATTCAGCTTTCTAAGTAGCGCCTAATAGCACACCACTAAAATGGTAAACATCATGTCTCAGATTAAATGTACATTCTCCAAGGTATTTAAGTGCATGGCCTCTTTTTGTGATTTTGAAACACTGTTGTTAAAGCATTGTCGCTGTGTGGATTTAAAGAAATCAATTAGTAATCAGACTTAGCACAGAAAACGGGCTCCTCTGTGTGCCAGTTTCTCTTTTCCTTGACCCATGGCCAAGTCAGGTCCTTAGTGCTTATAAAGAGTACATATATCAATCATACACTAGAATTGATACCCATCACTGGCTCACACAGTGCTCTTCTAATGTGCCCCTTCAGTTATGGTTTTGTCAAGTTAAGATAATAGTTCACTTTGTGTTGTGTGAAAAATGCAATATATATTTTGATGCCTTTTGTTTTTTCACAGTGAGAGTGAGCAACATGAAGTGTTTACAACCCATAGTGTCCTTTAAAATGTCCTACAATCATCTTTGGTCCATTGGATTTAATGTTCAAAGGGGGCACATCCACTGAAACACAAAATACTCACATTTCATATACTGTCAATGACAATGTTATTGTCATCAAAACAGCATGCCCATGTTCATGTCATGAAAGGACAAGGCTTCTGTATTACCATTAGAAATATAGAAGATGAGTTTGATTGGATTTAGAATGCAGCTTAACAGCCTATGACAATAATACATTTGCATTAGCAATTAGTGTACTTAAAGACTTTTTAGGCTGCATTAAGCCATCTAACCCATGAAGCACAATTAGCCTTTTAAGCACAGTAACACTGGAGTTGGTGGAGCTTGAATGGCATTCATATATTCAAACAAATGAGTTAGATCAAGCTCCTGTAGTGGGAGACTGGTCACAAAGTGTATTTGTTTTATTAACAAATTTTACCACATTTTTGAGTCTTGCCATTTTTTTACATAGTGGTGCCATATTGTGTCATTACATCCCCTAGGATGAATTTTAGTACCACACAGGGCCTCAGTGTTCAATCCAATGTCTGATAAGAGAATGATGTGGCTTCTTTCATGCTCTATAACTTGCAAAGGAAAAGACACTGAAGTGCTGCACAAACAAAACCGAATCAGCTTTAACAGGTACGATTGGTTTGTGTATGGATGGATAACATTGGAGGTAATGGCTCTCTTTATGCCAGTCAGTGTCGTAAAGGAATGGTTAGAATAAGTAATTTTCACCCATTTATTCATTACACGTTTTTCACTCGTTTTTTCTGATAGACAAATGAAAAGACTGATAGCACAGCAATAGCAAAAAATGGTTGTTTTAGGACAGCTTATTTGTTTTTTTCTCCCATTTCCATAAATTTGCGAATTAGCAGTATCAGTGTCAATAAAGTACAGATTTGTAGAAGTTCGTAGTGTGTGTCATAATATTGTTTTCACCTCTTGTAGCTGCACAGGTTGTTGCAGCTAATCTATCAGCTCTGTCTTTCTCTTTCTTCATTAGTCTTTTGCTGGAAATACATCAAACTGCCTGACTGGCATATTTTCTCCCTTTCAGTAGTTTACCTACTTCTGTCCCCAACTTTTGCCTTTGTCAAGCTCTAGTGATGATAGGCCAGGAGGCCTCTGATGGCAGTGTGACTCCACTAAGTTGGCATCTCCTCCCATCCCTCCCACCCTCTCTTCCCTCCATCATGATCTTAGTTAGACCCTCAATGCCCTCTCTGTCTGGCCCTCATAGGCTGTAGGACCTGGGTGGGCGAATAGAGGGTGTTTTTCCTGTGTCTCACCCTATCAGAAGACACTAGGGTGCTGGGAGAAAGGGGGAGGGGGATGGAGAGGGGCTGGAGGGGACAGCTGCCATGCCATGGGAGCCCTCCCCATCTCAGTTCAGTATCGTCCCATGCTGTCCCATTCCCAACCCTGGGGCAGCAAACACTAGACTCCAGCAAGTTAAAGTGCTCTGTAGGCTGTTGAGTGAGCTGAATGGTTCAGAATATGTTGGTGTATTAAAGAAGACCAGAATGGAGGAGGCATTAAGTACTGCAATCTGTACTTAATCTGGACCATTTGGGATTTAGTCCTTAATTCAGCATAACCATGTCTCCAATGGAATATACAAAGCAAAAGGTTGGACTAGGGGTTTCATTATGTTCTTCATGACCTGAGGTATGTAGTAATGGACAACTCACCAGAGGCTGATCATCTATTCATACTGTTCCAATATGTGGTGGTGACGTTGGGTTCAAAGTATTCCATTGTTGTTTGGTGTGTCTGATATTTATATCAAGTGTATTTACACCCCTAAAGTCACAGTAAATAGATTTTTGTGTGTGATTTATATATTATATTTCAAATTCTTATTATTAGTTTTTGCTTGTTTTGGTTTGTTTTGTAAGACCATATAAACAAGTAACCCCAGTGTACCTAATCTAGCCTAGAGAAATTATTTCTGATTTGTTGGTCTCTTAACCTGGTTTCCAACACTCTTTGAAAAGAGTGTGCATGCATGACTTCTTTCTTAGAGTAAAAATATTGCTGTGGTGGGAGTTCAGAGGGATGAAGGGTAAGATGTTAACTTACCCTTGCAGCACATCCTTGTATCCAATATAAGTTAATTCAAGCTACAGATGAAGCACAAATAAACCTAGTCTATGTGAGTCAGTTGCTTCAGATGAACTGTAGAGTTTTAAATTCACACACATTTGCACATTATGAGAAAAACTGTATTGTCTCTCTACAGGTCCTTGTTCTCCTACTGTGCTGCCAGTCCAAATGCTCTTATAAAAATAGAAAAAGGAACATTCAGACTATTACACTTTAAATTGGCCAGCACTGGTTCAGAAATATGGTAGGAGGTGGAGATAAATTAGACTGCTAAATACTACTGGAATTTATAGAAAGAGGTTAATGTGGTGTGCATGTAAATGTATTCTCATATTTCTTTCCTTAATCTAATTTCTTCCACTTGTTTTGTGTGCACGTAAATGCAGTTGTGATTCTCAGGTTATGTGTGCATGTGCTGTCAGTGTGATGGAGCCTAGCTATAAGCAAAATAGAGAATTGTGTTATGTTGTCTGTTATCGTGGGTAGTTGTTTATTAATCTGTAAGTGCTTATTTATGTTCGCGTCTGTAGCTGAATTGGTGGTACAAATTGGTGGTAGGAACAAGTGCAAGTGTATATAATTGTGCATGAGGAAAGCTATGTGAAAGTCCACAGATGGGGGAGAGATGTTCCAGCTAGCACACAGCTTGTCATCCTAGAACTAGTAGTAGAAACCATGGTAATGTTGTAGTGGTTGCAAATTCTCTTTGGGGCTGCAGCTCTTTGAATTACAAACCACTGCTTTAAACTAATATCGACCTCTGACACTAGCATTATTTCAAGGTTTGAATTTTTTTTTTTTCTTAGTTATTTATGTGGGTTTGGATACATTTTTCAGTTTATTAATATACCTTATTCTTTCTTCTATAGCTGGTTAAATTTTGACTCTCTTCCATGAATGGACAGCTGTTTATACATCCTCCTTTCCATTATCCTTTTGATTATTTTGGCATGTTTTGTGTTTTGTGTGTTCATTTTACAAATTTAGCTTCTGTCTTCCTTTTGTCTGATATGTTTAAACATTCTTTTCAGCTTCCTTTATGGATAACTTATATGGTTAATACAAGTGTTAAACTTTCATGCTGTACAAGATTCAGAATGTTTTTCATACAGCATTTGTTTTAGAGCTTCTTTGTAGTGGCACAGTTTTTGTCATCTCAGAGTGTTATGTGTGATTAAGTGCCCTTCTTTGGGCAGTTTTGGAGTTTTAATTGTGGAGAAGATGAAATGTGTTTATGAATACTCTACATATTCCCTGGTCTGCTCTGTCGTTTTAACTTTACACAGAAAACATTTCTATTAAAGTTATTGGCTATCATTACAAAATGTGATTTCAGCTCCAGTTTTGTTTCATCAGCTAAAAAAAAGTTTTTGGATCTACACTCTCTCTCCCTGTTTTCTGATTTGCTTTAAAAGGAACATTACATTTCCTTCATTCTGTTAAACAGGTCATACTCGCCTCTGTCTTAAGTATGTCCAACTTACACAGTTGTCAACACTCTCACCCTGGGCGGGCCTGGCCTCGCTGTAACCTAAGCTCTTGGTCCTTCTGTTCCCCACAGGGTAACTTGACCCACGTTTGCTTTGTCATGTACCAAAAAGAGAGGTTCCCTCTCCACACCCACTGTCTTTGTCTGACCAACGCAACACACACATATCAGTGTATTCACTACTAGCTTTTTCATTTAAAATTGGTATTCAAATGGGGCGGCTTCAAAGGATGCAGGTTTAATAGGTCTAAATCTCATCTGGATTTTGTGGGTGTGTTTGTGATTATATAATGCAGGCCTTTTAAACTACAGTGTGAGAAATGTGATGCATGTGTGTGCATGTGCAGTGTTTGAATGGGATGTGAATGGTGTGTTTACTCTGTATGAAACTCTTTGTGTGTGTGTGTGTGTGTGTGTGTGTGTGAGGGTGTGTGTGTGTGTGTGTGTGTGTGTGTGTGTGTGAGTGAGTGTATGCGTGTGTGTTATTTAATATTTTTGGCCATGTGATTCTTGTATGTCAGTGTGCCTGTAGATGAAAATCCAGAGGCTTTTCAGGGCTGCTTCTTTCTCTATCCTGTTTGTGGAGGGAAAGATCTCATGCTCCACATGCTGTCTCAGTCTAGTGCTTGGCTGACTAACAAAGGACACCCTGTGGATGGAAAAACAGCAAAGGGATAGAAAAAAAAAAAAGACCATGGCATTGTTAATACGGTCAAAATCTTAGCCCGGAACAACAACGTTAAAGCTTTAGTTTGCATTCCTCACACTCTGTTGGTATGCTTCCTGATCTGTCTGATCTCTGTGGTGGTTGTTTGTCTGCTGGGTTTTGTCATCTCAGACTCGTATTTCAAACAGTACTGCCAAAGTTTGGGGTATTCAATTGATCTTCTCATTTTGGTGTTCAGATTTTAGTGCTACGCTATTTGATTCGTGAAACTACGTGTGCCTACATATTTACCTCTCCATAGGTAATAGGAGGAAGTAAAACATTTTGGATAAATCCCTGATTGTGTCTTTTCAACATATTTTTGTGATCACTCAGACAAGTCTTTCTAGTATTTTGTGGTGAGTTATTTTTAGCCCCAAACAAAATGTTCAGCCTGACAGCCATGACTCAGCAAAATGAAGACTTTGTGACCCCTTTGACTCTGCATTTAAATGAATAACAGCTGGATAGATTCTTTGAATGTGGAATTACAGTGGCATTACTGGTACAATAAATTATCCCAGATTAGAGGAGATGCAAGTGGTTTCACTCTTCAGTTGTACTTACTGTACTTTTGGATACAGATTTTCTTATTAAACTCTATTTATTTATCTGCTTATATCATCTTTCCCTGTCTGCTAGGCCTAAACTCATGTTTGCTTTATGGTGCCATTTTCTCACAATACAACACATCCCATTTAAAAGAAAAGACCTAATTGCCTGTTTCTCTTTATAGATTTAGTTATTCACCACAATCAGGGTGCTAGACCAAACTATGTGGCTTTTGTTCTGGTTATACCAGACACATATTTCTGGTTGCAAGCCTCTTCCCTCTGGCTCTCACTATTATTCGTTGAGGGCAGTACAGCTAGTGGAGAATGCACACAGAGATGGAATGCTTCCTAGACACACTGGCTAAACTGGAAAATGTAACCGTTTGACCAGTCTGTGGTCAGATGGGAATGGAGCAGTCATTGTAAGAACACACATATAACCTTTGGCCTTGATTTTGTGCTCGCCCTGCAGGCATGGAAGAAACGGTGGTTTGTTCTTCGCAGTGGTCGTCTGACGGGCGACCCAGACGTTTTGGAGTACTACAAGAATGACCATGCCAAGAAGCCCATCCGTGTGATTGATCTCAACTTGTGTGAGCAGGTATGTCTTCTCATTACAACTAGTCTGCAAACTAATGTTGGTGGAAGGCAGATACGATTCATATCTTGATACACTGTGAGTGATGTGATCCATTAAGCATTCATACCCCAATCATAGTGTGATTTAACATGATCTTATTCAACACAGTATAATTCTATGCAGTACAAAGTGATTGGACATGCAATTGACTGAAGTTATACAATTCAGCATACTTCATAATTTCCTAATAAATAAAATCAAGACCTTTCACAAACTGGTTAAACTTGAAAAATCTGCCGGGTTGTTTGAAAATTCATGCCACTGAAGAAATTTTAAAAATGTTTAATGTATTTGTTGAAGTGAAAAAAAATGGCTTGAATATAATGATTGGTACATAGGAGCACAAACTAAGATTACGTTTTTACATCTTAGTAATTTTGAGGTGCAAGTTTTATATTCAGGAAGTTTTCTTTGTCTAGCTATAAATATTCAGGCATCCACTTTTCTTCACTGATACTACATTAGGCTAAGCGCTCTTGATTGCTCCCTTAGGTGGATGCTGGGTTGACGTTCAACAAGAAGGACTTGGAGCACAGCTTCATATTCGACATAAAGACCATTGACCGGGTCTTCTACCTGGTGGCTGATACTGAAGAAGAGATGAATAAGTGGGTTCGCTGCATCTGTGACATCTGTGGTTTTAACCCCACTGATGATGGTAAGAATTGAAACTGATAGCAACCAGCACTATATGTAAATAAGAAAACTTACTTCACAGTTAAAAACATCAGAGTAGTTTTGGTCACATTACATGGACACTATAATTTTTTTATGCGTTATTAATTATTAATCTTGATCTTGATCTAACCACAGTAAACAAATATACTGTATTGCCAATATTGAGCAATACACTATTAGCTCACACACTAATTACTGTACATGTGATTGGTCTTATGACTGTTGTGCCTCTCAAATAGCTGCCTCTTTCTGTCTGACAGAGTTAGGTGAGCCAGCTAAATGCACCAGAAGGCCACTATTCAGCATAGTTCTCAGCCAAGGTCTAATGACCACTGTGTTGATCCATGTGTTGTGTTGAGGCTCACATTACTCTTGTTCCCAGTACTTGATAATCAAAGCATTGTGTGCCTGTTGGTCTTACAGCCCCTCTTTCGTCCTTTCCCTCTTATCTGGTTTTTATTCTCTCTCATTTGAATACGCCTGTTCCCCCCTCTGTTTCTGTCTCTAAGCCTCATTACAAGCTGCACTATTTACATCTCAGCATTGGTCTTCTATGATTTCTCCCTTTCCTCATCTTAATGTGTAACCATTTTAGTTTTATTAGAACTGGCATAAATGTTGCACAAATTCACTGTGATATATCACGATACTAAGATTCTTTTAGAAGAATGTACTTTTTAAACCTGGGAACTGAGTCACTGATTATGCTGCTCCAAGGCCATCTTCACCATAGTATTGTGGCTATGCTTCCATCGCAGGTACACAGTGTACATAGAGCAACCATGATAACAACATTCATGGCACGACTGCTACAGAATTATTAGAACTGGCTGTTAAAGCCCTGATGTACAAAGAGTAAAACTATTCAAGGAGAAACTGGGTGTAAAGACAAAAGTCCTTGCAGATAGCCTTCCTCACAGTTCTTTATACAAAGCAATGTCCTTGGCTCTCCTTTTTGCACTTGCTTGCACTTCTTTGCATGTGAGTCCCAACTCCCACTCTTCTGTTGTGTGTGGCCATGCTAGAGTGCTTCATGGTTGGACAGATATTAGTAGAGAGAACATTGGGAGGGCTGAGGAACGAGGGCTCTGAGAGACAGTGTAGGAGGTACGGATGAGTATGAGTACAGGGGATTTTCCTTATTCCTGTATGAATCAGCACTTAAAGCTTCAACAAACGTGGGGGAAACAGACGATAGCAAAAGAGTTGAGAGGAGCAAATAATGCACAATGAGGAGAGAATTTTACTTTTAAAAGATGAGAGAGCTTGCTTTAGATGAAGGCATGGCAGTGATAAGAAGTGGGAGGAGAACTGCAAAAAAGGAGAAAAAAGTAGAAAAATGTAAAATGAAGGCATTGATGTATTTTATCCGGCATACTCATTAACCATCTTGGCTTTAGTGCACTACAACAATCAGCTCGAGCAGAAGGGTTTGAAAAGTACTCTGATATTTGAAAACACAATGTGACAAAGCAGAGCCCTTGAGAAAATGCTGTCTGAGAAAGAGCGTGTGGGATTCTGAAGGCAAACACAGTATTTGGACTGTTTGCAGCAAATGAAGCTTTTAAATGGGTTTTGTGTTGTACGTGTTGGACATGAAAAGTGATGAAAATACTTTTGATTTTGTTTTTGTCTAAATTCATAGCAGTAATTAGAGTGAGACTAAACTTAATATCAGCTGTCAGTGCCAGTGTTATTGAGGGAATTTTGTCACATGTACATCAGACATATCACGTTTCTCAAGCCGGACAGTATACTGTATTTGAAAAGGTTTAATTTCCTCTGGGAAATCAGCCCATGTAGGAAGTCAGGTTATTATGTTGTTGTGACTTACTGGATAAGTTGAGAAGAGGCACCCGATGCTTTAGCTGCAGGCATAGTTGAGTTTAATAAACAGAGTATGGGGAGCTGTTTCTAAAGAGACCTGAGATCTCTCCTCTAGTTTTTGGAGTTACTGGAGTGAGCCTACACACATCAGCTGTTTAAGTTTGGACCTTATAAAGAATGCTACTGGTGACTATAGACTGTGATATTGGAACTGGGTTGCTAGGAAACGGCTTGCATCTCGAGTTACTCTTTTAAGACTTGATTTTGTCATTTTAAGTTTAGAAATTAAAGCCACTTAAAAAAATGCAAAATTACCCAGTGTGGTTAATTTTCAACATTAGGATTCTAATCAGCAAAAGTAAGAAGTCCAGCCAGTGAATATCTAACTTCAAAGTAACATCAACCCGGTGCTTTACATAATGCGAATGTTGACATGCTGATAATGTAATTTGTGCTTTGTGTTTCCTATTTATTAATATTGGCTGTTGTGAGTCTGACAGATCTTGGTGACCTATCACCTTTTGAGATCAGTTTAATCACTAGAATACAGACTAAAAAATAAAATGTCAGTCATGCTTCATATGGCCTTTGTTATACAAAATGGCACCACCTTTTTTCCCTTGGAGGTTACAGTTTAATTTCATATAAGTGTATTTATTAATTATGTTGTTAGTGGAGGCAATCATTAATTTAGTGGCACTGACCCATCTCCTCTGTAATCAGCAGTACAAAACCCTTTATTGTTTTTGACCCTTTAGTGATTGAGGCACACATGAGTTGATAAACCAAAAGAAGTAACAGAAAAAACAGGAGTCTTGACAGGAGTTAACTCCAGCCTTCTCATTTCTCTTCTTCAGAGGCAGCGAAAGCTGCTCACCAGTCAGTCATTGGAGGCCTGGTGGTGGACACCCCTCCACACCCAGCACTGGGTAACATTGTTGGACCAGCGGCAGGAGTGATCTCCAGTGTGCCTCCTCCGTACCAGCCAGTCAGTGTGCGCCACCTGGACTCTCAGTCCAGTACAGAAGAGCCCCAGGATTACCTGTGGCTGCTTAACTGTGAGAGCAAAAAGCCTGAACCCAACAGGTAAGCCATGTATATTGTATGTTTAAGTTTTCATATTCCATGTGTTGGAGTGCTATACTGTGATGTAAGCTTCTCTCTATACATAATAACAGCCTATTTATTCTTTTTGTACACTTCATCCTTCTTGTCTATGTCTCTGCGATGTCGTGTGTGTAGCTCAGTGCAGCTTCAGTCTCCATTGGAGGGAGACCAGGAGTATTTGCTCCTGGAGGAGTGTGAGAGCAAGACTCTTCCTCCACAGGCTAGTCTGTGAGTGGCCAGCCATCCCACTGGAACTGCCTGCTTGTGTGGTGTGCTACACATGTGTAGATAAAGGAATCAAGACTCCAGTGAACACTTCATACATTCTGCCTATGTTTACATGGCTTCTGTAGAATATTACTGCTGACTTTGAGGTCTTCAGCAACTAGCACTCCTAATAGGTCAAAACAGACGGAGTTGTACTATTGATTGTCGTTGACTGGATGTTCAGAAATTTCCCATCTAATACCTCAGTCTTTCAAGTGACCCATATAGATATGCTAATATGGCAAGACCATTTGATATTAGGTGTCTGAATATAACTTTAGGTTACTAACTATGGCTTGCAAACAGTGCTGTGAAGGCTCACCATTACTGTGTGGATTTCTTAACTTCTCTAAATCAACATGTTTCTTTGTGGATGTTTAATTCTCTGGTGTATATATGTGTTCTCTTCTTAGAGCCCATGCTGAGTGTTCCAAGTCTACCTCTTCAGAGACAGACCTGAATGACAACCTCCCCTCTCACCGCACACCTACGTCCTCCACCTCCTCAGCTAAACTCACCTTGCACAACGGCTTCTTCCCGCAACACCCAGCCCCTGCCTCCGCCTCTTCCATCTATGACTCGCCTCCCTCACGTGGTGCCTCGCTCTCAACTGACAGTGGCCTTTATCACCTCCCCCGCAGTTACTCCCAGGACACTGTGCTGCTCCCCAAGTCAGCCTCCTCGCCTCCAGCACATGCAGACAGTGCAGATGCCTCTGAGCTTTACGTCTTTAACACACCATCACGGAAGCCCTCAATGGAGACACAAATGCGCAACCTGTCCATCAGTTATGATATCCCGCCTACACCTGGCGCAAACTGTACCTACCAAGTTCCCCGCACATTGTCGTCCTCAACAGGGGTAGGAGGCTCAGAGGGTGGGGGAGATGTACTCCCCCCTCCCAGGCCACCCAAGCCTTCGCTCAGTTCAGGACCCCCACCACCCCCTGCTGAGCGTTCCCCTACGGACACCTATTGTGTGCCCCGGTCAGCTTCAGAAACTGATGGAAACTACTGTGTGCCAACTAGTGCTGGGAATAAGGCTTTACGCAGCAACACTATTGGCACTGTGGACTGTTCACGCCTCCGCAAAGGTTTGTGTTGTGGAGTTTTTTTTCCCTCTTTTTTTGCATTTTGGAGTAAAGATTTCCTACACTAGGAACTGAGCATGAAAAGTAACATCTTAAATAATATAATCTAAAATGTTTAATCAGTTACGCGCATTCACAAAACCACTTCCTGTTTAAAATTTTTTTCCTTTATGTACAGTGATATTTTTCAGAAACTAGAAACATTATAAATGGCCTTATAAGGCTTTAGCACAAACTTTATTTCATTCCGTACCCTTTTACCTTCTGATGCATGATAAGAGGCATCAGTGGAGCTCTTGGCATGTTTTCTTCCAGATGCAATCCCTCTTTTCACCTTTAGTCTTTTGTTCTGTTTGCAATCCAGTCAAATTGTCAAAAATTTATTAGACCTGAACACAGTGCAGTCAGTTCTCTGCAGATGTCTTTAGGGTCTTGACAGTTAGCAGTGTTGACTTTAAAGGGTCTTGCCAGTGGTTTGCACATGAATTCCAATCATATGTGTCTTCTATAATACTCGGTTCTAACATTTCAAAACTTGCTTTGTGTTGTCACAGAAACACCACATATTTTTGGGTTGTTAGCAGTAGAGCTTTCTTAGTTGGACAAATACTGGACTTAACAGTTGTTAATTACAGTGTGCTATCGTCACATTGTTTATCACATTGTTTATCCAAACAAAACTTGGTTCCACTGACTAGATGAGACATGCCTTTATATAAAGACATTTGAGTAAAATTGGCAAATGAAAGAAATGTGATAAAAAAAATGTCCTTTATAGCATCAATCTTATATCATTTGTCAACATGCCTTGTAGAACTGCTTAAAACAGAGCAAAACCTTCAGCCAGGAAGAGAGAAACCTGTGGTGTAAGAATGAATACAGTATATTCTTCCACATACTCCTCCCTCTTGTGGTGACAAATGTCATTTCATGAGTTTTAATAGCAAGTTCCCCAAAGTGTTTAAGATAACCAAGAGTGTAGTACATCTGGACAAACTCACTAGTCAGTCTCAGTAGTCAAACACTTGTTAAACTGTACATTTTCACAAATAGTGAATATCCCAGGGGTATCATAATTCATATTTTCCACTCAATGGAATTACAGCAATGTTGAATATCAATGGAATTACAGCAGTGTTGAATATATCTCCCAACATGAGACTGGTTTGAAGGTTTGTCCCTACTCTGCATCTTGATGACTGATGAAAAGTGCAGGGTTTCCAAAAATGTAAGAGGAACTGAAATAAGACAACCCAACTAACAACTAAATTTAATTTGTTCAACTGTAATAATGGAATTTTATCTTATCCATTTGGAACTATTTTTTCTTTTTTTTAAGGAAGTTACAGTAAAGAAATGCCATCTCATTTTAATTATTTTCTGTCATGGTCTTCCCCCACTTAGTCTTCCTCAACTGACATGCTCATTTGTCACACAAGCCTTTTCTAGCACTGCTGTGGTTCTTGTGGCTGTAAGTGAAATGCATTAGTAAGTGCATCAGTGTCTAATCAGGATGCAAAAAACAATGATAATGTGCCTCACAGTAGAGTTGCAAAGCTCTATTCCACTGAATGAATTAATCTTTATATATATACATATCATTTGGATTGTGTTATGGCAGTGATTGGCTTAAAAGGGTCTGGTGTAAAATTACATGATGTGTTCTACAGAAACAATAACTACTAATAATTAATAATTTAAACTACTGTTATGTATGTATGTGGTAATTTGTTTTTTTTTTTGTTTTTTTTTTTTTTTTACAGATTTTGGATCCCAGGATTGCTATGACATTCCTAGACCATTCCCGTCTGACAGAAGTTGCTCCTTTGACTTCAATGAAAGTTTTAACAGCTACTTTGTAAGTTTTTCCAAAGCTCACTGTCTGATAATCTTGCAATCTTGTTGAACTCTGCTTTGCTTATCAGACTTTCATGTGGTGACTATGGATGGTTTGATAATGTTGAACATATGCGCTTTATATTAAACACCTTACCAAAACATGCACCCAGTGCTTTATGCAAAAAAACATAAATAATAAAAATGCATTTTGTATAAAATAAAAATTATTAGCTAACATTTTGCTAACAATATTGCAGGTGATCAAAATAGTAGCTTTAGGTTTGTCTGACAGGGAGGAATCCAATGAAACAGTTGGGAACATTAGCCTCCAGGTATGATAGCAGATAGTACTAGATACAGTAGTGTTTTATTACACTGCTATAGCTAAACAAACACTAAAGAATAATATTCAGCTACTCTGATGTTTATGTTGGCAGTTGTTAATTACTTCACTTTACTTGTTGGATTCTGTTTCACTTCTGTGCTGAACAGAATGTGCAATTCAGCTAAATCTTGTTTTGGCTTGCAGCTTTGCTTTCAGTTAGATTGTTTATTCACTGAGGCTAGCTGTGCAGTTGGTAGCCAGCTTGTGTTACCTGCTACTCCTAAAGGTTACCTGCAGTTCTTATTTTTTGACAGCATATTATTTTCTTGGTTGTATCAAAAAAACATTATCAATATGCTATACTATTAGTAGGCTCTCTTACTTAATGCTTAATGTCTGTCCCCACAGCCTTTTAACATTTTCTGTGCGTTTGCCTAAAGCATTTTCCAGCCAGA
The DNA here is from genome assembly GCF_900324485.2 of Mastacembelus armatus. Taxonomy (NCBI): domain Eukaryota; kingdom Metazoa; phylum Chordata; class Actinopteri; order Synbranchiformes; family Mastacembelidae; genus Mastacembelus; species Mastacembelus armatus. The sequence goes on from NC_046633.1 coordinate 6,989,496, forward strand.
AACAAAAACACCTATGATGCACAGTAACTATTAATAAAGTTAGTCACCAACTATTTAATATGTCAAACATTAATATTGTATGTATGGCTTGTGACTCCCAGAAAAACAAAGGAATGATGCCAGTGGGTAGCCAATCTACAGAAGAAGTAGACCAGAACTATGTACCCATGAGTGCCAATTCTCCATCACATCATCACTCAAGCAGTTTGCCAGAGCCAATGCACGAACCAAACTATGTTCCCATGACTCCAAGCACCATGGAATTCTCCTCTCTGGGAAAGCAGGTCCCCCCACCTGCCCACATGGGATTCCGCTCCAGTCCCAAGACCCCTCCTCGCAGGCCAATGCTCAGTGACTGCCAGCCCCCACCTGTGGATCGAAATCTCAAACCTGATCGCAAAGGTGAGAGGATAGTAGGTATCATAAATACTCTGTAGATTCATCATTTTCAAGCTATAGGGTTTATATATGATGTCATTTAGTATTGCACTTATCTTGCTTTTGTATGCTCAGTATTTACTAATGCAACAACTGACCATGCTTTGTCTCACACTCACCTGCTATTCTCACAGTGCTGGCTCATGATCATAAAGACATCTGTATAAAATGTCTTTATTTCCAACCATACTCAGGGCAATGTCTTTTTCATCATACTGTAGTTGCTGCTACTAATGTAGAAACATTTTGTCTCCCTTAGTTTGTCAGGTTTATTAAATACTGCCATCTTCCTGCCTGTCCTTGATCAGCTTTTTTTCTCGTCTTGATGAATTAGTTTAGTGCCTGCTGTATTGTCTTACATTGAGCACAGTTAGCTCCTTGTCAAAAGCACTTTTGTTCTGAGCTCAAGAGACCCTGTAGACCGTTTTGGAGGGGGCTGATCCCTGTGCCATGGAGTGACCGAAGCCTGGAGTGGTCACCTCCATCCCCTTTGTTCCTTCATCTGAATGGAGCTCTTTGATGAAAGACCTAATAGCAAGGGGAATTACAATCTGGGCAGATTGAAAGGCTGAGTAATGGCCAAAGAAAGAAAGCTGAAGAATGATATAGATGCAGGGAGTCATCATGTAGGCAAACCATAAGGCAGGGCTGCTGTCACTAAAAAAAATAGGGCATGTTATGGAGTTTTATGGGAGGGTTCCCTCCTATACACGACCTTTTATTCTGTGACCTTTGAGCTAGCCTTTTCCAAATTTGGCATGTGTCATCTCAGGACTCCCATAACTAAAATTTCTAAAATTATTATTTTTTAAAATCCATCTGGCTCATATATTTTGCACTCCAACCATTTTTAGGGCATTACTCAAGTTTCAAAAAATCATGTCTTGCGGCCTTGAAACTTGGATGTACATTCAGTCCTGAATACTTATGATTATTTTGGCACAGGTGACCCTACAGTGGAGTACTCTCACATATGTAGAGCATATGGGAGAGAAACATGGATTTCCTGCCTAGGCCTATAGCTATTGACCCTTTCAGTGCAGAATAAAAATTTGCTTTCCATAAAATTATTACAGTAAAAAATATTGCCCATTTTATAGTTTTGGCCCTGTCATTTTTTTTGTTTTTGTTAATATCCCAATGACCTGCCCTGTTCTTCTGATTCACTTTGTTCATTTTACTATCTTTATTCACCACAAATTGAATAGTACTATATAAAAATCTATGCATTGTTGTTAATATAGTGCAGATCCAATTCTCAATCCCACTGCTACCAGCAGAAAACACAGCCTGCTTGTGTATTTGGACCTCAGTCTCCAGCATAGGAATTCAAAATATGGACAATTTTTTTGGCAGTTGACATTATATATTATAACTACAATATTCAAACTGAAACTGACGAGAAGTCAACATCAAATAGTAACATAGTGTTTAGAAGCATCGATAAGAGACATTTGTTCTTTAAACTCTTTATTTAAATTCCAATTTGTGGATACTACCATACATTTTAGAAATAAGTACAATGTCATATGCTTGTTTCATTTCTTCTAGAATGCTATACATTTTTTATTTGCCATGCAAAATCTATCTATACGCTGAACTAATTGAACTCACTACCAGCTGTGTTCATCTCCGGTGCCCTTTGCTTTGGCTGTCCCAGCCATATGTTGTGAAAGCTTTGAGATCTGTGGTCAAGGGCAGCAACAGCTTTTGATTCATCAGCACTGAATGTGAATCAATTTTCTTAGTTTGAGATTGTGGCACATTAAGATTTTTTCTCTTGTTGGCACTGTTGTAACAATGTTATGATCATTGTGTTAATGTAAAAGGAGCTATGTGCCTCATCAGTAAGTTACTCTTTTCTGCTTATTTATCTGTGCTCTTCTCAACATGACATGATTTCTTAGTGTACTTTCACTGCTTATACACAGCTCATCGTGCATGCACAGCTGTGATGTCAGTCTTTGTGTGGGAAGCGGTGGTGCATGGAGTGAGGTGCATATTGGGCAATATGGGTCTGCTGTTGTCATGACAATCATCCTCTTGATAACTGTGCTGCACAAAAAGGTGATTGGGCGTACAGGAGGGTGTAGTTTAAGCAAAGTCTCGTCTTTTGCTTTGCATGGCAGAGCAGTTGTTACAGTAGGGTTTAATTGTTGTGATCACCAAAAATTTTGTAATAAGCAAAGTCTTCTTTCACCAATCAGGTCAGAGTCCTAAAATAATAAGAGCAAAAGGTGTCGGTTTAGAGCGAACTGACTCTCAAACCGTAGGTGAATTCCCAAGGGGACGACGCAAGGGTAGGTACTCCACACTGAACTGCCATTGTGTATCTGAAAACTTTCCATTCTTTAACCTGTGCAAACGCCACTTCCCTTTGCATGTTGGAAGTGCTGTAGTGTGTGGTTTTTCATTTCTCAAGCCTATTGGTTCTGACATTAACAGTGAGCAAATCAGAATCAGTTAAGTATTTGTGATGAGCACATCCATCCAGAGCTCCCTGAAATGGTTTAAAAACTATGACATGCGTGTCAAAGCTGCCGCATTAATCCAGTCTTATGATTTAAAAATCAGCGGGGGTGAATGAGTGTTCATATCATGCATGGTGGATTGTACTTGTTACAGTTTTAGAGCTTATGAATAGTCACAACATGCCTTTAAAAATAAACCTTTAGTACCACTTTACCTAAATATCCCCTCATTCTGATGTGTCTACTTAATATGCAGTCAACCTGAAGCGCTAAGTTACTAACATTTCTCTTCCCAAATATTTCTTTTTGTGCCTGTTTGCCATTTCACATCTTGGCATTCAGATATAGCAGCCACAGGATTATTGTCATAAAAACACTCACATGGCTCTGGAAGGTACTAGATAGCTCTTCAGGAAATTGAATAATGATATCATCTAATGAAAGAAAGCCTCACATAAATGACCATATGCACTCTCATTCTTCTGTACATACAGGCTATACTGACAGTACATCAAATGATCTTATGCATTAAGTTTATAATGTTTTAGTCTGGCTCCTGTGACAGATGCCTTGGATAATGAGTTTTTATGGAAAACATCAATAGTAAACTGCCATATTAGACTCTAATAGTATGTAAGTTCTTACATTGCACACTATTCTGCATTGTACATTAAGCCTATTGTCTTTTTTAAAAGGCAAGGCAACTTTATTTTTTATAGCATTTATCCATCCATCATCTATACCCACTTATTCCTAACATGGGTCATGTGGATCTGCTGGAGCCTGTCCCAGCTCCCTTTGAGTGAAAGACCGAGGTACACCCTGGACAGGTCACCAGTCCATCGCAGGGCCAGCACAGTTCATACACAGAATAATTCAAAGTCCTTTACAGAAATAAAAGACAAGTTAAAAGTCAAAAATTAAAATTAAAACCAGTAAATAGTATAGAAAAAGGGACAGATTGGTTCAAATTATGTTTTAATAGCTGATGAAACTTGAGAGTTGCATTGCAAATGGCATTTAAAATTAAAACAAATTGATTTTTATATCATCAGCATTACTAAGGAATTTTGTTTATAATAACTAAATAACTTCAAATAAAGAGCCATGTTTGTGTTGTTTACATGTCAGTTAATTTTGGAGTTCCAGTCTTGATTTTCATCCTCAAATGTGAGTCTAAAGCAGTAACTGACAGGTATACCTACCTTGCCTTAGGAAAACCTGCTCCACTAGAAATCAAACCACTGCCAGAATGGGAGGAGCCCTGTACGCCGGTCCGCTCGCCTGTCACACGGTCATTTGCTAGGGAGTAAGTATCTAAAATGTTCAGCAGCCTATTTCACAATTCTACATTTTCCTAACTAAGGGCATGTTCACACTACTCTGCTTTCCTATGGAGTTTATATTTTTAGTTTGAAGTCAGGTAAGGTTGCTGTCTTGGAAGAGGCACTTTGCCTCACTTATTAGAAAGAGTGGAGTCACAAGGCACAGGACAATGAAAATAAATTCCTGCACTTCATCTAGTGACTAAAGCTGTTGAAATTGTTATGTAAATGGAGTGCAGTGTCCTGCATGTTCTTTATATTACCAACTCAAAATGCAGATGAGAGTTTAGTTTTTTATTGTAGGGGTATTTGGTGTAAACATGCCCTTTTGGTAGTGGATACAATTAACTAAAGAATTAGGTGCTAACACTTCATGCATTACTGTAGTCATTTTGAAAGTAGTATTCCACATACAAACAGGTCTCGGGGAGAGCTACATTAAACTGAATGCAGTTTGTTGACTTATCTGGGATGAGGTCTATTTTTGTGCTTAGTGCTGCAGGGACTTTGCTGGCTGCAGTGGTTTATTGCTGTGGCTATTACGTCTGCATTATATTTTTTTCTCGCCAGAGACTGTTTGCCTAGAAGTCGTTGTGTAAACATTGTGAATGCTGCTCAGTCTCTCTAGGTTTCCTATGCCAGCGAGACCCCCGTCAGTGCATAGCACGGCCTCCAGCACTGACTCCGAGGACTGTGATGAGAATTATGTAGCCATGGTCTCTAATATGTCCACAGATGAACAACCAGTATGTAACACACAACTGTCCTCTAATATAAGAAGTTGCATGATTACTTTAATAATTAAAGCTACAAAAAAATGTGACATATTTCTAATTTGAATTTTTGTGATATATTTTGTGTGTGGTTTGCTGAATCTGTTTTATGTAATTCATATAAATTTTACAATAACAGTTTTCACAGATGATGCACCACAAATACAGCAGAACATTTTTTATGAAGCAGGCAAAGTTTTAGGATTGAACACCTTGCAACCTGGAATGCTAAGGTGTAAAAGTTGTACACAAAGTATTTAAATCCCATTTCCAGTCATTGCTCCTCTCCCTAAGCCATACATTAATGTGGACAAATTACTGATTGCTGCAGACGGACTCCTCGCCACTCCAACTCTTTTCTTTGCAGCTTCCTCTGGTCCTTCTACTCTATTTTCTTTTTTGTTTTGTTTTTTTACTTTGAGTTTTTGTTCTTTTGCTTTTCAGGTATTGCATTGTTTTTTCTTGTTTTTGTCAAATCAGTACCCTTACTGTAGTTCCAAAGGTCCCTTTTCATTAATGAATGAAATAGAATAAAGTTGATGTCTTTCACTCAGTAATGCTGCTGAAATGGCTTATTTAGTAACTTCAATTTTTTTAAATCAAACTGAAGACCGGGCACCTCAAGCTAAACACTGATTGGATATGTTTTCTGTCCATAGGGATATTTTCTTTTACAGTATGGGTATTAGATGTACTGTTTTCTGTCTTTTTCTTGCTATTTACTTTTTTCTACCTGTTTCTGTTTATCACTATTAATTTCTTTCTCCCTAGTTTCTCATTTATCTTGCTTCTCCAGGCTCTGGCCTAATCCATTTTCTTTTCCCTGCATTTTGGTCTTGATCATCTGCTGTTCTCTTTTTTCCCCCTTTGCAACTACTTCCTTCTTACTGTGTAGAGAGGAGTCCTTCTACTGCACTGTCCCCATCACCCCTGTAAAGAGGGAGGTGGAGGAACTTGACATCATAGAAGAGGTGAGCAGGGTTGCCAGGTTAGACATGCATGGCATGCCCTGTCAGAACATCGGTGGTTACCAGTTTCTGGTTTTGTCTTTAGATCAGCAATTCAGCAAGTCCCTACAATAGTACACAGTAGTACTGTTATTGTTGTTTATTGTTATACTGGGGAGCAGTATAACCCCCTGAGCACCAACTAGAATCAGTTTTGATACACAGATTGCAGTGATTTTGAGAAATTTTATGCCCTCACTTTCTGTACACTTAGTATATTGTAGTTGTGCCACCATCATAGATCTAATAACTTCACCCAACTTGTAGTTTAAAATTAACACTACCTCTAGGTTCACCATGTTGTCACAATACCAGATTATGACAAAAAGGAAAAGAGGAAAACACAAAGCAGTGTTGCAGAACTACTGATTTTTGATATTCAAATATATACATATTCAACTCTACAATGTGAACAATCATAGCAACCCTTTAAGAATTTGAATGAAATGATGTAAAGATCCTGGGTTCTTGTTTTATTAATTTGTTTTTAATATATCAAGTAAGTAGTAGTAGCTGTGGTGTTGGCATTTTGGTATTTTTATTGACTGTATTTGTAAAAATGGCACATCAGGGCATGAAAGAGAACAGTTTAAGAAATTGTGCCATTCTGGTTTCTGTTAAAAATGGGACCAGCTGGATGCAAACCTTCTTCACTGAGAAAACAAATCTAATCTTTCAACGAAAAAATGGTCAGCTTTAGTTATTAGCTCCATAATTCACTATTTGCACCATTTTGACAACAAGAACTCTTAATTTGTTGGGTACTGTACATATGCATTACCTTTCTGTCATAGTCCTTTCTATTTCGTCCTTTAAATGTTTCAGTCCAGAAATATCTGTACCAGGATGTAAAGATTGGTCCTGAATCAAATTTGGGCTTTCAGAAAATGCTCTTTGGTAAATCAAATATCAAATCTCTTGCAAACTTTGCAAGGAAATTTGGGTTATTGTGACAACAGGAGTTTATTTGATTATGAGCTCTGTTTAACAATGACACTACTTCAGTCTTCCTCTTCTGTCAATAAAAGCATCCTTTCCTGGCTTATGTAGAACATGAAGCTTGTTGCGCCCATGACTGCAGATGGTGGGAGCAGCCCCATGGTTAAACCAAAGGGAGACAAACAGGTGGAGTACCTGGATTTGGATCTTGACCCTGGCAAATCTACCCCACCTAGGAAGGTAGGAAGGAATTTGCTTGAGCTACTTCAACACACACAATTAGAAAAATGATCTTATCACTGAGCTTCCGTCTTTTTTTTTCTTTCTTTCTCCAGCTGAAAAGCAATGGAACTGCTATGGCAGCATCAGATGAGCGTGTTGACTATGTGGTTGTGGACCAGCAACGGACACAGGCTCTTAAGAGCACCCGGGAGGCATGGAGTGATGGCCGCCACTCCACAGAGACAGATACTCCTTCCAAAGGACCCAAGTGACCCTGTTGTCCAGCCTGCCAACCAACCCTGCAAATGCCCAAACCTTTGGGTCTTTTACACTAGTGTAGGCTCTGGTTTGCGCTTTGGGACAGCCCACCTGTCATGTTCCACCTCAGTGACATCCTTAGTATGTAAAGGCCAGTGGAGCTTCATAGTCACTTAACTGTCTTTAGTTTACACTGCTGTCAGGCCTAGGACAGCACTGTGTGTACAGTCGTAGGAAATGGTGTTGGCCAGGAATAAGCTGTATGCAGTTTGAATGCAGGTGGAATGGATGGAATTGTCTTTGAGGTTTGATTTCAGTAGACCCATGAACGTTGAACATTCACTGCCTCCTATATTGGGTTATTTTTTTTCTGTTTTTCACTTTCCAGTGGCCTATGGGCTGATCCAGAGTTAACATTTCTTTAAATTATAATGATGTTTGATGATGTTGTTTTGGAGTGTAAGTGAAATCAGCTGATAACAATGCAACACTACTAGTTAGCATAGCTGGTTAACAGTGCTGATTTTTCAGTTTGTCCTGTTTCAGCAGAAGGGTTTTTCATTGGCACTGTTCACATGTGATTTTTACTGTTTTTCATAGTGGATAGTCATAATGGATAACTGAAACTGATCTGTGTCTTAGGCAAACTTCAAACCATAATTCCATAGAGTTTTATTAGGCAGGTGAACTTGTTCAATTTACATTTAACCAATTGCTCAGTTTAAGCTTTGGATTCACAGGTTTAATCCACTGACAATGATTCAATTTCCATTTACTCTGTAAGTGGATATGCTTCAATCTGTTGTAATGGAAGTGCAAAGACTGTACAAAAGTGTTATGTATATAAACAGGAGAAGTGCCCTTTATTTGTATGGAATATCTAGCATGTTTGACTTGAAGGCATGTGGATTCTGCAGGGTAGAATCCTGTGCCTATCTTAGGTGGTATCAGGACTTGTGATTAATGAATGAATTACTGTGAGTTTTTAAAAGAACGTGACAGGTTTTCTATAAGTTATGCAAAGGTATCAAACTTAGGCTAGAGAGAGAGAAAATCAGGTACTCTACAAATGCATACTAATACAATTATCCATTTGTAATTTATTTCTCAATGTATTTCATCAGGTGGATGTTGTGTCCACTTTTAGCTCAGTATTCTTAATTCATATGGAGGAACATTTTCTAAAGTCTGTTAAAATGCTTAGTTTTACAAGCGCTGGTCAATTAGTTTCACAAGTCATTTATTTTCTTCATTTCTCTCTCTTAGGTTTAATTTATTTCAAATTGAACTAGCGTACAGTTTTGGGAAAACGACTGCCTCATGTGGTCAACTTGATACGTCTTTTATAGACAGTGAAAAAAAGTCTTTGTTTGCATAGATCTGTACTTTACTAACCTGTGAACTTTTATTCAGAAGTTCCAAGCATGTTCTACCACATGATAAAATCATCGCTGTTCATGTTTCGCCATCAATTAGATTAACACGTATCAATTGAAAATGTGCCTACTAAGTCATCTTCATGGAACTTCACTTTTTCCTTACTGCAGTCTCTTCGTGACATAGACTGCAAAGCTGATAATGCTTTATCTTTTTTAATGAATCTCAACAGAAAATGTACATTTTAAAAGTGGACTAAATAAAATCCAACATGGTATGCATGTGTGGTCTTCCTTCAACCTATGATTTCCATTAAAATTAAGAAATCAAAAGGAATAGAATATGAAGTAAAATACCCATTAATATTCTTTGCTATGCATGTGGAGGTTTTTTTGTTTGTTTTTTTTCATTCACAATTGGGAGCTTTATACAAGTACAGGTTTCCAAGCTCTGAAGTTTCAGTATTTTTAATGAATACTTGAATAAATAGTTTTCCAAGAAACTTCGAGATGCTTTGACCAGTTACAGCTTGTAAATATAGTTACCAAGGATGAAGCAACACTGTGATATTTACATGCAGTGGCAGTCATCCAGCTGCAATTTACAGCTTTTTGTCTTAAGAGAATTAAATATGGCAGTATCTTCAGATAATTACATCTGTCTATCTATAAACCTTAATATTGTAATGCAAGGACTTTCCATGTCTTGTTTTATGGCTGGTGGTAAACCAGCTTCCTGTCATGTCCGGCCTGCATCTTTAATTGACGTGCAAAGGAGCAGAGAGGCCTTGGATTAGCTGCGTGACACCGCAGTCTGAGTATTTCGTGTCCTTGATGCAGAAAAGTCACCAAAGAAAAATTGAAATGTGTCCAAAGAGTGGTAAGTTTTTTTGGTGCTAATTTAAAGCTCATTGAGGTGAATGGCGTCGACGTTAGAGACGTTAGCATTGATAAAAGCTGATAGAACATGAGAGACAACCTGCGTCTGTCAGGCGGCGTCGTTTCACATGTTCAGCTGCCATTGTTGAGCTAACTGCGTTTTCTAAATTCTTTTAGCTCAGTAATAAACTTTAAATATGAAAACTTTACATTTGAGCTACTTCACTATTTAAGGAAAGCAATACATGTCAGTTTATTTCGTCCTCTATAAAGTTTAGCCAAACACATTTTGTTTTATCAAGTGAAGGAAACACAAATATAAATATTAAACTAAATGTTGATTCTCGGGTTGCTTATTACTTATTTAAAAAAACAGAATGAAGAATGGTCATTGCCAGCTAATGAGAAATTCTATTAGTTAAACTTGTGGTAAGTTTAGAAACAGAACTAACCATGAGCTATAAGCAAAGGAGGGTCTGAATAATAAATAAGGCATAGGAAAGATGAAGCCGCACAAGGAACTGGAAGCAAAAAAGGGGTTGACTTAAAGAAAAGGGACAGTGATCCAGTGAAAACTCCAAATCCATAGTGAGCTACTTCAAGAATCACAAGCTGAAGCTTTAGGAATGGCCCCCACAGTCCCCTGACATGAACATCACTGAAAATCTCTGTGAATAGATCTTAAACATGCTGTGTGTGCAAGAAAGTCCTCTGAGCTCTGAGTGATCTGAAGAAAGAGTCAGTAAAGTTCCTAAGAAAGGCTGTAATTAATGTGGGTTTGTTGTTGAAGTTGTACTTTTTAAAGTTTTATTTCAGGTCTAATTTGCCAAGGGATGCTCATGCATATAACTAGGTGGGTCATTTGATAACAACTAAAATGCTCCCTGGACAAGTGAGCAAACTCCATTCAATGACTATGCCAAAGGTTTATAATGCAAAGCTATAAACAACCAGTAAACCCTCTTACTACTGCAAATTATTGTTACAGTTTTCATTATAGAACTTAATTAGATTAGGAAAATACCCACAACACAAAATCTCACACAGCTCCCCAGAAGACAAGAATATCCTCAGATTTCTTTTTGATTTTACCTGTGCTGACCACTAGATGGAGCTGTTGTTTGAATAAGTGTATGCCCCCCCTCCTCTTTTTGCCTTTATGCTTTCCCTCAGCCCACACCCCTCCAATGTAGTCACTTCTCCTGATGTCCTCTTGTCTGAGGCTCTGCAGTGCTGTGGTAGCCTAAATTACATTTACAGTTTTGTTTTGTCACTGTGAGCTGAGCTGACCTGAGGTGTTGTTCTTCTGGGTTAATCCATGTGGCCTTAGGCTACAAAATGATTTTAAATTCTGTGAACTGCAATAGTCAGATGCTTTTCAAAAAAAAAAAAAAAACAACCTTAGTTGTACTTCTGTGGCTCTCAGAACGATATGTACCATGAGAGGTTTCCTGAGTGTATCTCAGATATTACTCTTTGTTGGAGATAATTAGGGTTTGTCAACAGAGACCTGTAATTAAAATAGTCTGCTGAAAAACAACAGTTTTATTATTAAGCACAAAAAAGACAAAGCCTGACTGGAGTCTCTGCATCTCTTTGGGGTTTTATGATAAGAAAATTTTCAAGAACACGTACAGATGTGCATAAGAGTGCGTGTATGCATAGTTTGTGGTGTTATCTGTACAAGGTCAGTCCTATCTGAAGTTTGATATTGATGATGTGTTGGTAATAGTGATGTATTAATAAATAATTTCTTCTCGATACAATACAAAACAGAACCGTTCCTTCAGCAGTTACTTGTATATTCAGTACGTACCTCCAGTTTACCCAAATGAAACATATGGGCTGGCCAGTTTCACAGTAATCCGATAAACCTGTGGTACTCCACATCCTGAGATAAACCCCATCCTACATAAGCATGTCTTTCATTACACTGGCTGTATGTAACCTATAATAGCTCTGCAGAAAACCTAATTAAAGCAAATGCCATTGTCTTATTGGGATAGGATTATAATTGCAACTGTGACATGCAGCAGATTGCAAAATGTTGCCACCAGGTAGCTTCATGCTTTGTTCAAATGGAATTTTTAAGATGTTCATGTTACTCTGTGAGATGTGGCTGATAGTATGACAGTTTAACATATGGCACTTGACAGGTTTTGACTAATTTTCTTTTCAAATAGCTGCTTTTTCGGTTCTCTCATGCGTGGCTGGTTTTGCGTGATTGATGTGTGGGAACTAGATTACTGATAATGTCATCATCTAGGCTCATGGCAGGGTAATTTTCATCTTCTACTTGATCTCTGAGACCTGAAGTGCCTTCTCCCCTTCTTTGAAAATGTTTTCGAGACTGCTACAGACATGCAGTAGAGCTATTTATATAAAAATAAGCTGTGTCTGAGAACTATTTCAGTGGTTATTTACCACTTTATTAGCTCTCTTTTCACGCTGAAAACCAGTTCAACTCCATCAGCAGCAGTGGATCATAACAAGCACACGTACCAGTGAGGCTACTTGCCTGGTAATGATGATATTTTCAAGAACCAGTAAGCTACATACAGTATAAGTGGTTCTACATTTTAATTTGGATCTAGTTAAGCTTTTGAGCACTCATTAAACATTGTATAACTTCTTGCAGGTAAAGGTATGGTGCCACAGTCAGCTAAAAAATTCACTCGTGAAGAAACCTTCAGCCATGAACATAAAACCTGTCCTTGGACACAAGGGAGAGGCAAGAGTATCCTCTGTTAGTTTCTTCGTGTGTGGATTTTTCACCTAATTCTGATGATATACAAAACCTTCAAGCAGTTTTGCTTTCAGAAAAGCATCTTAATCTCTCTGTCATAACAAGGGACTGTTTGACACAGAAATACAACTTGAGCCTGCTCTGTTTGTTTACATGTGTGTCTCTACCTACACAGTCATAGCTCTGTGATTGTGCAGCCTGAGGAGTCTCTATGCAGTATCTTTGGCAGCGTGTGAGTAATAGGGCAGGGAGAGAGTTTCTGGCTTCTTAACAGGGCCAACAGAATAATTATGAGGCGAGCTGAGAGGCTGTTCTGGGTAGCAGGAAGCCTGTGAGCTTTATTGGTCCTATCCTCTTGGATCTCTGCCTAGACTGATGGGAGAATCCTGTAAGGTGGCCAGGGGTGTGGTCTTGTGGGGCCAGTTAAAGAGGTAGACTATGGTGACAGCTGTGGTGTGGTTTTGGCTTAAATGTGGATGGCGAGTGAAATATCCACACCAATTTAAGTAACTGTTTAGTTGCTGCTCAAAGTACTGTAGGTGGTGATTTAAATGAGAAACAGTAGCAGAGCAACAGTGCTGTTGTCAACAAAATTCTAGCATCATCATGCCTGGTTAATTAGCTCCATTAGTATGTGTGAAAAGTCAGCACTGTGGACTTTAGGAAAATATGCAGGTGCATGTCATAGCAGTGGGGAAGTCACTGCAACTGTTGAAAGTGCAGACATGTTTTCTCTAATTGGCATCATTGGGCTAGCAGTGCAATTAATTAACGGTGTATTGGCAGCTGTTTGTGGCCTCTGGTGGTTACACTGGAGCACAACCGATACTAATATTGGTCACTGTAGATTAAATGATATTTATACATGTGTATAATACAAAGTACTGACATTATACAGTTAGTAAACACAAATTTGCAAGAGCTGTCAGAAGTATGTTTCTAAATGCAGGCGGTGATTATTTTCGTGATCAGTTATTGTGTCGGTTATTTACTTGATGGATCGTTTAGAAAATGGTAAAAAAGCTTGACTTTTCCTGACAATTCTCCTTCCTCATTAACACCTGCTCCAGTGGAGTTGCTCAGTCTCAGTGGCCAGCAGGTCGGGCTATGGTTGTGTGTGGCAGCTCTCTGGTGTGTACCTGTGTGATACCTATAATCAGAATTGTTTCATATCCATGTTGCTGATTCATTAATTGAGCAATTGTTGCTGCACTTCACTTGATTGCTAGTTTATGAGCTCAAAGTACTTGCTATAGTATTTGCTCAAACTAATGCAGTCGAATACAACAGTCCTTCAATGGCTCGTACCTTGCTGAGGTTTAATATGTTCATTTTTTTTTTTTTTTTTTTTTTTTTGAAACTGTTTCATGGTTTGTTTGGGGGATATAGTTTGTGGTGCAGTCGAATTGTATTGCTTTAAACTGGGAGATGCTGCCAATATCCTGGGAACAGGATAAAGAACATAGAACAGGTAAATGCTTTCAACCAAATCTAAATGTTACCCCCTTTCTCGCAGGATTGTTGGATCACACTGTATCATGCTGCAGAAATGGAAACTATAGTTTTGGCTTATTTTGTGTAATACAAAGTTGACCAGGTTGTCTCAGACGTCTGTTTTCATCGTAACATGGTGTCATGTCAGGCCCCACAAGACCACAGACCATGTGGTCATTGTGTAATTTGCATCTTTACCTGTTTTTTGGCCTCTTATTTGTATGGGTTGTATTACCTTTGACAGCTTGTTATACAGTTGGTATGTATTTTATATTGACTTCACTTTTTATTTTGCCAATATTTTTGTCTGACTGTTAGTTGAACTCCACTGTAGTTTACCTGTCTCTCTGAATGAACGTCCTGAATCTTGGATGTACTTCTGATCAAATGCATCTCATTACAGTGCTTCCTGGCAGCCTTGTACTGAGTCATCTATAGTTCTATTTACCGCATCTGTCACACTCCTTCATCTTCCAAACTTGGCAGCCAGTCTGTCATTTTCTTAACCCTTAACCCACCCAGTCAACCTCCTATCTTGTCCACATGCCATTTACCTGTCCACTTTTCTTTATCTTGCTGCCTCTCCAGCTTATCCTCATTCCTCTCTGTTTCAAAACCTCTAATCACATTAAGGCCGAGCCACTGTGGAACAGAATCTAAAACAGCTCACAACATACTGTCAGTGCTCAGTGCAGTGTTTCCCCCGACCGTTCATTTGGCTGAGTGGGCCCCCTCCCCGTCCAAAGACAAAGGTACGAAGCTGGTGCGTGTTATATACATCAACCACTATTATTACTACTATTCTCATTTGTCCCTTATCCATGCCTCGCACACACATATACTTGTACTTTCATCTTTGTGAGGACACTAATTGACATAATGCATTCCCTAGACCCTTACCCAGAGCTTAAGGCTAAATGCCTAATTTAACCCTAACCCAAACCTAATTCTCACCTTAACCCTAAAACTAAGTATTAACCCTGAAAGAGGAGTCAGCAAAAGCGAGGAACGGCCAAAATGTCTTCACTTTGGCAGAATTATGCTGAAAATGGAGAAGTACAAATATGTACACACACACACACACACATATGCACAAAGAAATGTAGATGAGCGTTTGAGTGAGAGAAACCAGAGTTGAAGTTATGTGCAAAAAGAAGAAAAAGTATTTAAATAGAAAGCAAGATAGAGATTGTCATAGTGAGCATGATTCTATTAACAGAAATGTTATAGTGTTATTTTGGTAATATGTGCTTGAATATTCAATCTTCAGTCTTCCATTCTTATGTTTTCTGTACATTTTTAAAAAAAGCAAAGCATCCCTCCTGACTAGTTGACTCTCACTCAGCAAGGACCTGGCCTGGACTGTGTCCTGTGTTTGACATTATACTGTCAATCCCACATCCAGGCGGTGCGCCAGGGAACCAAGAAATTCAGTGATTTTCTTAAAAACTCTTTTTCTTTCCATATTCCAACCTTCTCCTCAACAAAGCTGGCATTAATCTGGTTTAACAGATGCTTGAGGATTGTTACTGCAGTGCCATCAGCACAGACTTGAGCAGTAAAACTATTACTGTATTGGAAGAAGTCGTAATTGTATTTAGTAAGTAGGATTCAACTAGGAATCTTATTTCAGGTTATGATCTGCATCATTTTCCTCTCCACAGTTTCACTGCATTCATTGCACATTGGTACAAGTCCATTACCTACACTGATGATTATTATATTACCAAGAATATAACTGCATAATTCTGTTGTTCCTGATACTGATATTAATTTTTAATAGCTTAAGGAATTTGCCTAAGGTCATACTAAATTTATCTCTCCTGATAATGAACTACTGTGCATGGAATATTATCAGTGGATCTATACACAATGGGAGTAAATATTGCCCTGTGCTTTTGTTTGATTTATTAATAAAATGTTGCTAATAGTTGGTGGCGTTGTAGGTAATCTGATTCTTAGATGAGTTGGAAATCTCCCCCCTAGATGAGAAGTTAGTGTTGGTGCAGTATCAATTGCTTGGGAGACGGGGGGACCTCATGTGTACACTAACGTATTAATCTTTGATTACATGGCCGCCTGAGGACGGCATGGTATTTTCTGTCTCTAGAATGCTCAGGGTATGAGCCCCTTGACTCAAATATAGATTGTCTCCTTCAGTCTGGTCTTGGATGTCGCTCTATGTTTCTGCCTGTGTCTTCACTTTTTGTTTTGTGGCGTGTCAGCCGTTGATCTTCAGAGCTGGTTGTCTTACACAGCATCTTGAAACTTGCTAGTCTGAGTGTCAGCAGGGCTTGTCACATTATTGTCAGGGAAACTCTAAGTCAGGGAATATGTAAAGTTATCAAAAAGCCATGTCTGTAGGGCGTGCTGACTTGAAGCACACTAGAATGGGAAAGTAAAGCTAAATTTTCAGCCTTGAAGTGACCTTTAGTCTCCTTAGTAACATACTGAAATTTACCTTCATGTACATTCTGAAGGAAAATGAATTACTGTATATACTGATAGTTTAGATGCCATGTATACAGATGACTGAAAACATCAGTTTCTCCCCTCTCTACCCATCTTGTTAAGATACAGCCTGTAATAGGCTGGAAGGTGTAGTGCCCTGCAGCATTGTAACACTTACAGTTATGCATTATAGATAATTAGTGCAGTGATTAGGTAACAGTCATTTGCTGCATTTTCTTGTTGAAACAGCAGGCACATTTTTTTTTTTTTTTTTTTTTAAAAGGGGTTTTGCTGGTGAGGGACACACGATGGGAGACACAGCTCAGTTTGGCTGGTCTATGTTTTCCACTGAAAAAAGCTATCCATCTGTGTAATAGGCCTTGTCAAAAGTTTACTGAGAATCAGCAATTCACTCTGAGGGTGCGCTGTGTGTGCCATTGAAAGGAACTCTGATAAGCTATAAGAGCCTATTGAGACTGTGAGCAGGCTTTGATGCGTAGTGATATCTTGACAGTTGCTGTCCCCTTTTCATTTGGTTTCCATTGTTAAGACACCTCTATGTTTGGTATCTGTGCACATTTTCTTTAGTGTCTTATTTGGTATTAACAAATACAAAAAAAACAGTAATAACTTAATTATTACTTTTTCTCAGCTCAAAATCATTAACTCGCTGCCTCATTGAATAGCCTTGTGTATTAACAGTTTTTAGTCATTGCTTTGCATCCCTTATGGAGTCACAGAGCATTATCAGCCTTTTTGAGTTCAGATATTGATCTTGTTCACAGTTGAGTTGCCAGAATAGTCACAGAGTTTTGGTTTTCTGCTGGATTATAGTCATTCAGTTCCACCAGTGACATCTAAAAGAACATATTGTTTATGAAAAAGGAGTGACTGAAATATGTGTAAATAGATGTAATATATGTCTTTTAAATATATATATTATTTAGTATATAGTGTATTTGAGTCTTCAAGTTCTAACAGTCACCTTAGTTTTTGCTAAGATCTTCTTTATCTGTAGATTTAATGCTTAAATATAAATTGTTGTTTATACACTCCCAAAAATCATAAGCTTTACTGGGACTAATGTTGTCCTGAAAGTACCATTACATTATCATTACTGCCCCCCTAAGTATTACTTTAATGCACTCTGGTGTATTTCAGAAGTGTTTTGCAGAAACTGCTGTATTTATAATTTTAAATTGTATAAACGAAGATAAATGTGTATGCTTTGTTCATTTTTGAGGGTGCAGCACTACCAAAAAAGTCATTGTTAAGGCCATAACCTGGCCTTTTGTGTGATCAGTGTAGCTGCACAGTGTAGTGCCACACATTTAGAAGAAGAATAGACCAGGTTAAAATGTACTTGTTCAAACCTTTGTCCACCTCCAGACTGCAGGCTATGGACATACATAAAATGGACACAAAGATATAGTACTATTGATTTTTCTTGTGTTGAAAAAAGCTAATAAAAATGAACAATTGTGTGCACATAGTATTTAAGCCTTACAAAATTGCTTCTTTTATACTTTAGACTGCTTAACTGTATTGAAAATCTGAAAAGAAATAGCTGATATACAAGGGTATCCATCTAGAGAGTCTTTTCACTCATCACTGTGACACATTGAAGGGGAAAACAGGCCAAGGGTAACAAATGCTTGTTGACCTCCTGCTGTGCACTACTTTAAATGTTGTGTCCTAAGTTGCACAAATAAAAGTGTTCCTATTGCAACAACACATCATCAACAGGGTAAAACTAACCTGTCTCCTGGAGGTCTAAATCCAGCCTATTATTAGAGGCACAAAGACGTTAGTATTGTTTTACTGAGAAGTGCGGTGATGTCTGAGATACCCTTTTCACAGAAGATATTTTGATATGTTACAGTAGGAAAAATAGGTTTAAATAATAAAACTGATTGATTCCATTTAGCTCTTTACATAAATAGAACAGTCATTATTAATGTTACTGGTAATGTTACCTGCAATTATAAAGTCAAAATGTCTTGTGAATAAAGTCTTGCTTCTCTATATGGGCTCATCACTGTCTAGCAATTGGAACCGCTTAATAATCAGTGAAATGTTTTAGTCATAATGGCACTGGGTCTGTGTTTCTATCTTATCAGATGTAAAGACTGCTGCTTCTCTTTTCTTACATGATAAAGTGAATCTTTGGATTTTTTTTTTTTTTTCAACGATATGAAAAAGTTATAATTTTATCAGCTTGTATGAACCAGAACACAAATCATGATTACAGATCAATAAATCCAGATTACTTCGTTTAAACAGTCAAATCACTGTAGCTTCATTTTATATGTAATTCATTTTAGCATGTGAATTTTGTAATTTAGCATAAAATGTATTTAAAGGAATCAAGCACTGAATATTTAAATAGGGGTTGCATTGTCTTTGTACGCATAAGCAGTTCAAAGTAAGAAAATATATTATGGTTATTATTTCAATAGCTAGCTGGTAGAATAGTAGCTGGTAATTACACAGTATCTAATAATTGGGGCATTTTTCACAAGAGCAGCAAAATTTAGCATATTAATATTTTAAAGACTAACGTTTGTTCAGATCTATTAGAACCACTGAAAACCTGCATCGCCTCATGTTGTTCATTCATTTTACCTGATAATTTGTTTTGGCAGCAAGCAGCTTCAGCTTTATCCACAATATCAATTTTCCTAACACTATTTCTGAATGTTTGGTGTAATAATTATTCATGGCCCGAACAGTGACTGTTATTTCACAATCACTTGGGCTTTCTAAATGGAGAGACTGATGCCCCTGAAGTTAAACTGGCTTGGTGTTATACTGTGATGATGAAGTGTTCCCTTAATTTTGTTGAGCAGTTTATATTTTGAATTACCTCTTAGCATCTTAATAGACAAAAATGAAGGATATTAGTACAAATTGGCTTTCTTCCTGCACTACAGTTTGTTTACAGTGTTTTTATTGACACTTATGTGTTATACACCTATAGTTATTTACAAATATCTCATACTTTACATGAGAGATGTTGACAAAAAAAAAATGTGTGCGTGCACATTATATTTCCTCATTTCACACAGCTTTGCGAGTGTGCGTGCTGTTTGGGAGTATGTGTGCATGCATCTCCATTTACATGAGCATTTTACCCAGGCTTCTGTCCAGTATCCAGTCATTTTAAGGTTATCAGAGTAAGAGGGTGGGACCAGAAAGAAAGGTCTACGTTAGTTTATAGTGTGCTAATAAATCACATCATACAGCGTTGGGTGCATTCTAAAATTATAGGCTTCCACAACAAAAGCAGTTTAACTTGGGCAATATGAATAGCAGTGAAACATGAAGACAGGAATATGTTTAGGGACACATTTTATGTGTCCCTGGCTCAGCATGGTGAAATGCCTTTTAAAATTGGAGTCTCTCCAGTTGTCACTGACAACATTGCTGATTTATCGGAGCTGAGGGGAAGAGAAGCAGGATAGAGGCTATGTTTCCTTCTAAAGCTTTCCATTTGGTAAATGATGCTTAGGTGTTCACTTTTCTTTGTTGACATGAGCCTGAAGCACAGCTGCATCTGCAGTAATGCATAGGGGTATAACATGACGCCTTTCTCCACTTACTTTACTAATAATCTAACACCGAGTGTGGTTTTCAGTGAATAATCATGCAGTTCTTCACAAACTGATATAGATGGATGGATGTGAATATTGTAATTAGATTTGAGAGATGTGAGATGTCATACAGTTTCCTTTACTATCTTAATCCTAATGCAGTGTTTCCTGTGTCTTGGTCGATTTCCATTCATCTTCAGTCATGTAGCAGGATTCACTGTAGTCAAATAGAATTTTAGAATAATAGTATTTAATGTCTACATGTGGTTTGCATCTTATGTAGATGTTGTAGCAAATGCACTCTTCCCACAGGATATGCCACTCCTTATTATAAGCACATGTATACTTGGTGTTGAAGATTCCTGCTGTTCATAGTTGGCAAAACATGGCTCCTCGTGGTGATTTTACATATTAGTAGATGTTAGTAGTTTTCCTGTCATTATATCAATACAATACACACCTTTCACAAAATGAGAGTATAATACTAATATTGGCTAATAGAACATTTATTCTGTTAGATTAACTGAGAGTTGAAATTACAGTTAAACTTTGTTACAAACTAACTGAAAAGTTGTAAATTTAGTTTCTTAATTTATGTGACAACTAAATAGTGAATTGGTTTTTAATTTTACATTCATAAAGCGGTTTATCTTCCCAAAAAAACAGCAAAAAGTACATAACAGGTAATAAAAATAAAAATGCTTTTGATTAAATGTTGATCAGTCAATGGTATCCAGCAGAAACACAGTATGCATTCAATATACATGTACATTATAGTATAACAACTCTAAATTAGCATAGCAAGAAAGTGCCTTCATTATAATGCAACCAACTGATGCTGACAACACCTCAACTTGTCTAAATCAATGCAGTCTCATATGAGCATTTCTTTACATGCAGCCAGAAAAACTATAAAAATTAAGATGAGGTAAGTACAGTACATTCACTCTACGCATCAGATGTATTATTCTGATGAACTATACATCAAGCCATGCATAGCTTATGGAGGTGAAAGCACATGCTGTTTACCAGATGTTGGTAAGCCAGGCAGATCTGGTGTTTCACATGATTAATTTTGTTTATTGCTACAGCCTAAATAATAGTCAGTATTGCTTATTAGGTCTTATGTCAGGGTGTTATATCATGTCAGGGCTCTTGGGTCTCCTCACTCCCCTCTGGGACCTTTCCAGCGATTTTACAGCCCTGGTCACTGTTGCCCACAACTCAGACTGTTTAAAGCATTGCACCTTTGCTGCCTCTTGCTGTCTGGCCTTATTCCCTGCCTTCAGCCGGTCTACACTGACCAGAAAAGGTCAGTATGGAGAACATGAAGGGAGGGTGGTTCAGACTTCAGTGCTATGACTGCTGCAGCCGTTCTCAGAATCACTTGATGAAGCTTCAGTAAACAAAACGGAGAAGCCGCACAGAAGCTTTCTTGGAGCTGCGACTGTCTGTGCTGTGGTGCTGCTGTCTCTTCACATTTATCTTCTTTTCCTCCTTATGTGTACAGACAGAGGATGGACGGGGATACTGAGAGAAGTGACTGATGCTTCGTCTGAAGGCATTACTTTATAAGGTAGGTAAGAAAAAGCACTGAGAATTATTGAATTAGCTGAGTGCAGCTCATCTGTCTATGCCATGGTTATCACCTCGAAAATGCATATATGAAAACATACATACAAACTAATTAAAACAGCACTTTATGTAGGTGTGTCATATTTTACATTTTTTGGAGTTGATAGTTGACTGTCTTATCCGCTGCAATTTAATAGACACAACAGTTAATATATAGATAATTTGTGCAGCCAGATAATGAAAAAACCAGAAAACATTTTCATTAATTGCTACACTGTAGGAGACCAAAAAGCCAAACAATGTTTTAGTTGTTATTGAGAAATTATTGAAATATTATTTTTTTATTTTAATGTCTGTAAATCCTTGATCTATGATCTTTTAGTATGGTTTTATGATAAAGCTAAGAAAAAAACATTTAAAAACCAAGAAGTTGAAAAATCATGTAGCTCAGTGAGCCCATTTACTTACATGCCGCAAGTATGTATTTGTAGGCATGTACTTTATCAGTCTGTGCATGTGTATGTATGTAAACCTTGTGTATATTTAGCTAAATAAGTTTAAGAATAGTTCTTTCAGAAACTTTAGCACACAAGGCAAGGCTGAATGTTTTAAGCATATTTGATACAACCTGCTGGGGTTTCTAAGCCTCTCCCCTTAAAACAGATGAGTGTAATTTGCTTTGTCATTTTAGCCAACATGTTTTAACTGCCAACATTATTACACTGGACATGCAAAAGCACAAAGGATGCAAATAGCTGTAGCTATTATTTTAATCAATCTTACAACAAAATACACAACGGTTTCCACAGTGTAGTGGAGATGTGTTCCACTCGCACATGGCTACATATTATTTAAAGGCAGTGTGTTGAAGTAAATGGGTCCTGTGACCTTAATTAAAACATAACGTACAGCTCAGGTTCAGGTCACCACTGACACACATGCTCTAATTGCTAAGGCAGTCATATGAGCTGAGCAAACCCAAGCATTTGCACAGTTTCACAATTGTTATCCAATTTAGGGCTCCTGCTTTCTGAGTCTTGTGCATCCAAATGGCTGTTGAGCTGAGATGAACTGCTCCTTCTAGATGAGATAAAGAACACTCAGTGTTCCCCAGTAAGATAGATGAGCACATTTGCATGCCAGGCTGTCAGTTTTGCCGCTGCCAGGCCTCCTTCTTACTTAATTTCTTTCTAGGCTGTCTTTCTTTCTGCATTTTGTCTGGCTCTAAAAAGGCAGTACTACATAAATTACTAGTAGTTAGAGGATGCCATGATGTATAATGTATTATTTACAGTTGACTGACAGTGCTCCTTAATTTGCCTGGGGACAAGTAGCCCGTGCAAATAAAACAATGGATTGTGTCTAATGAATAGGCCATGATAGTACGTTTTTCAGGCAGTTAAGCCAGAGATTCATTCTGACAGGAATTACTGCAGTATTTCATGTTGGCATCTTCATCATGTTCAGGCTTAATTAATGGAATGAGGTTTGTGATTATCAGAGGACAGAATACAGACTTCTCTTCATGATGTCTGAATGTAAAATGTGTTTTGCACTTTACATTTTGAAGGTTATGGTGGACAGTTTGCAGGCACACTCAGTTGGCATTTTATTAGGTATACCCAGCTGAAACTAATGCCTTCTGATCACTACAGTCCTGCAATAAATCTTCCCCTTGTAAAAGTGATAATTTTTACTATTTGTTGAAACTGTTCTAAAGAACGATGAAGCATTTTGGTGGCTGTAGTTTATGCTGTTGTACTGTCACTAAAGCTAGGTCAACTAGTGCAGGTTAACAGAGGGATAAAAGAAAAACTGCCACTTCAGAACAGGCCTAGTCTTCCTGTACAACAGTCTAAATATCTTTGCATTATGCAATGTTATGCACAACTCATACGTTGGTGAAGATTTTCTACATTCTGCAGTCTAGTACCCTTGCAACTCACTTGGCGTTTTTGAGACTGTTTGTGGTATGTTTATTGTGCATCAGTGTTCATAAGGGTCTGTATGTGGCCACTCTTCCCCAGTGTTCCTGTGTTTGTCACGTAAATGTAATCAATCTAATTTGCCTATAAATGGCTGGTGCCAGTGTATATATAATTAACAGTAGATAGTAAATGGAGCACTCTCACAGAGTTTGGGTGAAAGAGGGAAATATTTATGGTGGAATGACATTATTCTTTTTTTCCCCCTCTTATTGAAAACTGAAGCTGCTGCATGAATTTGTCAGAGATGAAATGACAATTGACTTTCAACATCTGTGACAGCCATCTGTGGCATTCCGCTGGTAGCCTGTTCTCTCTGTTCTCCATATGCTCTGGCTCTTAAGAGATGAGTGGTTGAAGTCTGCATTCAAGTCTTGTGCCGTCAGCGAAACTTAACAATGTCCCCTGAGCTCTCAGCCCACATCGATCACAAACTTGAATCCCATTGGAAAGTCCTGCCTGGTCTTGCTCACAAATACTCAGAGGAGTTTATTCAGAAGACAACAAGATCTGGTTCTCTGGTCCATAAACCTCTGGTCCATCTTGAGTGAATGGTTAAAAAGGTAGGAAGAATAAATTTGCTTTTATTTAAATATTAAAATGTCAATTAGTGTCTGTTATTGTTGCAAAATAATGTTGGGGCAAGTTCAACTATGAAATGACAGTAACTAAGACCATTATGTATTTTTTGACATAAAACATGTAGTATTATGAGTCCTGATGGATGTAACTTTTTGCACCATGGCGTGCAGGTATTGCTCCCTCTCTAGGGGAGAGATGTGGCATGGATAATGTTGAGAGATTAGTCTTACGCTGAAATGGCCGCAAAACCTCTCATTACTCATTCTTCTTCATGTCAATGTGAAGTATTACTGTCTCTTCCAGTCTTGACACGCTCTTGCCAAATCCACAAGGGGCCTTTCGTAATAACTGCTGTTCCCCTCACAGTGCTGTTAAATGGCTCATTAGTAAGGCTAAGGTGCCACATACTGAAGGACAAATGTATTGGCTCTGCAGCTTTACCAGTGCTGTCATATACATGAAGAATGGAGAGCCGAGATTAATGCTGTCTGTCTAGCTCTAAAAGAGAGTTGGCTTTGTAACCTGGGAAGTGGTGCATTGAGGAGATTTTTATTCTCTTGTGACATCAATTATATTATTGTATTTGACTATGATGTCAAAGGTATCTCACTGGATGCTATTTTGAACTGACACTAGTTTAATTTCTGTATGAGTTCCATCTCTATTAAAAGTTTTTGGAGCTCTTGAATTCCAGGTCAGCCAGAGAAACAGATATACATAAACACATATTGACCTTGTTTGTTCTCCATATACTGAACTTCATGCCGCACATTTCTCCCTTACATTGAATTAGATACAGGGCTTTAAAGAATCTAAATTGCAGATGCTACAGAATAGAACTGTATGCCTCTATACTGGTATTTCAGTGAGACCTAAGCTGAGTATTAGGAAAACAGAAATGTGAAATGGTTAACCTGGATGATGATTTATTAAATAGCAAAGGCTAGAATGAGCAAAGTGCTTTATGTAGAATAACTCACATGGTTTAATTTGACTTTATTTTATTTTTACAGGAATAATATGAACACACCTGTTTAAGTCTGAAAAAGGGTTTGGAAATATCTTGTGAAAACTCGACGTATCTTCTTCTTTTCCTTTCGGCTGCTCCCTTCAGGGGTTGCCACAGCGAATCATCTGCCTCCATTTAACCCTATCCTCTGTATCCTCCTCACCCACACCAACTATCCTCATGTCCTCCTTCACTACATCCAAGAACCTCCTCTTTGGTCTTCCTCTAGGCCTCCTTCCTGGCAGCTCTAACCTCAGCATCCTTTTACCAATGTATTCACTGTCCCTCCTCTGAACATGTCCAAACCATCTCAATCTGGCTTCCCTGGCTTTTTCTCCAAAACATCTAACATGAGCTGTCCCTCTGATGTCCTCATTCCTGATCCTATCCATCCTCGTCACTCCCAGAGAGAACCTCAACATCTTCAGCTCTGCTACCTCCAGCTCTGCCTCCTGTCTTTTTCTCAGTGCCACTGTCTCTAAACCAGACAACATTGCTGGTCTCACCACTGTCTTGTCCACCTTTCCTTTCATTCTTGCTGACACTCTTTTGTCACACATCACACCTGACACTTTCCTCCACCTGTTCCAACCTGCTTCCACACGTCTCTTCACTTCTTTTCCACACTCTCCGTTGCTCTGGACTGTTGACCCTAGGTACTTAAAATCCTCCACCTTCTTCACCTCTACTCCCTGTAACCTCACCGTTCTACTTTAGTCCCTCTCATGTACACACATGTACTCTGTTTTACTGCGGCTAACCTTCATTCCTCTCCTTTCCAGAGCAAACCTCCACCTTTCTAGATTTTCCTCCACCTGCTCCCTGCTCTCACTACAGATGACAATGTCATCTGCAAACATCATGGTCCACAGAGATTCCTGTCTAACCTCATCTGTCAGCCTGTCCATCACCACAGCAAACAAGAAGGGGCTCAAAGCCGATCCTTGGTGCAGTCCCACCTCCACCTTGAACTCCTCTGTCACCCCAAAAGCACACCTCACCACTGTCTTACAGCTCTCATACATGTCCTGCACCATTCGAACATACTTCTCTGCCACTCCAGACTTCCTCATACAAAACCACAGCTCCTCTCTCAGCACCGTCACACGCTTTTTCCAAATCTGCAAAGACAATAAATAATTCCTCAGGCATCCTCTCACTCTCCAAGATCTTGTTAAGTAGCCCAGTCAAAAACTCTACTGCCACCTCTCCTAAACACTTCCATACCTCCACAGGTATGTCGTCAGGACCAACTGCCTTAAAACTCAATTTATGACCCTGTTAAAACATTTTACATTGTACTTAGGTAGAAACAGCAGAGCTTATGTTGCACAGTTGGCCAATTTAAATACAACCTATTGAAAACCAGTGGTGCATGCAATCTGTGTGATTTGGGAAAATGGAAAGTGAGTCACATTTCCCTTTGTGTTATACACCTATAGTTATTTAAGTGTCACCGTTTTGTGAAAGGGCCTGACAGAACTGCTGGAAAAATAGTGTTTTAGTTCACTATATCAAAAGGATACAAGGCAGACTATTCAATTAGTATTTTGTTTTCTTGTATTGGCAGCATCAAGAGGTAAACATCAGCCTTTTAATTAGTGGTATCTTGAGCCAGTGTGGGAAGAGCGTAGTTGTACACATGACAAAATAATTAAGTTCATTAATTTATTCATTTGGTATTAAGTATGGGTTCAAACTGACACATAAAAAATGACTTGTGTGAAATCAATGTGTCAAATAGTAAGAACAAGGACAAACAAGTATAAAAATGCTTTACACTTAAATTCAATGTATTGACTGTATTTCAGTGCCAGCAGTTCCACAAGCAGAAAATTGTTTGCTTGTTTGGGAATGTCTTTATGATTGAAATTCTGTCAGGTACAGCGCTATCATTGAAAGGATCTGCAATGCGAAACACTTTCATTGGCATGTTTGTCTTTGAAAATGGGAAGCTGTTGCAAAACTTAGCAAATCTTTCTTTCTCCCACCTCTTATTTCCCTATCTCCCTCTCACACACTCACTCTCACTCCATCTCTGTACGTCCTACCTTTCTCATTCTGTCGTTCTTTGCTATCAAGGAAGAGGAGGAAGAAATAGATTGTCTCCTCGCTCCCACAGTCAATTTGTGTCAGCACACTGGGTTTCTCTCTGGAAGTGCCAGTACTGGGAGAATGCTTGGTATTCACAAAATGAAATAATGGGACACAATAAATTCTTTAGAGAGGTGCTGTCTGTTTCACTTATGTTTAGGGTAATCTCCACTATATAACTCTTGATAGCATCTTTTATATTGGCACCAGTGCTGCAGTGTGACTCCCGTCCCTTACACCTCAGTTGTCAAACCCTTGTCTCTCTGGTGGTATGTCAACAGCAAGTAAGTGGCAGTGAGGAACATCTGTACATTTCACTTGAGTGACATAGTGGTACTTTTTAATACTACAGGGCATATAAAACATCAGGTTTTCATATATTTTACCAGCAACAGTTGAAGTTCTTTAATATTCTGCAATTTTACATGGAGTTTAAATAAACATCTCTGCCATCACAACTCCCTAAATTCCTTCTTGTTTTTAAAAAACTATCACATGCTGTGATATTTCTGAGCATGCTAAATATAGCAGATTTTCATTTTTTATTCTAAGGTAGCATCTAGGGTAGACACATAGCTGTATGTTCTCTTAGTCATTCAAATTCATGTGGAGTCGGGGATAAAAAAACAAGGCTAATTTTTCAATGGCCGGTTCATGAGCACCAGACCATTTGTAAAACCTGTTCAGATGAATACACATGAAATAAATGTTAACTCTGCTGACATGCTATTAATAAAAGGCCTCAGTGTCTGGTTTAGAGGCAAGGGTATGTGCCAGAAGATGTAGGACACCATAAGTGGGCACAAGAAGCAGACACCTTATCTTGGGCTAACTGATATCTTTTGGGCTCCTTTCCTCCCTCAAGTTGATTTGGACTTCTCTTTACCACGAGTACTACATGCCAGGCGGATTAGCTGGCCAATCACTGAAACAGCCTTGTCCCGTGACACCTGGATCTACTATATCTCCAGATAACTTATTAAAGATGTACTGGGTCTGGCAGGCTGGCAACTAAATTAAATTAGCTGTGAGAGTGAAATCAGGTGAGGTGAGGTAGTACCTATCATACTGTCAACCATTACTTGAAAAGCAATTGCGATAAGTAGCATGTTTTGTTGTAGAAATGTTTTTTCACAGTACACTTTTTATTTTTTGGGGATAAATAATGGGTGTTAATCATAGCGTGAAAGTTGAACGTAAAACAATAAAATGTGGTTTTATTAATATTTTTGTATTTTTGTAAAGTGTGATGTTAATGGGGCAGCTAGCCAGCATTTACAGTACCAGCAGCCTGAAACAGAAACAGCATAGAAATACATTCACAAGTTGCAGGGATTAGTAATGGTGTGGATATTTCAAGTGCTTGATTTGTCACCCAGTCTGCATACTTTGAGTATGGTGACCAGGTGAGGTAAGGTAGTAGTTCTTGCTATCAATCTGTCTCCTATTACCTGAAGTAATATACACATGTGTATTTTTTTCAGCATTTAATCATGGCCATCCTCTTTCCTAATTTTTGGAAATTGTTTGACTTTATATTCACTCCCAATAATATAATGTAATTAAATGCTTTTAAATACTAGGTTAAATTTAAAGTGCATGAATTGAAACTGAAGACTAAAAACAAAAAAATTGAAAAAAACATCCACTGAACAGTGGTAGTGCTTGCCATCAGCAGGTCTCAGATGTAGTGTTGATGCTTGGAGCTGTTGGTTTACTAAACAGGGAAAAAGGCTGATGTTTACCTCTTGATGCCGCCAAACATTGCTCTGTGTAACCTGCCGTGTCTACTTTTTCCCCACCAACTTGACAAGCCCTTTGTGCAGAATGGCCGATCTGCTGGTCTGCCGGCATAGTGCTGCCCAGTATGTCAGATTAGTAGTTGAAGCGAAGTCTTTTCCTGTGAGCCTGGATAGTGTGTTTATCCCAAGTGTGTGTTAAGGTCACTATGAAAATGTTTGATAGTTTGCCATGATGGCCATGAGAGCGAATGTAGAACCTAATGAATGAAACACAGTCCAGTCCAATATTGAGACAAATGAAATGCATACTTAGTAGGAGTTGTGCTGCAGTTTGTATAATAATAAGTCCCTTTTTACCCTGTTATTTCAAGGAAAACATGTAAATAACAGACCATGAAATTGATCTTTAACATTACTGCACATACCCTGAAGCACTAAGCCACGGGGGTGTAATGTGATGTAACGCATTTCCATACAGCGAAAGGAGGGAGGCAACTAAGAATTTCGAGTTGGAGGGTGGAATGAAGATAAGTTCAAAGCCATGTGAAATGTGCATGGCAATGCATTTCATGTCGTGGTCGGGGGAAAAAGATTGCAGGGCCATTCTCACCAGGGGAATGTGCCAATTATTAGATAATGTTCAGAACAAGCAGTCATGGATTAAAGCTTTGCAAGAGTCAGGATGCTCTTCCAGTGATGATGGCGTGATTAGCATACACTCAGCTCTTCCTACGACTATGTGAAGTCTGAGAGTGAACGCAGGATTTTAAGCTCCTAAGCTTTGTTTGTAAGTGCTGTACAGTAAATGCAGACAGTTGATTAACCTTATATTAGGCAAAAGTGACAGGCCTTAGCTGTCATTATAATTTAATATTTTTTGGATGTTGGTCAATTCCTCTGAAATCATTATTTAAAAAAAACAGATCGATCATATATGAATAAAATTTCAGTTTTGTGGATGCATGAATATCATGAAAAATGTACATGGAGAAATTAAAATATGACAGAAATGAGACACCATACCAGATTAACAATTCTTATAATATTACATTGACACCTTAATAACATCAGTGGTCATATACATAAATGCAGTGTTGTGGACACATACAGTAATTTTGAGTTTGCCAGTCATGCAGCTTTTAAGGCAGTAAGGCATCTATCTATCATCTGCCAATTTTTATTTATTTATTTATTTTTTGTGTGTGTATTCCATCTTTGTCTCTACTTTGCTTCGTCTGTGTGCCAACTGCAAATTATACAATGACAGTCGGGGGTTCAACTTTTTCTTCAGGGTGCACACAGAACCTGGTTAGTACAAAGCAGATTCAGTTTCACTATACTGAAGACTGACTTAACCAACTTATTAACACATACTGTAGTCGTCAAGGGTTACTCCTACCTTCCTCTTGTTCATATTAAATATGAGCCTACAAAGTAACATTAAGTTGTGATCCCCTACAGCACTAGCTACTACTTATAATAATAATGGGGATGTTTATGAATTAAGTGCAGTAATAGCTGGTGGCTCATATTACAGAATAGAAATGGTCTGATACTGTGTTAGATGTTTTCGTTGGGGGGGGAAAAAGGAGTTTAGCTTTTATGACTGAAGTTATGAAGTTGATGAATGTATATATGTTTTTACTGCCCAAAACTATTATTTTAACATCCTTGGGAGGGCCCTACTTTGTGCCTTTCTTTGTTTCTGTGGTCGATTTTATCATCTGTAAAATATATATGCATACTGGTTTCATTAAAAAAAACAATTTAAAATACTCCTGCGACATGACAGCGACAAACTCCTAATTATTTTTTTTAATTGAAATTTTGAATTGGGTTTAGGTAGAAATGGATGTAACAAAAGAGGACCAAACTATTCTGAAGTCCTAGGCTGCAGTCCTGTTTACTGAGATTCACACACACCACTGGTCTACCCATGGTGATTGTTGATCCTGTTGATGTAGGGTCTCTCCTTTCACCACAGTATTGTCAGACTCCCATAAAAATGCCATTCTGCTAAATGAGATGCATTAGCCTTGTGGGGCACATACTCTTTATCAGCTCCCTTTCAACAGGAATGATTACCACATCTTTAATAATGCTTAAAGGAGAGGCTACTTTCATTTTGGCCTGCAGTCAATTAGTTTCTCAGGAGGTAATTCATTATTATCTTTAAGCAGTAAATAGTGACCATAATGACAAGAATATTTCACAATTCTTTAAAAGAAAAGGATTGAGATGTTTTAGGTCTTGTTGTAATGGGGATCAAATAGTGTTACATTGCATGCTCTATAAAATACAGTCATTAACAAGAGATAGTTCTCCTTTCACCATCAAACACGACAGTCATTAAGATTCGTCCTCTGAGCATCAGTAGTACCTGTACCAATAGTATCTATCTATAGCTCCCAAGACAGCTTGCTCCAAACAAAAAAGTCAGTGTTATAATTGCAATGGAGGAAAGGTCTGGGGGGAACTAAAGCCAGTAGGGTTGGTTCTCTGTGGACTATGAATGTCTGTACCAGATTTTTTTCACAATTTATTTATTTGAAGTATTTAAGTCTGGACCCAAGTGATAGCTTGACCTATTGTCTTTGCCATTGCTAGAGTCTCATCACACTTTGTTTTAAATCAAAATCTAAGTATGCAAATAGGAAATCATAAAACATTCTGTGAGGATGCAGATCTTCAGAAGAATAACAAAATATATATACTTGACTCCCGAATACACATCAAGCAGCAAGGGTGTAAATGCCTCTTGAAGGGTTCTTTTCATTTGAGGCACGAGTTCATGGAGCTTGTTGCCCCTATACCCCCTGGCTAAATAAAAATGATGCAAGATGAAGTATCTAGATATTAGAACACACACCACTGGATGTGCCAGATAACTGAGCCTAGTTTTCGCAGTGCAATCCAATGCAGACACTGTAAACCCTATCATTAGTTGTGTTCTAATTGAAGTATTTATTCACTGGGAAATACTCTGCTCCACTAAACCAAGATATCCTGATCGCAAACATGGTGAACTAATACCTTTTTAATTGAAGTGACAGCCAGCAGCATGTCAGCTTCTTGGCTCCCAAGGATAGTCGTGCTCAAAGAAAAAACAAATATTGAGACAAATGTACTCCGATCTATAAACTGTGAAGTTATCAGAATCCATACAAGAACAAAAGCAGTGGAAAAAAACACTCCCAGAGATTTTTGAGTAGAGTGCACAATGACCGATGTAGTTGGAAAGATCAGACAAAAAGTCTTAACAGTTTGGTAGCAATGAAAGAGCCACTGGACAAAAACATCAGCAAAATAAAACAGTGTTATGTTTTTATGTAAATGCAACATAGCTCTAATCATTATTTTCTATAGTATTTGAATTTCTATAATGTTAATCACCTCTGCTG
The DNA here is from genome assembly GCF_900324485.2 of Mastacembelus armatus. Taxonomy (NCBI): domain Eukaryota; kingdom Metazoa; phylum Chordata; class Actinopteri; order Synbranchiformes; family Mastacembelidae; genus Mastacembelus; species Mastacembelus armatus. The sequence goes on from NC_046633.1 coordinate 7,021,856, forward strand.
CCATCAATCTACTCGGTAGGTTAAACAGCAAAACTCCACACAGTTGAGGTTGCAGCACCTAATGACCCCTCCAGCTTCATGACCCTCCCACTGTGCAATTGATTTCCCTTCACCTATGCAAGTAGCTACTCTAATAAAGAGTAGCAACTTGTCTTTTTTAATGTGGTGGACAGTGCATCATGTTGTGGTATGCCTGTTTTTAAAAAGACATAAGATTAGCCACTCTTTGTAGACTATTCATTTGGGTTTTATTTTACAGAATAATAACTACAGTAACACTGTTTTAAGGAAGTAAGGCATAGAGTTGCAAGTGTGGCTGTTCTTGATGGAACCTTGATGCAAGATAGAATGAAATAACAGCGTCACATCATGCCATTTATTTCAAATTTTATGCACAGACTTTAATTTAATTTAACAAAACGATGATATATTATTGGTGGAATTTACTTTTGAATTCAAAGGAATTTAACACTAATAAAAAAATCCATTATATTGTGTAACCCTGTGTGAACTACCATGCTCCTAAAATGTGAGAAATGAACAGGAACTGATGCTTCAGCGTCACAATATTATGCTGTCAAAGTGCTGGCATTTTGTTGGATAAGTCATGTCAAATAAATTCCATAGTATATGACAAACAAGTAATGACTAAATATTTTGAATATTGCTCACCAGCTGTGTTCACAGGCACGTACATTTGTGTTTTTGCAGGTGGCATAAGTATTTAAATGTTATATTTTTAAAGATTCTTTGTGATCATTGGAATTTTAAAAACTGCCTTTACCACTATAAAAAGGTGTTTTTAGAAACAAACACCACATAGGTGATTTAGTTGTTTTTTGCCTTAAACTAATAATGTTTAAGGTGTCAACAATGTGGCGACGCCAGTGCAGATAAGGGCATTAGTCAGATATCAGGTTCAACATCTGGGGAGTACTAGTAGTGCAACAAATTGAATCCAGTAATTGCTTTTTGAGAAATATTGCAAAAGGAGGAAGTTTGGCCTCTTGATCACTAGACGCACAGACAAATAATGATCCAGTGGTTTTATGACCATTCAAACCAGATGTCTTACTATTTGTTGTTAGACTGAAGTGGGTAGAGCAACCAATATGTCTGTCTTTAGGTCCAGGTTATGTCTGTGTGTATGTGCACATATATCACTGTGTACTAGGCAGTCATTGAAATGATTACAGTTCCTAATGACTCTTCAGTTATTTATTGTGATTCATAGTTGGCTCCAAGCAGCCCATTCATTGTTTTTAACACTCAGGAAATCCTAAAATATAGTGTAGTACCACAAGGAGATGGAGATAATGGAAAAAAAAAAAGTTGTACTGCAGACAGACTGAGGGAAGAGAGTGAGAGGGAATTGTATGAGCTGTGTTAGTGCATAGTGTCTCTGATACAGAGAACAGCTCAGAGAAAACAGCTGACACATCGCTGTCTTCACAACAAGACGTAAAAACCAGTCAGACAGCATCGGTCTACCACTGGCAGTTCTTAACACTTCAGCCATATTAACACACTACAGACCATATTCTCAGCGTTTACAAGACACTTTTGTGATTTGACTTGAACTCACAGATCGAGTCACTTTAAATCTGCTCTGCTGCATGCAAGGGAATAATGTTTTGTTTGAGGTTCTGGTTATGGAATCAAGACATATTATAAAGGCAGGAGCTTTGCTGTGACTCACCAGGGAGTTAGTCAGGTGAATTTTGTTATTCCATTGTTTTTCTGTCTCATTTCTACTACTATCAACATATTCAGATCTTATTTTTAGACATCACGTTTTGAAACAGTCAGCAGGACTAAAACCTAATGCAGTATAACCCTTTCCACAACTCACATTTCTTCATTTCTGTTAGGATGCCAATAATAAGTCTGGTATTCTTTGATTGTTTTTGTTTTCATTGAGACTTATGTTTTGAGAGGGTTTATCTATTTATTTATTTATTGCCATATTGCCCAGCTCTGACATTTTGCAGTGCTGTGCTGGAAATGAGCCATGAAGTTGGTATGCATGGGCAAGTGTGGGCCTTGATGGGTTTTGTGCTTGTCGTCTAACTGTACAGCAGTGTCACCAGATACTCCTGCAATTTGGAAAAAGGCGACAGTTCTCATTTCTAGCTCAGCTGCTTGCTGTGTTCTTTTTAGACTCATACCAGGCATCTGTGTGTTTGTACTCACATGCACTGAAGCACACTTGACGCTTATCTTTTCATACTTAACGTTTGGAGTGTTGGGGAAACATGAGTGTTTTCATCACAAGCTCATTTTCTCTTGATGCTACTGCTTTGCTTTCTGGTTCTTCCATCTTTCCATATCTTTGTATTGCTTGTGCCCTAAAGCTAGATAGAAGCCTCTGCAGAAATCACTGGAGCTATGAAGGCTTATCAGTCATAGCGTTGATATAGAAGAGCAACTTATCCGGTGCTGTCATGGAACCACATGAGTAAGGTTAATGTGTTATCAAAATATTGCATTAAGTATCTGTCAATTCACCAAGTCACTTAAGGATTTGTGGAGGTTGGCACACACAGAGAATACTTGTCTCATAACCAGAATGATATTACATATAAAAGTTTTATGGAGAACCCTTAAAAGGTTTCGATAGGTTAGACTACAAAATAACTAAAGGCAGTACACAATTGTTAACCATATTAGACAAAAAGTGAATATTTATTCAAGATAAAATTTGAAACTTTAACAGAAGCCTGCACAACCTTCTGCATGTGCTCTGAGCCATATAGTTAAATTTCTGTTGTCTGTGATCACCTCCCAAGGGATGCTTGTCTTCATGTGGGCTCTTGAAGTGTGAAAGAGCACTACAGGCCATCAGAGAGTACATTGCAGTTTACACCCACACAACATCAGTTTGGGGCTGATGAGACTGCTGACTTGCTAGGGGGACAAAAAAAACTCAAGGGAGAGAATGTTATCACCAGTGCCTTAAGCACCATAATGTCAGATGTATCCCCATATTGTGTGTGCATTCAGTTAGTGAGATGTGGCAATGCAAAGGCTTAAAAAGAACCTTTAGTGTGTGTATAATACTGTGACTGTTTCTAGCTGATGAGTGTGGTCAAGACTGTGTTAATGAAATTAACACAAACAGGAATAGAGGGGATTATCCACATTATAGGATGTGTCCTGTTTAATGTGTGACATCATAGTTAAGTCTGGTGTGAGGTCTTTATTGGAACTGGAGCCAAGTAATTGAGCTTTTCCCAGGGATCTGTGTAGGGCTGATTCAAAATCGCTTTTAGTCTAATTGTTTGTGTTGTGGAAGGTCTTTTGTCTGTGTCAGTACATCTATTAGATGTTTAACAAAGATGGCTCACTGTCTGAATGGATCACACAAAGTATTTCTGATCATGACGGCACAATTTAAATTTTTTTTTTCTTGGGTAAGACTGTGTGGACTGTGAAGTGCAGGGTAAAATAACATTGAGGGCTGCTCATTTTGACCTTGTGTGTCCATTAATTGGTATTCCATCATACCGCTGCTGCTACTCTCTCTCTCTCTCTCTCTCTCTCTCTCTCTGGATACATCTATTTTTCAGTTCAGTTTAGTTTATCACAGTAAAACTCATCTCAAGCGAGAGGACCCAGCAAATCCCTTATGAGCATGCGATTGATAGTGGAGAGGAAAAACTCCACCTAATAGGAGATACTTTGGACAGAGCCAGGTTCAGGTTGGGTGGCCATCTGCCACGACTGGTTAGGGATATTTTCTGTTAAAACAACTGACACAAGTGCATCACGACAAATGACGTTTGGGGAAGTGAAAGTTTGGTACGAATTCTCAGTTTTTATTAGAATCCCATATAGGTCAGGTACCACATTAATAAAACTTAATAATAAAAATTGTTTATCCACTTGATATTGTCCACTTATTTTGTCTTGATTTGTTGTTTTTATGGATTGAATTGCAGTATAAGTGCTTCTGATGAGATATTGTCCATAAATTATATTTTCCCAAATTTCCCTAAAGCTTTTTAGATGAGAAGCAATGTGTGGCTCTACAGAGCAGCATACACAGTTTCTTTCTGTCCTTCTTGTACTGTTTTTTTTTTTTTGTTTTTTTTTTCCTTGTTCCGTTCTCATTAAATGTAATTTGGTGTGGGACATTTTAGGAAGACCACCAACTGAACAAAGAGGCAGCAGTGAAGATGAAGGTGGGCTCTTTGTATTGGTCTGTGTTGAAACCATATTTCTTTCCCTCCTCTTTTTCCCTTTCTTATGTTCAGGAGCTAATTTGTGGGTTACACTGCAGTGTGAGTCACCCTGTGTCACATCTTCAACACTCTCTCTCTCTCCTTTTTTTTGATGTCATTCTTCAACTTGCTCTGTCTTTCTCTGTGATGTCTGGAGCACATAACTCCTACACAGACTTGCCCACCTGTCATCACAGGATGGCATATAAAATGTTTTCATAGCAGTTCCCATGGTTGACTTTGCCAGCAAGGAATAATTAATTTTGTCCTCTGTTTTTCACTTTTCTTGTGGCCTTTTGTAGTCTCTGGTGCTGTCTATATTTCCCACAGCAGCTTTTTTTTTTTTTTTTTTAACATACAATGGAGACCTGATTCCAGGGGAACGTAAGAGAGCTTGTTGCAGTTGGCTCACCACATCCCTATCCCTTCCTCACCTTAGTGCTGAGTCCCCAATGGGTTTTTACTCTCCTTTTCAACTCACTAGGTGGTCGGCAGCACTGACATGTCTAACTCAGTGGAAATGACTCTTCAAGGGCTGAGAAAGCCCTTAGAGATGATGCCATTTTCTTTCACAAGAAATCCTCCTGTCAGTGTCACAGTGTGTCAGTCAGAGAGCAAAGGGGAACTGTCACCTTCAGAGGAGAAAGTTCAAAAGTTCTTGAGTGTTCAGGCTCAACTATGCACCCCCTTGGACCAAGACTTAGACTTTGGACCAAAAAATACTTACGTCTTGTCTATATTTTTTGGGTTAAGGAGAGAACACAGGATTCAACTCAACTGGTAAATTAATTGAGCCATAACCATTCCCTTTACTACCTCTATCTCCCACTGCTTCTTGTTGTGTGTTAGAATTCATTTATGAAAAAACAGTTCAGAACTGTAGATTACTGGACTTTATTATGGGTTTCTATCTTTTCTTAAAATAACTAGATTAATCTTTGGTGTTGTGCTGCATCTCAAACATGCACAGTCTGTGCTAAATGTTACATGAAGGCAGTGCTGCTTGTTGTAAGTAGTTTTGTTTAGGCTCCATGATGTGGAAATTAAGTTATTATGAGCACAAAAGTTATAATATAAAAAAGTAACATTGTTGATAGCTGTGAGTATTAAATATCTGTATTAAGTTGACACAGCTACAGCACTAAATTCTTAAAAATATGCATAATGATGTTATTGTAAGACTTTCAAGTGTTTTTTCTTATTTAACTGTTTCACTCATACAGGCCTAAGAAAATATAGATGTAGTGTGATACTCAAGATTTATTTATATCCATGTAAGGCCACACATATCTCTGAATATTCTCCTGTACTCCCTTCTAACATAATTGGCATAGTGTCATCTTTTGCATAGGTTTGTATAGAAATCATATTTGGACACTGAATTATGGACACTACTGATGTAGCAATATTCACTTAATCATCTTTCAGCCATTTCACAGAAACTATTAAGCAGCTAAATGAATTGTGAGCACTCTTTTTGATAGAGCAGCCTTTGGAGGTTTTAGCAACACTGTGCATCAGGAGTACTGTATGTGTGGTAGTAGAGTGTTCGGTATAAAGCCTAGCAATTACTCGAGTTTCTTTGAGTGGCACCACTGGAGCCTGCCATCCACGTTTAAGGGAAGCAGCTGGTCTTTTGCAAACAGTGAAAAGATGTGGCTAGCAGAGTAACACAAAGAGCTAGCTAGCCACTTCATGAAGGAAAGAAAAATCAATGATCCTGGAAACTGACACCCACTGTGTGTAAAGCCCATTATTCTTATAATTCCTTATTACCATGCAGCATTCATATCTTCAAGTGCTCACACAATAATAGTTTTGCAAATGTTGCGAATATTGTTTCCATCTGCCATCGATTGAAGTATAATTTGAACAAATACACCAGACATTTCTTTTGCAATATGCATAAATATTGCTATAGTGTTTAGGATGCTCTGCACATTTTATATGGTGGTAAAAGAAGGTGTGGGCCGAGTCTTGGCCCTGTCTGCTCTCTTTGTAATTATCAATTAGACTTTATTTCCCAAGAGAACAATAGCTCACTCCCACAGTGTGGCAGAAGACCTTGATCCAGCTGCTGTGTGAATAAAGCATTATCTCAGTACTGTTGCTTCAGTGTGACAGTCAGTAAGAGTAGGAAAGGATCAGCAGCTCATAAATCATATAATTTATATTAAAGGTTGCACAGTGTAAAATCTACACATTATATAGTATGTATTTTACATGATAATGGAAGTTTCCAAAAAAGTTTTTAGTGTTTTCACTTATAGCCTCTTTTAACAGTTCCAGGCACCCATGTGGATAAATTAGGTAGTTCCAGGCTAGCATTAGGAATACATAACTGCATAAAAGCCCAAAACAGTAGTCATACTGCTTTCAAATCACTGCTTTGATATGTGTTTTGACAAAAACACCACACCACCTCCCAGGTTTATGCTTGTGTATAAAGAAGCATGAATAGAAAGAGGATGAATTTTCATCTGGGTTCAGTTTGGGGAACAAAAGCCCTGCGCAGACTTTAGACTGCAAGTTATAGCATACTTCAAATGAAAATAACCTAAATGCACATTGACAGAATAGTACTTGAGCAAATGTACCATCTACTACAAATTTGTATTTTTCTCATTTTGTATTGTTCCAAATAACAGATAGGACTCTATATATGAGCAAGTCCTGTTAGTATAATTAAAAGGATTAAACAGAGAGGAAAATTTTGCTCCCTATTATGTAGAGGTCTAGTCTCTACTGGAAATCTCAGTTCTCTGCAGTCTCAGCTGGCTAACAGTGCTGCCCAGTGGAAGCAGCAGCAGACTCAGCCATGGCCTCATTTTGATGCATTTCTTCCATGCTGGCTCGTGTAAGCTTTTACTTTTACTTGACAATGCAACCTCCAGTGACTCTCCGAAGTCATTTTATAAGTGCAGCTGGAACACCAATAGCCAGATGTATCACTTGTTTTCTTACAGTAAGCTAAACTCCTATTGTAGTTTTCCTACCATTTTCTGATGGCAGAGTATATCTGCATATGGTGGACATCAACCACAGAACAGCAGATTTATAGACAAGCCAGCCTTCTCAACTAATACATGAAAATGTGTGAAAAAACAAATAGATGATGTGTTATTGAACAAAGAAATACCCTATGTGTAGAGTCACTTTGAAAATACAAAAATAGGACCTCTCTCACTCTGCACTGATTAATCCTTAGTTTTAGATGAAACCTTTCGGTTTCAGCTATGTGTTACACTTTGATCCATGTCTGTAGGCATAGCTCATCAACTGCACCAAAGTGAATACATTTTAATATCAATCAGAGTTTGGATTTAATCTGAGCCTGGCATATGGTAGCTGGAAGGATCAGAAGTGTTGCCATCACAGGATGCTGAGGAATAACTCTTTGTCTTTAGTGCACTGGGAAGTGTTTATTCCGCAAACAGCAGTTTAATTGGGAAAATAATTTTCCAGCTGCTTTGGATTTGAGGCTTTGTATGTGTGAGTGTGTTGAATTAAAGGATCCTAAATAATTGAAATCAGCCAAAAGGAAATTAATGGACGTAGTTTATTATTGGGCTCAGTCATAAGACCAAAAACTACACTGCCTCTTTAACAGACCTGCCAGGATTCATTGCATGTGACAGATGCCATACTATGGCCAGATACCTAATTGATCCTCATGGAGATTACCTGCAGATAGAGCTTCTCACAAAGTGCAGGAATTGGAGCAGTATTGACAAAATGTTTGGCAGGGCTCAGATGGAAGTACACATTCTATTGAGCAGAAAAAAGGCTTTGTTAGGCCAACCCTGATTCTTGATCAATGTTACGATATGGGGATGGATTGAGTGGCATCCTGCCGAAATTCCTGTGTTCATAAAAAGGTATATAGGTTTGACGTCTCTGCCCCATGTATGTATGACCAGTAAATGGTGCAAGCAAATTAACCAGTGGGGTGAAGGCTGTTGACTAGTGCTATTCAGGCACATAGTCTGTTATCCTTGAAGAACAGGGTAACAAACTTACAGGTGCGTCCACTCCCCTTCCCTGTTTTCTGCCCTTGAGTCTCCCTGTGGTAGAGGAATCATTAGGAAGTGGGAAGATGCACTTTGTCAAGGTAGCCACAAAGCCCCCTGGCCTTCAGGCAGTGTCTGGCTGAGCTGGACCTGTACAGTGTTACTCTGACAAGAAAGCAAGGATAGAACAAGGGATAAGACAAGCAGAAAGGGGGGTGTGGGAGCACAAGGAGAGAAATAAGCATCAGTGGCAGCAGACATTGGTAATGAGGAAAATAATTGCAAAGGACATACAGAGCTTCAAAAAGTATTCCAGCCCCTTTGCTTTTCAGTTTTGTGTCGTAGTTGAAGATAACCTGTGGCTTTATTTAAAATGATTTGTTCTTAGGTGTCATCTCTTAATTAAACTAAAGCAACTATACCTTTTGCTGCTTAATACTTAAAGTTTATATCTCTTTGTTAATTTTAGCCAACTACTGTTTTGCAGTGTGTGCGTGTGTGTGCGTGTGCGTGTGCGTGTGCGTGTGCGTGTGTGTGTGTGTGTGTGTGTGTGTGTGTACATGGATATTTGAATGTCTGTACTTTGGAAGTGGCCATAAATGCGTGACAAACTGTTTAGGGTAGTGCTGAAACATGGTCTCCAGACCCAAAGGAAAACTTTCAACAACACATACAGTAAAATGACTCGCTGCAGTTGTCAGAGCAATCAAGCACCCAGCTGGACTATCATCTGGTGCCACCGAGGTGGTTTCAAAAGTAATAAGATTTCGTGCCCTGCAGAAACAGACTAGTCCTTCTGTGTATGCTTGACCAAGAGGAATGGAAAGGCGTAAGGAAAGAAAATCCAGGACAATGTGCTGCTTTTTCCTGATTGAAAACAAAGCCATTATTTCCCTTCAGGTGGAAACGCAGTTTTATTTCTAAAATCGCTCGTTTTCTTTTTTCTTTGTCGTGTTTTTCCCTGCTGACATTCTGTGTTACATAGATAAGGAGGGTAACAAAAGCAAGATGAGCATAAAAGGTTCTGGTAGGACTGTGTGTTCCATATCCTTTTCTTAATCTGTTTCATTTGTGTGTGAATACACAGTGTTGTTTCAACCGAGGTACCCATCATAAAACAAGTATACACACACAGGTGCTCCTGGTTTACAAAACACATACACCTGCACATGAACTGTAGTTCATTATCAACATATTATATAATAAAATCCAGCCTGACTTGACATCCATTGAAAAATTACAGCTTGACTGTAGATTTGCTTTGACACAAAGCATCGGTTGGGTATCCCAGTGGGTGATGTAGTGGTGAATGTGGTCGTCAAGCAGAGAATAAAATTGCACCTTTGTAACCAGTGTTTGCCATTATCACTACATAGTATAGGCAAAAACATTTATGCAGCTTACTACCAGCTACAAATTTGTACTTGAAAGTGCAGTAGCACATTAGTGAAAATGGTGGATAGTGACACATAAGCTTGCTTTTATGGCAGTCAACATATCACGGCTGTGTATACTGCAACACAGGTTTACTTTTAGTTTATTCAGAGTTTCTTTGAACTGTTGTGGTATAGCTTTAGTCTCTGGATGGTGGTGAAATTTTTATTTGTAATAGTTTGTATAATTTGTGGGGGATAAGATGGGAAACATTGACACTGCAATATGTCGCTTACTGTGATGCATTCAGTCATTGTTTCCCTTTTAGCTGAATTAGATCCTGATTTATCCCACCATGCTTTCAGTGTGGTTACCATTTTAGTTGCTAGGTGACAGTACCAAAAGACATGTGCTGTATAATCTGGTGGCATCCGCTGTCCCCCCCCCCCCAACAACTAATGCCATACTTCAGAAGCGTAATAAATTTCATTGATCTTTATGGGGACAAGCTCTATTTTAGATGAGTTGGTGCATATCTGCTATATTGCTGTGGGACACCCTGGAGGTGAAAGTTGGAAAATGACAACTCCGTATTGGTCAGCATTGCCTCCAGAAGGTGTTGTGGATCACTCTTTTGTGTCACTCAATGTTTGAGCAGTCCTAGTGAGGATGCCCATTGGGTTGGCATACTGGGAGGTTCACCTGTGACATGCTGAAGGGTCTTAGCAGTAGGAGAGAAAAGCAGACAAGCAGTGCAGACCAAAGATGTTATTTCTCTTGCTTCAGGGATTAGAAACTTCTCCATCAAAATCAGAAATGCTTTAAATCAGATTGTGAGTTGACCAGTGAGTTTGCTGGGGAGCCTCTGCTTAGCCTAGCTACAATTTACACATCTCACTTCTGTGAAATGCTCAGTCTATTCTCAAAGTCTGTTGCCACTCGATGAACTGAATATCAGTGGTGCCCATCTGTCCTGCAAAAGTGCTTTTGTACCTGTAGTGTTTTCTGTACTCAGTCTGACATGTACTTTACCTTAGTATGGTTTATAGCAGTGGAAGGAAATGTGTGTTTTAGCTTGTTGTAAATGTTTAATGTTTTGGTCTCCAGTGCTTAAGACATTTTAGTGAAAAAGTAACTGACAGAATAATTGATAATCACAGTAATCATTTGTTGCAGCTCTAGAATTTTTATTGTCCAACGCAATAAAATTTACCATGACCTTGTCTGGATAAGTGACAAGATTAATAGATGCACCCCATCAGATGAAAGGGTGAAAGAGGACAAACCATTTTCCTCAGTTCACATTTATTTCATTTCTAATATGTTCTGGCCACATATAAATTCATCCAAGTGTTGGTCCAGGTGACAGAGACACATCCATGGTATCTCTTGAGATGAGGATGGTGGGGTAAAAAATGATTTGTCCCTTAGCCCTTTTATCACTACCATGACATGCGAAATGCTGCAAAATCTTGAAATATGATTTTCCTCCATCTAGGCTCCCTATGACACACTGACACTTGACGGTTTCTATGGTGCTCCCATCACACCAGCTCCTAATAACTCATCCATGCCGCAGCGGATTTGTGCTCCATTAGGAAAGCCCAATCTGAAGGCAACACAAGTGTCTTTCTTATTTTTCTGAGTGTAGTCTACTAATGTCGTGAATTCATAGCCCACCTCTATCCACTGAAAAGCAATATAAAATACATTGTGAGATTTGAGGACTGTTTTACATTAAAATCCCACATATACTAAACTGAAATAAGTTGTCTCCATACACCATGTCCTTTGCTGTGGCAAACTGCATTCACTAGACTCAGTGGAATCTCTGCCTCGATATGAATCATTTCAGTGTAGTCTTTTACAGGATGCAGTAAAAAATAAAAAGGACGAAGCTATTAGAAAATGCACCATCTCTTGTTTGTTACATGCTGACGACAACAAGCCCTTTTAAGCAGGATATTGTCATACACTCGAAAAAGCTAAATGTTCCATATGGCTTAACACGTGTAACTGTAACGGCTTCAAAGCATTTACCTGCGATCAGTTACACAATTTAGCATGTTTATGATGTAAAGTATGGATGTAGCTGAGTAGTCGGTTAAAGGAGTAGATTTTGTAGAAAAGGTATACTTTTCATTTGGTTAGACTAATCTGTGAAATCGTGTACATTATGTTTACAAAATTCATCAGAGAAGAAATTTTATACTGTTATAACAAGAGCTCCCTAGTAGTTTCAGTCATTTCTTATAAGTACAGTTTCAGGATTGGATTTGATGTACTACTGGACAGATTGAATTGGCATTATATTTGCTCACAATCTGGTCACTAATAGGTCAGCCACACCAGGGTTCAACTGAGGAGTTCCCACAGTGATTTATAAGCCTTAGACCCAATGGACCAAGGTCCAGGAATACACAGGCTATTTGCTGTATGAAAACCCTTGTACTTTGTACACGACACAGTATTTTTTCAAGACATCTTATGGGTCACAGGTAATTAAACCCAGAAGGTGAATTATTTTATGTTGCACAGCATGATGCATTGCAGTTTCTGTAGTGAGTGAAAGGAAGCAATAGATTATAAATATAACTGCAGCTCCCAAAAGGAACTGAGGGGAAAAACAACACCTGACTCAGTTTGTGGCTCTTCAAAGGTTTTGGTAAAATATAGAGCAGAAATAAGAGAAATACTGTGTATTTGATATAAATATGTCCACAGGGAGTGCACAGCCCCCTATAACAATAACTGCTGGGTCCTCAAAGTGCTTCTACTCCCACAGGTGCATACAATGTACTGACCCCTCTTGATCAAGCTAGGGTAACATTTACAACATGCAATACATTTTATCATGCAAATACCTGATGTGTGTTTCAAAGCTTTGAAACATTTTTTAATGTAAAAAAGAGAATTGCATGTTGAACAAACTGAAACAAAAAACCATCAGTACAACACATGCTAAGGCCTTTTAAGTGCATTGTGTTATCCCTGAAGTGGTGTTCCTCTTCTTCACATGGAAAGAAGGAAAAAACACTAAGACTGAGATAACAGCACAGGAAGGATGACTGGAAATTTTTCACTGTTGACGTATTCATGAATGTGAAAACAGGAATGATATCAGACATAAGAAAGGTGACATTTGTCAAAATGGAACCTAGGTCACTCAAAATATAAAGCTCATGATCTAGTAGCGGTTTGGGCTGGCCAGTTAATTGCATTTGCAGTACTATTGTGATATGATGTCTGATGATTCTCAGTTGTGCAGGTGAAGTTATCTGGAAGTTGAGTCATAGCAAATTCATCAGTGGTTTCAAGCTCAAACCCGACATAATGGATACTTTAGTGTCGAGGAACAATATGTGTGGAAATATTTGTATTATTTGGGCTTAAAAAAGAAGATGCCCAGTGTCAGATATTGTCAGATATCAAAACCTCAACACAACACTACCAGCTAGTATCAGCATATTAAAAAAACAAAAAACCAAAAAACACCATAAAGCCATGTACAGTAGTTACATGGTTAAAATGCTGAGCACCAGTGGTCCCCTACCCAAAAATTTGAAAGCACACTGTAACTCCATATGAACATAATTTAAAACAGAACATGGAAATACAATAAGGAACTCCAAAAATAATTACAATCGCAATGTTGTTTAAAGAAATCCCAATTAGATTTTTTTTTCTTTCCTAAAATCATTAAGCCCTAGGAGAGATCACATGATTTCTGCAACATTTAGAATATAATTGTTTGTGTAGCTATGCCAGATTATAAAAAAAAAACTACGATACACTTCAGACAGGTTTTACACCAGACATGTCTACCTCTCCATTTTTACAATACAGCAAATAGGTATGCTGTGAACCTAGCAGCAACAAAGTGGGAAGATGTGCAGGAGTGTCAATAACTGTGATGCAGCAGCACAGATCATGTTTTTGTTTAGAACTACAACTACAGTTGCAATGGAGAGATAGTAACAGGCGTATTTTAAAAAGAGAAACTTAGGCTTATGGTATACTATAGAGTTTAGCTGTAAACTAAAAATGTTTAATTATAGAAAAATAGGTCATCATATTTAGCAAGAAATAGAAAGACATACATGATGTTCAGAGCAGTCTAATTTGAATAATGAATTTACGTGCAATGAACACTTTTTTTTTTTTTTTTTTTTTTTTAGCTATCTCAAAATTAAAAATACTAATAAATATCAATCTGAAAAACAATCATTAAACTCGACTGAAAATAGGCAGCATTTCCCCAAAAATTAATTTGGCGCATTAGTTAACTTTAACTGCACATTTTCTTTATTCTAAATGTACCTTACTAGTATTAGAACTAGTTTTTAATACTCTTCCCAACATAGGAGTGGACAAGTATAACTTCGTCTACTGCATGCTCAAAAAATATGCTAAAAGCACAACAAACAAAACAAACAAAATTCAAGCCCACCAAGCCACAACAGATGGGCATATTGACCTCAATGTAACATTTCTTAGTAAAACCTGGAGAGGCAGCAGGGGGAGTGATGCCACGGCAGCGGGAAGTGGTAAAACGGGTGAATGGAGCAGAGAAGTTAGCAATATTGCACACAGAAAATGTACAGTTGTAAGGCACAGTGTGCATTCATTAAATGTTATAGCTCCTCAAGACCCACACTAATTGTCTGAGCCTTGCTTGCCAGCTGCTGCAGAGTGCAAACTCAGAAGTAAAGACAACTTTGGTCTTGGAGCAGCAGTCTTCCCTGTGCTTCCCAACTACAGTCTAGAGGCTAAAGCAGAAAAGGTGAATAACCACAGAACATTTGTGTGTTAATCTCACATTAAGATGAATTTGTGTTTTCACATTAACTGACAGCACTAATTTCACATAAAAAAAAAGAAAGCAGGAAAATGACTGTTTTTTTTATTTGTAGCTATATACATGTGAGGTAATGTTGCAAATGATTGTCAACAGCCATCAGTGTCAGCTGCAGTGTGGAGAGCAAAAACTGTGGAGGCAAGCCACATCTTTTATTGATGTAAGGGACTGGCTGCCAATTGCCCCACTGTTCCACTTGTGTTAGGCTCTTTCTCTAATATCACTCAACCATTTCTTACATGGGACAATGGACCTCCTAGGACCACAAACATTGTAAGTGTAGCTGTTCTCTCCCAAGCTAATTTAATCTAACGTGCCATATACTCACTTGCGGTGATTCTGTGCCTCCAGCACATGGGCGGTAGTGTCCTCCAGGGAGAAACTTATGTTGTGGATCAACTCTAGATTGTTCCTGTGTCATGAAATTGCCCGAGCAAGTTGCTTTGAAAGGGATGGACAGTGGATGATTTGATAACTGATACACAACTGTCACAAAAGGATAATGTGCCATTATTATTCTCATTTTCAGCTATACAGCTGCAGCGTGCTCCCTTGGCAACAAAAATTGCCAGTGGTCACTTAATTATTGCAGAAAAGAGGCCCCCATTGTAACACCTGCAGGGAAAATTAATGTGTATGGTAAACATGTTTGCCAAAAAGCTGGCGGGCAAGCCTGTGTGCTTGATGCTACAACACTACAGAATGTGTAGTTATTAAAGTTTATCGTACTGAACGTATTAGAAAGCTAGCCCTACTGCTTGGTTTGCTTACTGTTACTGCTGCTGCTTGACCATCTGCAAGCTCTTGGACTTTGGCTACATCAGTGGGTCAAATCTCTCTTCCCTTCTATGACAAACACAGTAGCAGTTTATTTCAGTAGATGCCTCTAAGTAAAGTTTTGTAATGGTTAATGCAATTGGTGCATTGTGAGTTTCTAATATTGTGAAGTTTTACTATCACAAAAAATAAAATTCTCTATTTAGACCTATTTTTACACATTAAAAAGTTTAGACAATCAACAGTACAAGAAGCTTTAGCTGTTTAGCTGCTTCAGAAGTACTGACAGCACTGTCAGTATGGCTGACAGCCATACTGACAGCACTGTCAGTATGGCTGACAGCCATACTACTGACAGCTTTAGCCATACTACTGACAGCAAATTTTCAAAATATTGGCCTTCACATTTTACATTCACCCGCAGGCACGTGCATAAACACTGATACTTCAAAACCCATACAGTACATTCACAGCTACCCTTCACACACACACACACACCACACACACAGGCACTCTGGCCCTACTCTCCATCACTCAGAGTTATAGTAGCTACATTGTGCCTTCCAGAGCAGCCACAGAATCATCCCCATAGACCTGCTGTACATGGTTCAGTGCCTTATTTTCAATTGTTCTTTAGACCTTCATAAATCACCCTTGACTGTGTGCACATTCTATGTGTGTGCGTCTCTCTGTGTCTATGCATGTTGTGAGCTCCACCAGCTGTTGACACAGTATGGACTTGGATAACTTGACCCCCAAGCATGTACCTACCATGTTCAGATTCATTTACACCTTTTAGCATACTATTAAAGTCTGAATTATGTGATACTGTTAAAGGAGATACCTTTTTTCATACACCCTTCCACTTCACACTATCACACACTCATCTTCATTCATAAATTTCTAGGCTCATAAATTTTTAGTCTATGCCATTTCTGCCTTCCCACGTTGTTGACACGCCTCATCTTAATGTCACCATATGTCACAAATCACTGTACTTCCTGTGTTGTATGAACCAGCTTGTACTTCTATGCATCATCGCATCATTTTTCTTTTCTCAACACAGTCACTGTTGCCAAGGTGCTATTTGGTGCTTTACTACAGTCTGTTACCCAGTCTTGTCCGGTTCTTGGATAAGCAGATCATAAACATGGCTCCAGGGGAATGTCATCTGTGGCACATTCCAATATCTATGTGTAATGACCACAGCAACTTCAAATGTTTTGCTTTGTTTTTTCTCATACATTACATTTCTGGCATTGGTAGTGTAGTAGTATAGTAGTTTGCTCTTTTTTATTTATATACTGCATACATGCAAATTGATAATGTACAGAAAAATTGGTTGATTTAAACAGTTAACTGGTGGTAATGGCTTTTCCCTTTCTGCAAATAAGATGTTGACCTTACACTCATCATCTGTTGTCTTTAACCTTCATGGCAGCACTGCACTACATTGAAACATAAAGAGGATGTCAGGAGGAAAAACTTGCTTTCCATCAGTGACTCTTCAAGTCTTCATCAAAGATTAATATATTTTCTTCGTTTGTTGGTGTTTATTATACCAGAAATTGATTTGAGAAAAGCGGTTTATGTGATTTAAAGGCTGGCAGGAGTAATTGGCCCTTTGGGAATTTGTAATATTGCATTGATATTAACTTCAAAATAGAATCGAGGATGCTGAAACCTCTCCTTGGATGAATGTAAATATGTGACAAGTTACTTGGCAGAACTGTGAGATCACTCTGCTGTGACTATGCAGATTGCTTGGGGTGACTCGAATAAAGAGACATATCGTCCTCCACTGTAATACAAATACAAGAATGTTACTGAATGGGCTATTTTAACTGCAGGTAAATACTGATTGTGAAGTGGGGGCACTTTTGAATAACTGGATGTCACTTAGGTTATTGTACAAATTTTTCTCACACGAGTGTGTTTAGACCTTTACATATGTAGCCTGAAACGAAAACTGAATTACTGTCAAACAGAACATTTAAGTCATTTTTACACAATCAGAACCCCGCTGATTCATTCTTAAAGCCAAAGAGACTAAACTATTTAGTAAATATTTTATATAATGAAAGCCACAAATACTTATGAATAACAGCTCATTTCATTTAATTGACTTGATAAATATTAGTTTAATTATGAAATTGTTCTTTTCATTTATTTCTCATGTAATTCCATTCTGACTCCTACCTGACCCGTTACATAAAATCATATAATTTCAGTGCGCCGTTGGTTCTTGATCTTGAAAGTTCTCTAATGTGATTCCCACATCCACTGTCATTCATTTGAGCAAAGCAGTTGACGTTTTTTACTCACAGGTAGGTAAAATGTGTTATATTCAAGCTGTGCCTGAAAAGGAAGCGTCTAGAGGGCGGCAGAGACTGTAGAGGTACACATTATATAGGTATAATGTGTTGTCTGCCTTAATATGGAGCTAATCTGCATTTGCTACTGGACAGTTTGGTACTTGGAAAGGCTGTGAAAATGCATGGTCAGGTGACTTAGTTGCAGCTGGTCCTGCCTATCTTCAGGTTGGAGAGGGATAATAACATGTGAGATTGCTACCAGCAGGCAGTTCCTGAGAGGGACCGACTCTCTCTGTGGCACAGTTGGAGTGTATGTTGTCTTCCTGCTGTGGCATGATGAGAAATAATGCAAATGCTTTTGGCAACTGTGTCCCAGGATGATGTCTCTATACGCCTAATAAGTCAGTAAGGAATTTCCCACCCAGAGAGAATGTATAGGTTTTCATATGGAGCAGAGGGAAACATTGTGGGGCAATATCAGACTGGTTGTATTGGCCAAATCTGCAGGGAAGTTCACAGACAGGGCAAGCTTATGCAGCAGCACACCTGTGGTGTTTCTCTAAAGCACTGCTTACCCATGTCTTTAGTAAGAATTTCTTCTAAATATGGGTTGCATTTTGCAGGTTGGGACAGTTGAATGATTGTCAGGTTGAAATCTCATTTTTTAAACAGTCAGTGTTAGTCATCAATCATCATCTGTCCTGCAGGAAAGGAACTGGCTATACTTTCTCTCACAACACACATGCACATACACACATTTTTTTTTATTCCATATTCCTTCCTCTCTATTCTCTGTATAATTGATATTAACATTTTTCCATAGAAATCATGCAGTGCTCATTTTACCGTCAACTTTTAGAATATGTTGCTTGATGTATTAAAGTCTTAAGTTTTCAGAACAAGACCTCAAATGGATATGCTTAAAAATGCTGTTTTTTAAAACCCCAGTGCTGCTGTTCATGTGTTGCAAGTGTGTAACACTGGCCCCATTTTTGCACAGCAGAATAGCTTAAAATGACCTTAAAGTCATTATAAGGTTATTCATATTCACCTTGTCATGTGTTAATTTACAGGTAGCTTTTGATACTTGAACCGCACAAGTGGCCCAGATAGTTGTAGTAATAAGTGTCCCCTCTCACTGACCTACTATTTTGCCCCTTTTTTTTCTCTTTTTCCTGTCCTTCTGTCTATTAAAGAATGACATTTCGGCTACGCCTGTAAGAAGCAGCATGTTCACCCCTTTTTCATAACTGCCAGGAATTTACAAGTTAACATAAAAAAATCTGCTCATTAATTTCAATGATGACTAATTTGCATCCCTCCATTGTTTTACTGTTCCTCCATGGTCACCATCCTCCTTTTTTGTAATGAGGCAATCTTTCAGACTCATCTGAAAATTAAAATATAATTTGACTAATAAGTGTACAGGACATGTACCACCAGTGTAATTTTGAGCCTCTTAGATGGTAGCACCCCATATGATATGGATATAATAATAATACTACTGTGGAATAAAACTCTTATGATTCATTGGTGCATCATTTTGCAGCCTAAATAAAACTTTGTGCTGCAATTTAGAAAAATTAAATATGACTTTTTTTATCATAGGTCTCAGTACCCCAATACTATCCAATTGACAAAGGTTTGACTTGTTTGCGCATTTTTATGCAAGCGAAAAATAGTTTAGTTTCTCCAGTTATAGTATAAACATTACATGTTAAATAACTTGAGAAATAATGCAGTTTGTGTTGCTTGCACAAACATACGCTTAAACTTCAAAAATTTAATTTCTCAAAAATGGTTTGCGTACATATTTTTACACAAATTTAAATAGTTTTATACATACCCAAATCACACCAGGTGCCAGCACAAGGATCTGAAGTTTTTCTTACAGAAGAATAACTCTGTTTAATTATGGTCTTATAGTCTAATTATGGCCAATTTAAGAAATTAATGCACAGATGCAGTCATCTTAAATTGCTCGTTAGTCCGTGACAGAGCCCTGAACAATCCGAGGCTCAGGTGCCTGCTCTTGACCATGGTTGGAACACATGCAGCGCTGCATTGTTAACAACCCCAAGCACCATGTGTGGAAGCTGGTTATAAAGCTTTATATATTCACCAGTAGGAGCAGTGATTCTTTTAGTTTAGTCCAAATATAGTAAGGACATTATTACTTTATCGTTCAGCAAGCTATGGGGTTGACTGATTATTGTCACAGATTAAATATCAACAAACATCTAGCAATGGCAGACTGTTTGCACTGATGAAACCTTTATAGGTCTGTACATTTTGTACTGGGTGTACACTTTACCTTTTGTACAGATGTTATGCACACTATCCCTTGTGGCTGCTTCTTCTGTTACACATTTTGTTCAACTTCTGGATCAAGGCTTGGGGTGGGCACTGTGGAGCATGTGCACCCATAGGCTATTTTGTGTCTGATTAAGGTGTTTACATGCAGGGGTAGCTTTACTCCCAAACACATTATCTGGGTGTTTATCACTTTGGGAAATGCAATTTAGTACATTTTCAGTCAAGAGTAATATGTTTACAAATATTTTAAAAGTCTGGTTTTAGTTGTAGTAACACACCATCATGTAAATGTGCTGACTGTGTCTGCATGTACTGTATTTGTGGGTGTATAATAGGTTCCCATTCATTTCATTCTAGCCCCAGTCAGTGCTGTGCACAGTGTAGACAATGTAAGTTGCAGTGGTTGCGTTGAATATTAATGAACCATGTGTAAGGCAGCTGCACTCAATTCTGTGCCGGTGTGCCGCATATAGGGGAAACACTGATTGCTGCTGGAATAAAACATTGAACATGGCAAATAGAAAAATGATTTAGGACCCTATACATGAGAATTTTTATTATGACACTATACTTCCTATTGATTAAATAACATTTATTTGAGCTACCGTGTAACACGCACTAAATTCTTGAGTGTCTGCTCTGATATAAAATCAATGCTTAAAGAGGGGATAGAACTGCGGGAGTTAATAGTACTGTTTTTCAAATTTAGCTGATAGATGCTGTGAGCGTGTTGTCTTCATTTATTGCTTTTCACAACATTCACCTTTTTTGAAGTATTCATTTTATTCCTGTTTGAAGAAACAGACAAGATACCTAATTGGGCCGCAGAGATGCCAGACATATTTCTATTCTGAATTGTTGTGCACTGGAAGCAGCAGCCATCTATGTAAGGGGAATAAAAATGCTGCCCCACATTGGAATCAATCTTCTTCAAAGGCAAGGAAGGATATTTGAGGGGCCCCCTGGCTGTCTGTTATGCAGCCTATAAACAGATGATGGTACAGTGTGCATGACCATGCATTTCTGTACTTCTGCAAATGTGTATTTACAATATTTAAAAAGGCTTTTAAATAATTAAACTAATAAATTGGAAATTAATCGTTTCTGCAGTTTGCTATTCTGTCATGACATGATCCATGATACAAGGGTGAAAGGTAAATAAGTACATTTACTTACAAACACTTTGGAAGTGTTTTGTATTTTCTGTTTTCTGCTACTTTATACTTCACTACACTTCAGGGGCAAAGATTCAAATTAAGTTTATAAGCTGGTTCCCATTAGGTTGATTGGTGAATCTAAATTGCCCGTAGGAGTGAGTGTGAGTGTGTGAGGTTGTCTGTCTTTGTGTGTCTATATGTGGCCCTGCGATGGACTGGTGACCTGTCCAGGGTGTACCCCTGCCTTCCACCCAAGAGAGAGCTGGAATAAGCTCCAGCTGATCCCTGTGACCCTGATTCAGGAAAAGCGGGTATAGAAAATGGATGGATGGAAGCTGGTTCACATTTGCTCTCACTTCACCAGTTGCAACCTTAAATTGATCAACATAATTTCCTTCCTCTTTTCGGTAAAAGTAAGTTTCTTGTCAGGCCTTCTGTTTTTCTCTACAACTTACACAGACATCCCACCTCGAGTGTTTTTCCCCTCAGTAACCCAAATATCAGCAATGTATTGCTGGCGCTCATTCAGTTAGCATGTAGCGCCTTGCGGCAGACTCCCATTGTTGTCTATACTGGGTGTGCACTGGAGTACTAAAGCACTCTTTATTTACAAAAAGCACACAGGAGCCCACTGGAACACCTGGGACAAGGGAAAACTACCCTAAATACCCTAAACTCCAACAGAACAACAATATTGTAATGGGTGAGGGGATGGGTGTTAAGTAGGAGTTTCAAATGATTAAAAACAGAGAGCTTTCTTGAATCCATTGTAAAATTAATAAACTAGTAGCAGATACTCTTTAAAAGAACTTTATGTTCAGTTGGATTAATAAAATGTTTTTTTTTTATGCAAACTGATTAGGAATCAATAAAGAATCAAATAGCAGGATCAATAACGGTATTGGTATCAATAAAATCTTAGCAATTCCCATCCCTTTTCAGAGCCCCTATCGGCATCACACACCGGCAATAACAATGTTAATTTAATTCACAATCACCCAGCCTAGGGGAGGGATTTAGTAAATGAGGGAGAGAGAGAGTAGATGTAGGTACATCTCTAACAACATACATTTGAGCTTTTTCTGTGCAGTCTCTAAACACTGTTGCTTTGAATTGAAAATCAGTTGAGAAGATATCAGGAGCCCAGACGCCTAAGATACAGGAGAAGATGTGCATATTTATCATTTTAATTATTTTCTAATTTCTGAGATTTTAGTACAGAATACACAAGTAACCTTTTTCTTACTTGTCATTTGTTTGCCCTTTTCGGCTGTGACAGCAACTACTCTGAAGGGCCAAACACTTGGACAAAGTTTTAATGTCAGCTGCCAGAAACATTTCAAAACATTGCAGCCATGCACTGTCTGGCATTCTCTGTATATGCATTTTTAATATTAGAAGAAAAATATGATATGCATTTGATTTTCATAGTATTGTTATTAAGTGTGAAAGTGCAAGTCTGAAATGTCAGTCTCAGGAGTCTTAGCTGTCTTATAATTCAGTGAAAATTTCAAGTAACAGCTGCCACATTCCCACAGTGGCATACTCTGCACATGATGTACATGGTATTTGATTAGGAAGTTGTGTAAATACAGGCCAAGCTCCTTATCCCATTCACCTTACTGAACTTGATTCTCACTTCGCAATAGAGCATAATAAATCAAACTATGGGTAAGCTGGATGTTGTTTTTTGGAGTCTCCACACTGGCATTTTACTTTGTTTGATGTGATGGTTTATTTCTGTAGACTGGACAGGTGTTTTAACCAACTGTGGGTTATTTGACAGATGACAGTTGACAGTTTAAACATACATGTTTACAGAGCACTAGTTTGAGACAGATACATGGGATAATTAGATATGCATAAACTGAAAGTGTAAAAGTGAAAATTAAACTGCATTTCTGGTTACCTTTATGAATATAATCTTGTAATCCCTGGCTTCTTACAGTGTAATAAGATCTAACTGAATGGAAATTTTCGTCAGAATTCTAGTATTTTAAGCAAAACTAGAATAGGAATTTAAGGAAATGCCCTGCAGTGTGCCCAGCAGCAGTGGCACAATGCAGGTGCACACTGGCCCCTTTCTTTACAAAATGGTCAAAAAGAAACATCTTTTGATGCACTGCAGTAATGGTGGCTTGTCAACTTCTGCCTTGTCTATAAAGGTTCCATATTGCTCATCAATGAAAAGTATCAAGCTCAATCATGGCTATGACATGCTGAACTGTCAACACCAACTCCTGATGATCGCTGCTTTCATAAATTAGATATTTTCAGACTGTGGTCAGGTTGTTTTGTTTTGATACGACCTTGTGCATCTGCTCTGTTTGACTATACATCCAAACAAATGATGTTTATGCTGTACAAAGATGAAAAACTCAGCTGCTGTTGGCTGCACAGCAAAGCAGAAAAGCTTAAGACTTCTTTGCTATGCAGTTTTATGAATAATGCAGTAAGCATGTGGATTGGGAGGTGGAAAGAGAATGGCAGCATGAGCTTTAACCATATAGACTATTTGACATCTAGAGGAGCATGGACTGACTGTAGATCTCTGCTGTGATACATCCCTTACTTGATTGTCAACCTGCCAGGGAGCCAGCCATCTTAACTGAGACTTGACACGGTAGATTTAAAACATTGTATAGTGTGTATACCTACAGACACTGTCACCAGGAGGAGGTTGTGTAAAGTTGCCATTAAAGAGAAATAATTTAGTCCTTTATACTTTATCAATTAATTGATTTCATATTATTAATATGTTTGTAACTAAATTTAAACTGATCAGATTCTACTAAACTCCCAGTTTGTTTCTTTAATTTTTGAGTACATTCAAATATTACTTAAATTACATACTTTTAAGTAACAACTGGAAAATTGAAGTGCTCCCCACTTTTAGTGTCTGTGTACCCTCTTGACAATACTATCTGGTCATATTTAAACGAGTCATGCTGTATATCTGGACTGCCATGCAGTTTTGACCATCGGCACCAGTAGCCCTGGAGCTTCTCAGGTTAGGAATGTGTCTCACATGCCTAATAATTAAATGCCGATTTTAATGGTTGTTTTGTGACAAGCTAACCTTTCTTAATCAAGCTTAAGCCAATGCCTTCAGGCCTTAAACTGGAGGTTAATTCCTCAGCACTTAACGCATTTGTTTCCTCAACTAAATTCCGATAGCTAATATTGTCTATTGAGCTACAGCATGAGCATATGGTATGTCTGAGGTTCTTTAACTGTCTCAGACTGTCATTGGATTGAATCATTTATAAACATACTCTCATAACAAGAGAAAATCCATGTCAATAAAATGATTATTATTGGATTTGTATTTACAGAATAGTTCTTCATAAAGCAGTACATTTTGTGGAAGGCCATTGTTTGGAAAACTCTGTAAACATGCAGGATAGTGTGTGCTGTCTCTTCAGTAATTAGCAGTCGCCACATTTGGAGCATGTGTGTGACATGCACAGATGGTTATACCATCCAGTGTTCATGTTCCCTGTGTGTAAATTTATCAAGGTAACTCAAACAAACAGATGGTGTTTGTCTAGGAAACCAAGGCTTGATAGAGTGGCTGATTGACGCTGCAGCCACTTGACCAAACAGACGGCAGTCAATATTAAATACCATTGAGATCTGTGTGAATTAATCAACTTGTTTATGATAATATTTGACCATTCTGTATAAGTTTTATTTTTTGTTTGGGTTTGTTTTGTCTGACGTGTCTCTATGTGTCTTGGTTAGATATTTAACTTAATGTGATGAGTGGAGTTGAGTCAAAACATCAGTAGTGTGCCTATAGGGCTAGTTACACTTTTTTAGGTTTTGGATGAACCTGGAAACTGAATTATACTTTTAAACTGAACACGGTTGTAACAAAGTGAAATCAGATTTCCCGTAAGGAATGATTGCAGCTTGTGTTTGTCAGTTAATCAAATAACATGTCCATGTGAAGACCATTGTGAGCTACACTATACTTCAAAAGATTAAAAAAAGTAATAACTAAAAATTCTGCATGTTTTAACCAGAGCGTGGTTGTATTCAGTTGGTTCTTTATGTCATGTCATAGATGTTGACGTTGACTGATATACTGGTGCATTACATGCTGCTTGCAAGTAATGATGATGAAGAAATCTTTTGGTTTAATTTCAGTCTCTAAAAATAATCTACAAAGTCTTTTACAACTAGGAAGAAATTTACAGCTAAAGAGAGTAACAGTAATGCTGCAGGGAAAACAGTGTAAACCATCTAAGGACACTTTAACAGAATAATAAAACACTTTATATAACAACTTTGGATATGGAAATATAAAACTTATAATAGGAATAAGAATAATAGGAAACAGTATATAACTAAATGAGTAAATATAAAACTTATAATAGGAATAAGAATAATAGGAAACAGTATATAACTAAATGAGTAAATAAAAAGTTGATCAAAGGCTAGTTTATAAAAACAGGTCTTAAAAAATAGACCTATAAGATGATGTTCCAAGTTTGTAGTTGTTTTAAAGCCATGAGGCCCAAACTTCTGATCTGAAGTTTTGTGGAGGGCTGAGCATTATGTTGGATTAATTAGATTTTTTTGTTTATTTTGAATGATGTGAAAAATGTCTGAGTCACTACATCAAGACTGGTGCCTCTTCTGTTCTCATTCAAGCACCAGCAGTTCTTTTGGAGTTATAACAGTAATATGTACTGTCTTTCCTTGGAGATGCCTCCATGTCTGAGCTTTGCAAGTAAACAAGCATGAGTTATGGTGGCCACAACAGCTAAAGGAGGCAAAATAAACCCATAGAAAGGTAATCATGTTACCTCAGTGATATGGAAATGGCAGTTTGACACACAACAGACCACCTTGTTTCTCTTTGAGATTCTGCTGCTGGCTCCCAATTCCAAAACCACTAATTATGTTCTTCTTTTTTAAAACATAACACACGTGCTGCTATTTTGTTATTGATTCACAGCTGCATCTGGTGTTACTGTGTGCATTGTTTGCAAAATGTAAAAGGATAACAGCCTACTGTAGCTAGCTTTTTCTTTTATTGATGTTGCACAGATGGCCATAGTTACTGGGGAACAGCATATAGTTATAATAAAGAATCATGTTTTGTCTTGACATGCATACGGGAAAAAAATGATTGAAATAGTGAATCATCCATAATGGTGATGGAAGATGCACGAGGAGCTGTATTTCTTGATTTGATTGCAGACATATGTAAATGTATCAAAACAGTGATCTGTCTTATAGGTGGGGCTCGATCCCAATCTAATTCATTAATCTTTGTAGACACTGATGAACATTTATGGAAAACTATTTTATTTTGCTTGATTCTGTACCCCATTAACATTTTAGGATCCCAGTTGTTAGCACTTTAGTAGTTCAAATAATTAATTAATTAACAAAACAAAAAAAAGAATAAAAAAAAAAATAAATTGAGATGCAGTACTTGGGCCTTTGGGGACCCTGACACTTTGGAGGTGTTGGGCTTTTACTTCTTAAAAACAGTTGGACCAAGCATTGATCTGACTGTTTTATTGATGGGCACTTAGGGGTTAATAAATAAATAAATAAACCAGAGAAGCCTTGATCGAAACTTAAAGGCAGAGCAAATTGATTTGTGTGGCACAGCAAGTTACAGACCAAGAAGGTTTCTGCTTGTGCTCTAAATCACAATAGTCTGTTCCTGTAAAGCTACACAGATAATACTGGTTTGTAGGATCACTTTATTGTTGGATTTGGGCTTCTCATAGGATTTCATGACAATAAGAAAAATATAGATTATCACCAGCCTTATCCTTTCCATATGTCAGTGTGTTACATTGACATTAGGTGACGCTGAGAAATTTGTGAAATTTGCTGTGGCTACATTAAATTAGATGGATGAATAAATAGATTATCTGTGTTGTTATTTTTGCTTGAACCATTTCAAAAGTTGATACAATATGAGTAGAAGTCCCCACCAGACAATTGAGTTGTAAATGTTGCATCAAAAAAATGCAGTCTGGGGGAGATGAGGTGGAACTGCTCTGTTGTGTCAATTCTTCCCACTGCTGTGAGTTATCCTTAACATTAACAGCTCCCTAAAAGTCAGCACTTCCTTAGTGCTTCAAGTACTGTGAAGCACTAAGGCATGCCATCCATGTATCCCACGAGTTGCGATTGTTATGGAGTTGCATGTTCTCCACTTGGACCCGAGGTTCCTTTTTAAAATGATTTGATGCCTTCAGGCAGTTATTTCCTCCCCTATCCACTCTCTTCAACTCTTCTCTTCTACTAGGTTGGCAAATAATGATAACAGGACAGCTTCTAAACCCACTGTCAAGTGTATTTTCCAGGCTTGTACAATTTTCCACCACTTGAAAGGGCCAGGCTCACTGCTGGAAGATTGTAACTGGATTTCACTCAGTGATCGGCCTTTCTTTATTTTTCCATCTATTTATTCAAATATTTGAGCTCAAATTCCAGCATACTAACCATTTATTAAAGTCAGGTGAAAACCAACAAAAAATAAAAACAAAGGAAATCACAAAACACACCAATAGGATCAGTATGGCAGCTACAATGTGGTGTGTGTAGCAAAATTGTAAAGTGGAAAAACACTATATACAGTGGGTACGGAAAGTATTCAGACCCCTTTAAATTTTTCACTCTTTGTGTCATTGCAGCCATTTGCCAAAATCAAAAAAGTTCATTTTATTTGTCATTAATGTACACTCAGCACCCCATCTTGACAGAAAAAAACAGAAATGTAGAAATTTTTGCAAATTTATTAAAAAAGAAAAACTGAAATATCACATGGTCATAAGTATTCAGACCCTTTGCAGTGACACTCATATTTAACTCACATGTTGTCCATTTCTTCTGATCCTTCTTGAGATGGTTCTGCTCCTTCATTGGAGTCCAGCTGTGTTTAATTAAACTGATTGGACTTGATTAGGAAAAGCACACACCTGTCTATATAAGACCTTACAGCTCACAGTGCATGTCAGAGCAAATGAGAATCATGAGGTCGAAGGAACTGCCCAAGGAGCTCAGAGACAGAATTGTGGCAAGGCACAGATCTGGCCAAGGTTACAAAAGAATTTCTGCAGCACTCAAGGTTCCTAAGAGCACAGTGGCCTCCATAATCCTCAAATGGAAAAAGTTTGGGATGACCAGAACTCTTCATAGACCTGGCCGTCCAGCCAAACTGAGCAATCGTGGGAGAAGAGCCTTGGTGAGAGAGGTAAAGAAGAACCCAAAGATCACTGTGGCTGAGCTCCAGAGATGCAGTAGGGAGATGGGAGAAAGTTCCACAAAGTCAACTATCACTGCAGCCCTCCACCAGTCGGGGCTTTATGGCAGAGTGGCCTGACGGAAGCCTCTCCTCAGTGCAAGACACATGAAAGCCTGCATAGAGTTTGCCAAAAAAACACATGAAGGACTCCCAGACTGTGAGAAATAAGATTCTCTGGTCTGATGAGACCAAGATTGAACTTTTTGGCGTTAATTCTAAGCGGTATGTGTGGAGAAAACCAGGCACTGCTCATCACCTGTCCAATACAATCCCTATAGTGAAACATGGTGGTGGGAGCATCATGTTGTGGGGGTGTTTTTCAGCTGCAGGGACAGGACGACTGGTTGCAATTGAAGGAAAGATGAATGCGGCCAAGTACAGAGATATCCTGGAAGAAAACCTCTTCCAGAGTGCTCAGGACCTCAGACTGGGCCGAAGGTTCACCTTTCAACAGGACAATGACCCTAAGCACACAGCTAAAATAACAAAGGAGTGGCTTCGGAACAACTCTGTGACCGTTCTTGACTGGCCCAGCCAGAGCCCTGACCTAAACCCAATTGAGCATCTCTGGAGAGACCTGAAAATGGCTGTCCACCAACGTTCACCATCCAACCTGACAGAACTGGAGAGGATCTGCAAGGAAGAATGGCAGAGGATCCCCAAATCCAGGTGTGAAAAACTTGTTGCATCATTCCCAAGAAGACTCATGGCTGTACTAGCTCAAAAGGGTGCTTCTACTCAATACTGAGCACAGGGTCTGAATACTTATGACCATGTGATATTTCAGTTTTTCTTTTTTAATAAATTTGCAAAAATTCTACATTTCTGTTTTTTTCTGTCAAGATGGGGTGCTGAGTGTACATTAATGAGAAATAAAATGAACTTTTTTGATTTTGGCAAATGGCTGCAATGACACAAAGAGTGAAAAATTTAAAGGGGTCTGAATACTTTCTGTACCCACTGTATGTGCTGACCATTTACAGCAAGAGAGAAATGTCACCAGCTCAGTTGTGTAAATGGTGTGTCGTTTTTAATCCCATGCTAACATTCACGTTGTTGTGTTGTAGAGTCCTAGTTCAGGGAAGTGTTGCACTTGCCGACACTGTCTGAAGGTTAACACCACAAAAATAAATACATGTGGTCAACTGTAACACAGCCTGTTGGCTGTGGTGTTTGACACTGCTAATGGATATGAGTGAGAATCACTTGGGTTTGTTGCTGAGAAGGAAGTGATAGAGCAGGTGTTCAGTTTTGTACCCCCATTGTTTCTTAAGTCCAATTTCATGTCCGTTGTGATGAGCCTCGTCACTGGGAACTTGAACTTAAAATTAAGTTTGTCATTTAATTCTCAGCAGTACTTCACAGTACAAGCTTGTTGGCAAAGAAATTGTGTATTTACTCATCCGCCAGATACAGAGCAATATGAAATCCAATCATGCATTCATTTGCTCTTCTTCTGGTTCAGTTTATCTTTACTTGTAATAATAAGATTTCCTCTGTCAAAATTCAACCTTAAAAAGTTTGGCTTCATGAGTAGTGAGAACACACAAGGTAGTGCTATTTTTCTTAAGTTGCAAAGTTTTCCTGCCACAGAAAGTCACTGCATCAACCCTCACCTGCTGTGCAAGCACTGCAGCACTTCCCCTTTTAGGTGGTACAGTCTGGTGCCTGTGTGAACCTCCTGATCAAAGCCTCAGCTGAATATGGCTCAACACAGCAGGACAGAGCCTCTCTTCACAGCTCTAACGACTGAGAATATGAGGGAAAAAAAATGCTTTCACTGGTATTGTAATATAAAGTAAACAATTGTTATAAATTATTCACATAACTGTCATACTATAATTTATTTTAAGACGTCAAAGTCGAGTGTGTGTGAATGTGTTTTTGTGCATTCTGTGACGTCACTAGTTTAAGTGGCTTCACTTAAACTAGCACAAAACAATATTGACAGAATGAGTTTGTTAAACCCAGTCTCTTGACATCCCTGATTCTATTGTGAATCTTTAATGATAGATCCTTTGTTAGAGCATAATTATGTCTTGTGCATGTTGGATCTATTTAGGAGTCCCATAGCTTTATACTGAATTCATTTACACATGGCAGATTGAATTTAACATAAATAAAGTCAATAGGCAGCGTAAACTCATTTTTAAAAGCTCTAAATAGGCCTAATGAACGGGAACGGATTTTTATATCACAGAAATACGTCTGTTGTGATTAGTGGGTCTGACAGCTTCATAAATCAATGTGGCTAATTAAATCAGGGTTATAAGAGTTGTCATTTGATTGAAATAAGAGAACTCCTTAGAGAAACTACCTCCATTTGAACTGCGTTAGAGTTGTGGGGTACTGCTGCCTTTACATCAAGATGTTTTGGAAAACAAGAATGGTTTCAGTTACATCACCACTTGTAGAAAGATAATTTCACCATATTGGATTTGTTACTGTGAAGTAAAGCATACTAGATATTTTTTCACATTTTTCACCATGAGAAATATCTAATTCATGTACTAGAATTGGAAACAAGTCAGAAAAAGTGATTGGGCTACATCTTGTCTTTACAAAAGCTTTTAACCCCAGTGATTAGCCTCTGTCAGGTCCCTGAAGTCTTTCTCTGACACCTCTTTGGACTTTTTATCGCCCATTTGTTGCTTTTCATTCTGAATGCTGGGAGAAAAATCATCATTAGCTCCTGCCTTATCTGCTCTTTATTTTACCCCTGTGATGAGCCTTGTCGCTGGGATTTGGCTGATAATGACTGGTGCAGCAGTGTAAGCTTAATGGCTGCTCTTTATCTTCAAAGACCTTGATTCCTCATTGTTGTTGCTTACCAGACAATTACAGGGTAAAGGCCTTATTGGTGATGGGTTTCCGTGAGTGTTAAAATACACTGCTGAGCTGTAGCCCTGATTTAAAGTACAGAGTGTAGTACAAAGTATCACTCAAGGAACCTAGATTTATTTAATGTGCAGCTTGACGTAGTTTCAAGTTTTGGTTTTTTTTTTCTCTTTCTTTCTTTTTGGTAGTCAAGGAAAACTTTTCTTACTTTGCTGTTAACATCAATGGTTAGAAGAACACAAGAAAAGGTTCATCTACTGAAAATCTGATTTGGAAATTCAGAATATATATTATGTAAGTGGTTAACCAAATTGACTGGTGCCTTTCACCCAAAGAGATGGTCCACGATTGCAATCATTTGCTCAGTAATTGTAAATGTGTCTTTCCATGATGTGACCGTACTCCTACTCATATTTTCTACAGTTTGAATACTAACAAAGTTTTCTACAATTTTTTACTATTAAACACTGGAAATAAGTGAACACGCAAACGCTCAGATACCCATTTTAGCCAAAAGTACGATTCCCTTCTTACTTGCTTACCAGTTAAAGTAAACACTTAAACCAGGTACCTAACCTTTAAATACTTTGCAATATTAATGAATGAAAGATAATGGTGTGTGTGTGTGTCTTGAAGCATTTTTTTTTATTTGCCTGTAGTTTTCTAAATAATGACCACACTGCACAGAAAGAGCTTTTGTGGAATAAAGTTGCTTAACTAATTATTGCCATAATTATGATGTGCAGGAGGCTTAATTGGCACTGTCTACTTGATTTGAGCTTGTTGTGCTGTCAACGGGTGATAATTGAGTTTGATATGCCTAATATGTGGATACCACAGCTCTTTGCTAATAACATGTGTGCCAGTGCTGTGCTCTACTTTAACAAATTAGAGCTTGTCAGTCCACAGTTCAGCATATTCTGAAGGACTGAGCTTTATTGATGCCAAGTTACATTAGTGATGCTCTTAAGACTTTGGACCTACTGTAGATGTTCTTTGCAGAATAGGAAGAAAAATAAGTTGACTCTCTTACACCTTGGGTTATAACAACTACTTCTTTTACAAATTGTCCTAAAGTTTAATATTTGGGGATGATTCCTGACACTTTTGATGATCCCTTTGGCTAACATACCTCAAAAACCTGGACTGATGTCCATGAAGCTTTATGTGAGTATTAGGGAGCCACGTCTTTGGTGACTCTTGACTTTTACTCCAGCACTAATATCAAGCTTAAAGTTCCACTTCTAGAAGAGAAATGGCAAAATATAATGAACAGACTGCTGTAATATTTATTAAGTGCTCCCTGTGGCTCTGAATAATTTTCATTTTATACACACTATGGGACTTTCCTCTTTGGTACACTCTTTGTTGCTACTGCTGGCTTACGCTTTAGTCTTTTTCACAGTTATCACACAGACATGAAATTCGTTAGGAGAGAATTTAATGAAATAATGATAATAGCTTTTTATGAGCAAGAGAGGGTTGACTTTAATCAACCTTTAACTTTTTGCTGCACTGCACTTCACAAGAGTTTTCTGTTTAAGGTTGTGATTGAAGGCAGGTAACCCACAGCTCAGGTTTTTCATGGAAGGAGGACTTCATTCTCTGGTTAGCTGGAGAACCTCTGTGGCCGGCCTTCCTTAGAACAGCCAGTCAACAAATTAGCTGGAGGGTTTGCAGTATGGAATAAAAACCCTACTGTGGCAAACCACCCCACTGTTGTTCAGTCATGGCAAAACCTTTTGTTATGAAATGCCTTAGTCTCCTTTTGTAATTTCATGTATCAAAGCATGAAATTACCCAAAGCATATATGGGTGCTGGTTTAATTAATCTATATCTGAAATAATAAATATTAAAAATTACGAAAAAAGTTACAAGTAATTTATTTATTTATTTTTTTTTTTGAGTTTAACAATAAGCTCAGTGCTTTATGGACCACATCAAATTCCAGCTGTGTGTTTTTTGCGTTATGTTTTTGTTTGTGTGTGCATAAGCCTGTTCTACAGATGCACACAAGATGTGCAGACATTGTAAGGTGACGTGTGATAGTGATGCTCACTTACTTCAAAAGAAATCAATCAAATTTGACATATTGCAGCTATATACAAATCAAATGGTCCAACTCACCTTAATGTATCACTTGAATCTTAACTCTTAACTCATTTGTCTTACTAGTATTAAAGCTATTAGTAGAATAATCATTTAGCCCCACAGAAATGTAGTTATAATTAACACTGCAAAAAATTATAATCCAGTACATTATAGTACAAAATACACTGACAGTTCAACCTTTTACATTTGTAACATACAAGTCTTCATGTTCTTATAAAAAGAATTAAACCTTGTGAGAATTATATTATACAACAAAATAAAACTGAAATTGAATCAGTGAAGTACATGTGACAAAATAATACACTCCAATATACATTATGTGGATAGTCTGTGAAAATAGTATTAATTATCATTAAGGTGATAAAACTAGAGGTTTGACTCTGGAGAGAAATTAGTTTCAGTAGTTTAAGAGCAACAAAGAGTGTGTGTAAAAATTAAAATATCCTTGTGTCATGTAGCTTTAATTTTCGCAACTTCAGGTCCACTGTATTTGTCACATCAGGTGTGTAAGGGCTGAAATCTGATTGGCCCCCCTGCCTGGCCCTCCCAAGAGGAAAATCCTAGAACCACACCTGGGCATGGGCTGAATTGGTTTGATAGTTTTATCAGTTATTCTAAGCTTCCAGTTCACAAAACCTCTCAATGCTCAGCTGTAATTTAAAGTTGGTACAAAACAATAAAAAATATTCTAATTTGAAAAATGTAGTTTAAGGTGAGGTCAAACAAAACAGTTTGTGGAAGTGGAACCTTATAGCAAAATGAAGGTTTCACTCAGTAGGTAGTTTTTGCCCCCCCCCCCCAGAAATAAAATGTGATTTATATTTTTGGAAAGTGCAATAGATAGCAATTAGAAAACACATGCAAAAACCAGTATTTAATGCACCAAAGGGTGGCGGGAAGCCAGTGAAGCTTTTCACTGTTGTTGTGCTAACAACTGCTGCTAGTTTGAGCCTGGTGACTGTTTGTTAGGCCAGCAGTAGAGTTAGCATGATTCTCAAACACAGTCTTGTCATTGTGTCTCAGTCAGATGTCCATAAAACTGAATTCATCTTGGTGGACTGCCTTCTGTTTGTTCTGGGCTAATTAGAAAGGAAAAGTGAAAGCCCACACGGACCTGGTTCTTCTTATTTGGTTTGGCAGCTTTGGATTAAAACATATTTCAACAGTTTGGGCCCCCCCTGCGTCTGAGTACGAGCATGGCAATTTAGCAGCACCCCTAGACCACTTTATCTCTAATAATCTTCACAGTACACAGAACTGTCATTGTTGAAAACACTCACTATCTCTGCCAGTATAATTATCCCCACTCACCACAGACTAAAATGCTTTCCTGCATGTTATCAAGAACATTAAAAGAAAAATTACTGGCTGTGATGGAAATCATGAGCTCTGCAGGTGAACCAGAGTGCTAGAGGATGTTTGCATTCAGTTTTCTGCAGCAGTGTGTGTGTGGAAGTGATGTGGTCTGTGTTCTATGTTAATGTGATTATTGTGATGATGGTGAAGATGACAGTGACATAAATTATTTGGTGCACAGTCAAACATGTCCTTTCTGAGTTTGTTCAAGCGTGCGTGGGCCCTTTTCTCCTAACCTCCCCTCCTTTCCTGACTGTCTTCATTTTGCACTAAGCTCTGCTGTGTTGAGCTGCATTGTACTGTTGCAGCATCCAGAGTGTTTGTGTCAAGGAGGCTTGCACGCATTGCTTCAATCCTGTGAGCCATACAAATAATTGTGTTCCTGACTGATGTCCCTATGCATTTTTCATATCGAAGCTCGACTGTGTGAGCAGTAAGTTAAAGGTTTTTTGTTTTTTGTTTTCTCCTGTCCCCTCACCATTGAACTGTCTTTTTCACCTCCCCATGCCCTCTGCCTTCACCTCATGTTCGACCCTCCACGCACACACATTTCCAACCTCTATCATTGAAATCAATGGAATTGATTCTCCTGGGGTTAATGGATTTTGCAGCCAAGGTGAGGAGGAGGCACTTTAATCATGGCAGACCTTAAATATTTTAACAGGGAGAGCCAAAGGTTCAGAGCTGAATTTGGCAATGTGGAGGAAGAAATGACAGGGAGAGAAGTTCGCTATACATCTCAGCACACTGATCTAACAATGGACTAAATGTTTCTCATAAAAAACAACATTTTATCAAAGAGAAGATGACAGGATGTTTGTCTCTGGAGACTAACCATGTAATGCATTTGAGTTTAGTTACTGTCTAAGAAGGAATTCATGGTAGTGTACACAGTGTATACAGGCAATTCCTCCCTGCACTGGAAGTCACATTATTAATGCCATTTCAGTACGATAATTTCAAGATGTTTGAATAACAAGAAAAAAAAAAGTATGTTTGAAGGACTTGGCAACGCAGCAAATGTCGCCAAAAATTTCAGTTGTCAAAACTATGTAGAAAATGAGAATGACTGTGACTGTAACATTTTATACGCTTTATATGAGTACAGATGCATCCATTTTTTGTGCTGTTTTAATCATAGCTGTGTGTGCACTGTTCCAGACATCTACATGAGGCGTTTTACAGCAATCACAGCCAGCAGTGACTTTGTGGGAGTTGAAATATTCACAGCATATTTTATTCAAAATGTGCTTTAGTGCTCTTGTTGTCAAAATGACACACTGTCTTCTCTCTTATATTGCCTGTCATGTATTACACCTGAAAATACCATGGTTTCATTCAGTCATTCAAGTCACACATACTGTTTTGCTTAGTGGACTATTTACATAAACATTATTTATAATTATTAATATTTACATAAGCTATTAGTTTCAATGTCAGTACATAATGCGAACACCTCAAGTTTCCTGACACTGGTGCAGTGACCAAGATGAAAATCCTCACCTGACTTCTCACGAAACATAGCCAGCTGTGTTAGTCGAAAGGCCCAACCAAACTATAGGTACAACTACTGGGAATCAAATGATCTTCTTTTCAAAGCTGGAGGCAAACCTTAGTGCTGCACCTCCTGAAAGCCTCCATCCCTGCTGTAATTAAAAATTGAATCACTCGAGCCTAATGTATCAAACTGAGGAGTAGATCACTGCAGCTTTCTAGCTTTGAAATAAATTGGTACACTGTAGACAAAAAGGAAGGGCTTTAATGAGACTAGCACTGCAAGGTTCAGTTCAGAGCTTTAGAAGCTGTCACTTATTTCAATGCAAATTCCAGCGGAGTGAAAATAAAAAAAATCACTATACACTTATGACCCATCCCTCAGGTCAGTGACACTTTGAGATCGGTTGAAAAGTAAAATTGAAAAGTAGAATTTAGTCTGTCTTTTCTTTAGTCTGATGAACTGTCATTTTCTTTTGTGCACGTTAATAGACACAGAGTATATACACAGCTGCACTTTGCCTATTACTACTCTATGAGCACTGCCTGTTACTTTATCCTACTGTTTAAGTACCG
The DNA here is from genome assembly GCF_900324485.2 of Mastacembelus armatus. NCBI lineage: Eukaryota > Metazoa > Chordata > Actinopteri > Synbranchiformes > Mastacembelidae > Mastacembelus > Mastacembelus armatus. The sequence goes on from NC_046633.1 coordinate 7,058,542, forward strand.
ATGCAGATAGAAATAGTAATGTGTTTCTCATTAAATGAAATCAAAGGTATATCTTAGGAAACATTCATGCATGTGTTTTTAAAACCATCCTGACCACCGACATTAATCTGTACAGTTGTGTGTAAATGTGATATAAAGCCCCCAAACTCTTAATGAGTTCCATAAATGTTCTTGCTAAAATGACACCTCTACACAAAGAATATTTCACGAATCAGTCCGTGTCATGCAAACCGTCAGACAATGTTGGTGCTGAGTCCCATTGTGACTGTCATATTTAGAATGGCATAACAGTAATTGTTTTATAACAAATATTAAATCTGTCTGAACATAATTATTGTTTTTTGCCTCTACATGAGTTAAGATATTGCAGTATTGATACTAATTAACCATTAAAGAAACTTAACAAGTCCTTGTCAGACAGGTCTTGCACGTTTAATATGAAATTTGCTTAATTTCCTAAGTAACTATGCTGCAAATAATTTACTTGTGTGATTTATGGTTGCTTCTTCAGTCACTTAGGTTTGAATATAAATATAGATGTCAAGTGTTTCAGAAAAATGAAAATAAAAAATCGCAAATGATCTTCCAGTTATAGATGAGCATGAAATAGTTTAATAAAAGGAAACAAACCTGCATGATTTACAACACTTACCAACACAAATTCCAGGCACTGGCAATGCTGATGCATTCATATTCACTGAAAACTGAATGTTGATACTTGTACTGTAAAGCTCCTCAAATTACAGCTGCAGAAAGCTCTTGTAGAAATTATTTGAAAGAAACTCTGTTCCTGCTTCATTCAGAAGTCATGCATAAATCACCAACAGTTTTGTACATGTGGACCTTTATGAATTTTAAGCTTTCGTATTTGCAAAATCTATTGGTAATTATGAGTTGCCCAGAGCCTTGAAAAAAATACTAATTTACCACTCCTACCTTTTAAGACTACACAGAATAGGGGAACCGTGACACCTACATGTTAATGAAAGTACTTTCCTGCTCTGGCCAAACTGACAGTGGTGAAGTAGCTTGGTCATAATTATTGCCCTTTTTCCTCAGCTAAAGGTTTGGAAAAATTAGACTTTCTCAAAACTGCACCCAGAAAGATGGGAACAGAAACAGTAAAATCTTATACACAGAGGAAGTATCACAACAAAACTCAGATTCATTTGTTACTATTGAATATTTAAAATAATGGCTGTTACAAGACATAACAACTCGGCACGCTGGTGAGATATAGCCTTTATTTTTTCTATCTTAAAGTTGAGACTGTACATTTGTGCAGGATAAATATGTATGATCTATTCATTTTTATTGTCAGAAGTAAGCATGTTTTCTCCTTTGAAGAAGGAGCTACTGTTTATGGCTGTCCCACCCATGGATCTATACTGGGTATCTTTAAGAATGTCACAATACGACACGTACCTCGATACGTGGGTCACCATATGTACCTCGATACGTGGGTCACCATATGTACCTCGATACGTGGGTCACCACATGTACCTCAATACAATGCGGCATGACACAATTTGATACGATACCGAAGCGATGATGATATATAATGCCATTTATTGCAATACACAACATTCATTACTTAAAATTTAAAAATAGTGTTGAAAATACAACTTGCTGTGTACCACTGATATAATCTAGTAACACTCAGGCACATCAAATTATATTGGTGAATGAGTAGACAAACTATTTTGATGATCCATTTTATTGGTTTTTTTATTCAGTGCATAATTTTCATGTGATCATGAAAACAAAGTATTCAAATTCAATAACATTAAAAACATGTATTAAGACTCAGTTCATGCACAGATTATAGTCAGTTGTGTTCGAGTCTTTTGTTACTGAACTAAAACTAAATTTGTTGCTCCAGAAAACAACAAAAATGGTGTCCAGGAAAAAATGCACCCAAGAATCTGTAAATTTGTGTATGAGCAGAGGTGGTAAGAGGTTGTAAGTGGCATTTGCCACAGCTCCTTACGTTCTGTGGATGCGGTGCTGCAACTTTTCAGCATGATGTCTAGTAGGTGAACCACAATTGGTCGTGCTTTCTGATTGCTGTATTGAAACATGGCAACGCTTGCAAACGACGTCCGTTTTGTCTCTGTCATTACTCCCATAAAAGATGGTGTTAAACCAATAACAAGGACACAACCTCTGCGTAAGAGAGTAATAACCAAGGTTGTCCAGCTTGTCTAGTGTTGTCTACTACTGTTGACGTTTATATTAATAAGAGATGGTGATTAACTGTGTCTGCATTAACCAGCTGCAAATAGCATGAATTGCTTAATGACCAATAAACACCTCATAGTAATATGCAAATCTCAGGGAGTCACCCAAAGTAATTTTCTGCTCATGTAAAGAAAATTTCCTCCATTCATTTCATTTTCTGCTGACTCATAAAATGCTGCTTTTTAAGAGAGGATGTTTTTAATTAGAAAGCAGAGCCAGATGGATGAAGCCTGTTTGAGCTTTTGAGTGCCCATGAAGCACTGTGGGGCTCCTTCTTAACTCTTAAGTCATTTATATGGTACTACTATAAGTTTCAGTTTTCAGTTACCTGGACAGGTGTAACACTAGTTTGAATAGAAGTTTGTCACAGCTTCTAATCTTTTCATCTCTTTTTAGACAGTCATGGGATTAGGAGTTTGAGTTTTACTCAGGATGTAAAATAAACATAGAAGAAACAATACAGACATCGTGGACAGACTTTGATTATCCAGGTCCATTTATACATCATTTTAATTATCCAACATCCAGCCAATTTCTATAATCTTCCATCAGGATTAGCTCGGTTTAGCTTTTACAACGTAATCACTTGACCTGTGCATCCTTTGATTTCTGGGTTTACATCCTAATTTCTCTCTTATTTAAGATATCAGGTTTATGAAACAAACATATTTATACGCACAAGTACAATATATTAAAATATTTCAAAAACAGTTTCTTTGTAACAAAGAGAACCTTAAGGAATAAACGGAGTACAACAACCGATGATCTACATGGTGAAGAACTGGCCTATGGAGACATTCAAATTGTAGTATTTGTTACTGTGCAGCTCTTTGTAATTAATATAATTATAATTTCAGTTGAAACTTATACCACAGCCCAGTGAATTTGTTTTAAAAATCGTTGTATAGGAAATACGTTTTATCTAAGCAATATATGTTAATAAATACCTTTCTGTATTACAGTTTAATTCCTGCCTTAGGTTTTAATGAGTATATTTATTTTTGCATAACTGGTCAGTTTGACTTTATTTTCTGATCTTGTTCATTTTAGACCAATTGCACCGAGATGTCATAGTCACTGACAGCATAATTAGCTGCAGTCTTGGTAAATCACATACTAATTACACGCAGATTATGAACGCTAATCGAATAAAAGGTGCAGTGCAAACATATCTGACCAGCATTAACAAGGGGCCCATATGATTAATTATAGCCCCTCACAGTAAAACAAGTAGAATCTTGTGCTCCCCTTTTGAACAATGTTAACACAATATAGTGAAATGCGCTATGTGAGTTTATAAATAAATGTCAGCGCCAAAAACGAGGGACCTAATTACTGAGTGAGTGCTTAATGCAAACACACATATTATGTACTGGAAAAATTGGCTCAATCTATCAGAGAGAGGTTCGTCTGGGTTTGTTTGTTTGCCAGTTTGTGCTCTTTAACCAATATGATCAAGAGGAGCATTGTCCGGTATCAGCAACCCATCTGCCCCCTGTATTAGCATTAGCATTTATAATTCAGTTCTTTATTTAAAGTATGATCTTCATGCAGCCCCACAGGGGTAAAGATGCATGCTGCCAGTCTGTAATTAGCCATGAGTGGCCTAACTAATCTGGACTGCAGTGTGTAATGCTTCTGTGAGCTAGCTGCAGTGAAAGACATGCCCTACCAAAAAAAGGGCCAGACAAACAACAGGAGCACATGGAGCTGTGTATGCCTGCTGTCAGAGAATAACAGCAGGCATACACAGCTGACAGAGTGCACGATCAGGAGGCTAGTCCTCTCAGCTGTCTCTGTGTACTACCCCCAGCACCAGCCTGGCACGAGCCAAGAGTTGGCAGGTCCCACATGAATTTGTGCCATGCATTTAAAATATATAGATTTTTTTTTTTTTGTTAAAAAGAATGTGGTGAAAATAGCCTGCATGACACATGCTTTGTATTATTTGTGTGTATTTATAGTTTTGTATGTTTGGAAGATATCCTGCTGGTGTGGTATGAGACTGTCACAAAGCAGCAGCTCCATCGTGCCTCAGATGCAGAATGACAGCAAAGACATACCTTCCTGTCTTTACTCCGCCCTTTATCCTTGTCATCCTCGGTGTCCTGCAGGAGGTCTGACCTTAAAAAAATAAAAAATAAAAAAAACATGCCTTTCTTGATCCCTTCTCACAGAGCACATTTATATAGCAATGTTTCTTGTTACTGTGGCATGACAGTTACAAAACACTGTAGCCTTTTTCTATGTTGTCTATAACATGTAAGAATTTGTCTTCTTCCAAATGTTTTGTTCATGAGTCTGTTGTGTAGTTTGCTTGGCTTTTTAGCCCTACACTCTTAATGAAGGACCCTTAAAGAGGCAGTAAAAGACTGTGGTTTCAGCATCCAGTAGCTACTTTGAGATTGACACATAAGCCAGTGGTGCGTTGAATGTGAGGAGGCAGGAGATTTAGCAGCAAGTATGAAATTTATGGTTTGTGACTGACTTAATAGTACGTAGATCACCAGGTGACAGTGTATATATGTTATATAATTGATGTATACAGCAGTGGTCTGGTGGGAGATTTGATATTGACATGACTCTTAAGATTTAACCCTCTTGATTCTTAATCCTGAATACTTTCCCCGGCCATCTTAGCTGAAGATGTACATTTTGAGTCTAAGAGTGGAAAGAAAATTATTGAAGAACTTTATACATTTAAATCTTTATGTGAACTTGTATGTTCTGGATGTTTAAGTGGCACATTGTTGAATTTTCTTTATTTTGGATTTCTTTTTATATACATACAGTACCAGCTTTGGAAGAATACATTTTTGGCAAAGCTGTAAGGAGGGGACTGCTGGCTGTTGGTTCACAGTCAAAGGGTTACATTCTATTTATCATGCAAACACAATAAAAATATTTAACAGTATTTTAAAAGTCAGTTTGCATGTTAACATGCTGAAGTCGTGAATCATCTGTTACAAAAGAACGATGTTAATATTTAAGTGGTATGCAGGTCAATGTGCTAAACAGTAGTGTACTATTCAGATGAAAGCACAGCTCAGTAGGTCTGAGGATGACAAGTAGCAGTTTAGCCTGATGAAAGTTTAGCCAAGTCTGATATGAGCTGATCTTAATCTGTTACAATGTCCTAAAATTGCCTGGATAAAGGAAAGAAAGTACAAACAGCAATAGATAGCAGAGCTGTTTTTTCTCAGCTCATCCTCTTAAACCAAATAAAGTGGCTCATTGCATCAACTGTAAGCCAGATATTTAAGTACAAATTAATGAGAACACTTATAAAATTTATTCTAATGTTATGTTTCTGAAACTGGCAGAGGAAATGGTAATGTTAATACCAGCAGCTTGCCTCGTTGTTATCTTCTCAGACAGACCTATGAAGAGGGAAACGCAGAGGAATCATAAAAAACATTCTTATGCATCTGTTCCTCTGATGTGTAACTTGGTTTCTGTGTCTCCCAGCTCTCATGCTACTACATTTTTTAAGTTGATATTAAATATTTTTTTTAAAGTCAGCACCTCAGCCCAGCTCTAATAATTGCATCTTTAAGGAGGCTTGCCCATGCTTAATGATTTAGGGCTACAGTACTTGATATATCCTTTTATCTGTTCATGGATTTCTGTTTTTTTTTATTGTACAAGTCAAAAAGAAAACAGAGCAAAGACAATTCTAGCACATAGAACATCTGACAGAGACTTGTGTAGCAGTTGGGGGTTAGATTAGTGTTAACCTTGTCCTGCTGGACATAATGTTACTTATAAAGAACAATCCTGGTAAAGTAATATCCAGAGAATCAACCCTGAAATAGTCCTGCTGCTTCAGTGAAAATGATACATGGATGTTGGCATAGTGTTTCTGGCAGCCATGTAATTCAGAAACACAGTAGAAACAGCTAATCCATATCTAACCGGTACTTCCAACATTGCCGATCCTCTCAAGGAGATTGAGTCCCCAAAGCCATTTTGTTTCCATTATGTCAGAACCACTGCCATCATAGCCATCTCTTTCTTCCTTATCACCAGCACTATTGTAACCGAGGAAAAAGCATCACTGTACAACATTTTGTACAGCATCTTTGTTTAGAAGTGCATATTTTAATCAAACCTCAGCTGGCAGTCAGTAGCTAGTATAACTGCTCAGACTGTGTGGGTGAGCAGGTTGTGTAGTAATAGTCTGGAGTCCAAAGTGCTGGACTTTGGTATACACAGCACAGAATGGGCAATGAACACATCATTTATTGTTCCTCTTTTATTTTCTCTGTCAAAAAAAAAACAACAACTTATGAGTGACATTGATAAGTTTGACAAAAGATGGAGCATTAACATCAATAAGTATATTATGAGTAGGTGGAAGAACATGTTTGGAGTACTGATGAGCATCATACAGAACAGACAGTTTATGTGCAGTGTTTTTGTGGTAAATGTTCATCGTCACCTACTTTGGAGTAAGTAAAGGGGCCCCATCATGGGCAATGTAGACAGGAGAAATAACAGTAACCAGTGTGAGTAGCACTTTAAGATAGAAAAAAGGTGGCTCAACACCTAAATATATGCCCAGTTAAAAAACCCAAAACCCAAAAGTGCAACTTCTCTAATCATTTATTTATTTAATTCTCAGCTGTCACTGTCTAGTTTTGTCATGTCATTGAATTGATGTGAAGGATGCTGCATTTCTAGATCCTTTCCTTTCTTCAAAAAAAAAAAAAAAAAAAAAAAGGTCCCTTCCCCAAGCAGCTCAGTCGATTTCTTTTACAATACACTGGAAGTCAACAACTGGGATGTCAGTAGTGGTGCAGTAAAAGAGGATGTTGTAACCTGACATGACAACACATGATGAGAAATCAATAGCTTCATCTCCCCACAGACTCTGAAAAGAAAAGGAGTGAAAAGGAAAGAGGGGGGATTGGGTGTCAGTTCATTTTTAATGTGAAGTGGATTCATGTAGACCTAGACAGACAGTGATTGTTGGTCCCATTAGACTAGATGACACAACTGAATACAAATAATGTATGGACAGATGTACTGTGTTTTATGTTGTTCCTTTATTAATTGAATTAGGGAGTGTACGCATTAGTCAGCAGCCAATAAATGTAAATGTGTCAGATTTAGCCAAAGGGCTTATTTTCACTTGTAATCTGTGGGCAGGTCAAAATGTAAGGTAAACTAAGTATACATAAAGTATCACATTATCTATAAAAATATAACTCAGTCCAGGTAAGATGTTATAAAGCTATGTCAGAAAACTGTACAAAGTAGAGTATCATCACATGAGAGGGAACAGGGCAGGCACACAACACAGCCATCAGCAGACACTGCTGATACAAACACCAAAACATAGACAGAATACAGGTGTTTTTTTATGGCAGGTGCTTTATATATCCAGCATATCCAAAACCTGTGTAGTCTAGATGCATAGGTTATATACATATATATTCTATTTTAATACAATAGTGAAATACTTTTTAGTATCATATTTTTGTTATTATTCCCTCCATGGATTTTGCCCTCTGCCAGTCAGTAAAATTCTAATAGGAAGCAATTTCTTTTTTCTGCCACTGTTGGCAGGTGAGACAGTGGCAGCAACTAAAAATTAAAAATGAATTCTGCATGTGGGCTTGTCAGTATTATTTTTGGATAGACCTGAAAAAAGTTGTGTGTAGTTTGTGTAATCAAGTCTGCCTCCTCCTTTTAGCTGTTTCATAAATTTATAGTGCAAGCATGTTAAATTCAAAGAAGGGACGCCCAGCAGGGTGAGCACTGCTGACTGAAGACACATAAAAATAATGTGTAGTAAAAATACAAGAGAACTAAGTGCACATCTATGTGGTAGTACACATGAAATTAATAGATGTATAATTTGAAGGGTTTTAAACTGGCCTCACATCAGTTTTGGAGGCCAGAAAGTGCCCTTAGCAATTATCTGCCCTGCTAATTTTGGCCAAAGTGTGTATTTACACCATGAGAATGGGTCTCCTGCTGTGGCTGTTGCTGAACTATGGCTGAGTAACCCTGGCAGAGGCAACATGCACCCCAGACTTTACTGTGAATCAAGCTATTGGCTGTCCTCAGTTAATACTGTGAAGGAGTGTATCACAAATTATAATGGGCCTCAAGTGCTATTGCAGTGGGTAAATGTGAGGATCTGTTCTCCAGGCTTTAGGGCCGAATAACTAAAAAGGCCATGTTTATTTTCCTCTCCTCGCCTCCTCTCTCCTCTCTCCTCTCCTCTCTCCTCAGTGTACTTGTAGTCTTCTCCCATCTCTTGTGCATTGTCTATTGATTTTCTCTAGCCTCCTCTATCAGTCAGGCTTTAATAAGACAACACATGTCTCCTTTAAAAGAAACGTATTAGAATGTTAATGGGATTACTCCACAGACCTGTTTACCTATCTGCAGTGTTGTGTGAGCATTTGTGTGCGCTCATGCGCACGATTGTGTAATATGTGTGTGCCACCACATTTTCATTAAAACAGGGGAGGACAATGGTTGTCTTGATGGTTTTAGGGAGTAAAGGGGGTGGAAAACAAGGAGAATGTGGCAATAGGGGGATGAAGGAAAAAGGATAGAGAGAGTAGTAAAAAGTGAAGAAGAAGCCTCCTTGTGCAGAGTGGATTCATCTTCTGTCTTATTGCTCCTGCAGGGACCAATTTATCTTCATTTAGGTTTTTGGCACCAACTTCAACGGAGACCAGTTGCCCCCAAGAAAGCACATGAACTCAACATGTCTCCTTATAGATAGAATGGCCTGTGGCTTGACCAGTATCGCTTTTAAAGGTTGATCATATTGTATGAGCTATACAGTTCTGACAGTCTTAATAACGTCATTACATTCAACCACAAAGCAAGAAATATGAATGTTGCCCAGAAATTGTATTTAATAAAAAATCCCTTGTGTTATTTTGAATTTATAGGACACACAAAAATATCTGGGGCCGTATTCATACAGATTCTAAGAATCCTCTCAGAGAGGATTATGATGTTTGCAGTTGATTGTGCAGATTAGACTCTGCTGGTAATCTGTAACATTTAATTAATTCACTGTCATTCAGAGTTTCGACCCCATCTCTTCTCTCTCTTCATCTTTCCAGCATTTTCTCCTCTGCTTAAGAAACTCCTAAGCCTCTTAAAAGTCCTCCTCCCTACTCCTAACAGTTTTCCGCTCTAGGAGCTCTTTTAAGGGTTGAGATGCTTCCTGAACAGCTTTTATCTTTACTAGGATCTTAAATTTTAAGGGTAATAGTTGGGAAACAACAATACTATGAATTTCGTCATTAGAAGCTACACTTTTCTCCCCTTTTCCCTGTATATATTAGGATAAATGGAATAAATAGATGGATGGATACCAGTGGCTGCCCAAAATGTGAAAAATTAAAAGCTTTTAAAACTATGTTGGTGTAAATGGAGGGAAAAAATAAAATGTATTTGTTTGACAGTGATCTAAAACATGAAGCACTACTGTAATGTGTTTTCTCTGTTTTAAATATCTTTTGTATTTTTGTAAATCCCTTCTAATGAAATGAAAAATGAAAAGACTTTTGCTGCATAGCTTACACTAGTAATGTGATAGTCACATCCATTTAAGATTTAGCAGTTTCTTTTTTCCTCATATACACAGAAATAGTGAAAAGTGCAACAAACAAGTTGCATGAAACATTTTCTAATGACTTGCTTTCAACCCTTGATTAAAGCCACTATTTATTACTTTGTGCTTATTGCCTTAAATTCCACTGTGATACTACGTCTTAACATTCCATGTTGCGTAATGTAGGGGTATTTACCTCCTTTAGGATTTTGAGGCTTCTGCTTTTTATTGAGCTTTAGCTCAGACCACAACACTCTCTATAAATTAACATTGATTTTAGATATGTTCTTCCTGTTGCACCATGGCATTGGTGGCCAAATAAGTAACGATAACCTTCACAGTATGAGTGGGTGGAGGGCAACAAATAAATAGGCAAAGAAAAAGAGCTGCATTATTCAGCCCATGTCCCTCATTATACATAATTGCTGATTAAAACATCGTTGGTTGTTCTTATTTTCTATGATTATGTTGATGTTTCAGATGTGCACAGAAGAGCATACAAAAGAAACATCTATTATCTCTGTCCTATTCTCTGTTTAACCTGTTGATTTAACTAATTAAATTTAATGAAGTTGCCATCCTGTTTGAGTTAAACATAAAATTGCTACTGTACTATGAATTCTTTTTCTCCCCCCTTATCCTCTTCTCTTTCTTTCTATGATATTTAACTTCTAAAAATAACATGCTGCATGATGCTGGTTTCATTGTATGAAACTCAGGAGTTAGATGCTTGCTAACTGTTTTGTGGCTAGAAAAGGAGATGCTGAGTAACGAGAGGAGGCTAGAGAAAAGGAGGGCGACGGATGTCAGAAATCAGAGGGACCCCTGCTGCCATGTCTGGATGCAGCAGTGGCTGTGCGAAGAGAAGAGAGAGGGGGAATGAGTGGGCAGAGTTGTCTTTCTGGCTATGTTGTGCTGTGCAGTCTGGTCTAGGTGTCCTACTGACAGCCAAAGATTGATGGATTGAGCTGTGTATCGCACATAACATCAGTGCTGTCCTGCTTTCTCTTTCATTCTGTGTTTCACTCCCTCATCACTCCTCCCTTCTCACTCTCTCTTCTGCTCTCCCTCCTTCTCCCTCCCTCTTGCCGCTGCTCCAGGTCCCTTGCCGGTCTCTCTCTTCTGTATTAGTTTCCAGAAGGCGTCTTTAATGCTGCCAGAAAGCACGCTGTGAGGCAACAAGAAAGCGAGGCGAGCGGATTGCTATCTTTGTGACAGCTTTTCTGCCTGGCAGGCTGTGTGTGAACCGCGGAACTGGACTGGACTGTGGTGTTTCGTGGAGGAGGTGGAAGAGGGGGTGGAGGAGCAGGGGGGAGAACCGAGGGGCAAGCTGGACAGATGGAGGACGGCACCCAACACCTGGGACACTGCATGGTTGACATGAAGGAGCTGAGTGCCAACACTGAAGGACTGACTGCTGCTGGTGAGCTGACTGCACTGTGCTGTCTCTCTTTTAATCTGTCTTGTCTACCTCTGTCCTTCCTCATACAGTTTAATTCTGAAACACCTAACGTATTCTGTCTCCTATATAGTATACTATTTCTTTAAATTCTTGTCCCAGCAAAGACTTATTTTTTGTACATTTTATTTGCAGTGGTTCTCCCCTTCTCTAACACATACAGAAGAGGAATGAGAGAGTATGTGTGTCTGTTAGAGAGAGGGTGTAGTTTCCAGTGCGAAGGAGTGAGGGAAACAATTTTAAATGGCCATGATCAATTATCAAGTGATTAAATTCATTGCAGTTCTATTGTTACTTCTGGGTAATGTGCCTCATACTGTTACAAGTATTACAAAAGAACATTCATTACACATGAAGTGTTTCCAGGTGATGGCTGAAAATTACTTTAATTTTTAAAAAAGTAAAATGAGCACAATATGTCTACCAGTAAGTTCATGCATTATTTTATTTTATTTTTTTTTTTTTTTTGACAAATGAAGTAACAATATGCTGATAACTTAATAGCCAGATAATGTATTTTCAAACTTACTGGCTGTATTTCACCAAGTTTCCAGTTATAGATTCTTCAGTTATAGATCAAAAATGTCAGCATTGTCTAGACTGAGGTACACAGACTTTAATGTGTGCTGGTGTGTGCATGCATGTGTGTTCCTGTCTGCATGTCTGCGTGCTTTACCTCTTTACTGCAGTCATATTCCACATAGCCTGGATGTGTTATCACTAATGAGCACTGGCTGAGGCAAACTTGCAGGTCTCAGTGACCATCGCAACAGGAGGATGCTAAAGAGATTAGCTCATTCAGTGATGCCACAAAGCCTTTGCTTACCAAAAAGGACACACACTGCATGCAGTGCTGCTAAGCATTTGCATTGGCATGCAAGCTCAACACCGTCGTCTTCCCTGTGGGGATAAGGAAATGGAGCTGTACAAAAAGGGATGAAAGCATAATTCATGATGCTGTGTCTCCTTTGTTTCGAACCACAAGTAAATGTGAATGAGGCTACATCCGCAATTACAAACATGCAAACACACAGACACACATGAGGAAATATTGAAAAATGCACACGCCACTACATAATACATAAATACATGATGGCACGCACACGGACCATAACAGTTACAACCTGCTTGCCAAACCCTTGATATGCACTACCATAAAATCACACAGTCACAGTTCAGAGATGACCATTGACAGGTGTGGGAGTATAATGGTAATGACAAACACCTCAACTCTCTGTACCCCGGTTTTGTTTCCCCTACGTATCCTGGGAGACAAAAGGTAAGAGCAAAGCACATAATTACCGTGTGTGGCACAAACGACAGGTTGACAACCCCATATTATCAGTCACAAGGTGAAACAGTTCATCTCGTTGTTCTTGATGGGAGAGAGGGTGGAACCAGATTGGGTGCTGCTCGATACTTATTAAGGTGGAACTGAATTGACATTTTACAAACTCTCCAACATAAGGAGATAAAATAGGTTATTTTAACTTGTAACTGTTCATACCTGAATTTGCATATGGGCATTTAAGTTTCAAAAGAAAGCTCTAACAAAGTTAATTACTGCATAGTGCTTGATCTCACAAAGCTATTGTGAAACAAAGTCTATGCTTAACCCTCCACACTCCATCTCTCATTGAGGCAGCACTCAAAACCTCCTCAGCGAACCCCACTGATTGACAATACTTTATTAAACCCCGGCAACAAAACCATCTGTCCCCACTCAATCTCCTAAGGCAGTAATGTGACAATAACTCACTCTTCCATTCTGCACCACTTGTCCTAATGGGATGTCTGTTTGTGCAAACATCAATCGAGTTAGGGGTATGTTAGCCTGGCTGATGACTGAATCATCATAAAGGATGTGCAGGTGTTGTTTAGGCTATTTAAGCTACAGGAAAGACAGCAAGATTAGACAAAAGGATTTAGTAGAAAGAAAAATTAGAATTAGTGTGTGTGTGTGTGTGTCTGTGTGTGTAGTGAGTTCAGGGGGGTTGAGGTAAAATGGTTTATTGGGCGACACAGTTCCCCAAAATATAAAATCTCATGGCACCACATAAGAGCATTATTAATATCACCTAAAAATATTCAAAATATAAACAGGATTTGTTCTTAGGCATGGGCTCTTACATGTAATATCTATTCATGAAGCGGATAAGCAGAAGTGATTAGGAATGTGTACTATAAGTACTATGAAAGGGTTTATCAAAGCCCCTTTTGGAAATTGCTTGATTTTCTTAGTTGAGCTGGTAGCGTGTGATGAGGACCAGAGCAGCGACAGGCCGTTTTTTGTGCTTTTTTTTTTACAATAATTTTTTGTGGATTCAGGAAAAAGCAGCAACCCCATGTGAAATCTGTGTGCACACACTAACATTTCATACTATGAGCCAGCCAGTGGGTATCACACTGTACATTGCGCGACAAAGCAGGGCAGTGAGAAAGAAAGAGGGTAAAATGTTCATCTCCAAGATGAACAATTTAAGTGCATGTACATTAATTAACTTTGTCATTCTAGAGAAATCACCTGGTCTGCTCACGTCCTAATATATTACCCTTTCCTCTCGCTTCAGCATGCCTTTTTCCCTGTTGATACCACCTGCAGACGGGGTTGATAGATTGGAGTTGCAGTGGAGCTGTGCTGTTATTTCTGGAGGCAGATGAAACTGCAGTATAGCGGGCGGGCACACCTCATTTGCCTTGGGTCCCTCTGGGAGTTACATCTGCATGTGCCTGCCGCCTTGCTGAGCTTATTACCATATTCATAATGCCAGTGGATATCGATTATAAATACCACACCTGTGCCATTTTTCTCCACATACTTTGCCAAACATTTGTGCTTGATCATCGGTGAGCTTCATATGCTGAAGGGAGATGTGATTGAGATGGACAGTACAGGTGGCTGACCTCTTCCCATGTAATGGGTAATTATTGTAATTAGCCTTATTTGTTTCGGTCAGCCTGATTCTCACCAAGGGGTTAATGACATGCGGTGTGTTCAGCGCTCAAAGACAAGCACAGAGTCACAGTGTACATAACAGGTGTTCTGTCCTCAGGTTGCGTATGCATAATTTGTCCATGATTTTAATAACTGGGGATACTGAGTCACAATGAGCAACAGTTTCCAGACTTATACGAGAACACTGTTAAATGTTATTTAGTCAGTATGTGTTCTCAAAGATGCAACACAACCTGTGTTTTCAGTTTCACAAAGAAATCTGTCATGATCCTTCTATAAATACTTGACACTCTACCCACAAGCTGTGCTCTGAAATACAGACTGTATCTATTTGATATGTGTGTATTTTTCTTGATCTGTGTCCCCAACCTAGGCTTAGCTTTACTTCTTATCTTTATTGTGTTATTTTTGTAGAGGCATGCATTTCTTGTTGCTTTGTACCATTCTCGATAACTAGTGTCTAGCACAGATGGAGTCCTAAAAAGTAACCAGTCTGTTTAAGTGACAGTCCCTTATGATAATGTGGCACCAGAGACGGGAGCCAACAGCTGGCATTGTCTTTGCCCACCTAGCTAAAGGGCTCTCTGTTGCCATCACATAACATGTCATCCAGGCTTATTAATGTTTCATTGGCGCAGAACCCTTAATGGTGACAACATAAGAAGACATCACCCCTGAGGAACAGGATGATGCTTGTATTGTGAAAACTCAGATAGCAGCACAAAGGTTATTTACATATGTTATTGGCCGATTTTGTGTGTGTGTGTGTGGGTTTACTTGATTAAACCTTTACTGTACTTGTATGTCTAACACATATTGCCCTAAGTTTGCATAAGCCTGTTTATTCAAATGTACCCTATCTTAACAAGTTTAGCCGCTGGGTGAGCCCAGTGCAGTGAAACTTGACGAAACACTAGCAAATTGAGATTTTATTCACAAAATTTGTCAGTGTGTTGGCTGAATTTTGAAATGCACTGCAAGTTCCTTTTTATCAAGTTGTTGTGGATTGTAATTAATTCTAATTCTAATGATTTCCGTAATTTACTGTATTTGCTCTGCCGTTGTTCTGTGTAAATTCAAATGAATGTTTCAATGAATACATTTAAAAGTATAAGAGGAAAAATACCACACACACAAAAGATTGAGAAAAAACCACCGAGACGCACATACAACTTTGATGTAATAAATGCCTTTCACTGCATAAGGACAAGGGATGTTTTCTGTATTTTCTTGGCTTACCTGAAAGAAATCTATGGGTATAAAACCTTTTTTTTTTTTTCTTTCCTAGAGTGCAAATATCTTCCTTTCTTTTCCAGTCGAACATCACAGGAAAGAACTATTTAAATGTTAATTAGTTAGTCAATTTGACTGATTTTTTTTTTTCCCACCCACAGGTTTCCCCAATATCTCATTTAATGTTTTCTCTTTGCTGGTGTTAGCCTGTTCTAGGCAGGATATGTGGGCTTTTAATCTGTTTCCAACATATAATTTTGTCTTGCACTGCATAATTTTGTTATATGACAATTGATTAGTAAGATCTAAGTGTACTTGTTCTCTTATTCTGCCCTTGTGGACATGTTTTCTGATGAAAGGCTTTGCAATTGAAATGGCCTGACTTGACATTAAAGCTGCAAAGAAAGTGTAGTAACTGCAGTAATTATAAGACACAAATAAATCTTTTTTTTTTTTTTTTTTTTTTTTTTTTGTCTTTGTGAAGGATCCTCATTATGTAAAATGACTAATACCTAAAGTCATGTGGTGCCCATACATCAGTAAACATCGAGTGTCCATGGCCCATTAGTGGGGTTGATGAGGCTTAGAGAGGCCAATTGTGTCCAAGCACCCCAGGAAGAAGAAAGCACCATTTAATGGTTTAGGGCCTCTCTGTGTGTTGCACCATCATGCAGGTGCTTCATCTGTTTGGTGTTTGAATTGTTGTGTGTTGGACTTGGAAAGTGATGAATGAGAGCTGGCGTTGGTGACAGATGATACAAGCAGTCGGTCCTCCACTCGTCATTACAGCATAAGCCCTGAAGGACAACATATATCCAGAAACTCTTGTTCTGACAGTCACAAAGATTGCAGTGTGTTTGCATAATCTAAAGTGAACAGTTACACTAATCACTGTGGCATTTTTGGTGCCTGTCATGCTCCTAACATGTTAAACTTCTTCAGAGATAATATTTTAACATACGAGAAACATGACAGGCCTTTTCATTAAAATAGTTTGTCTCCACACTGTTTCTACTTTGGTGAAAACAGGTTGGTTTTTAACCCCTTAGTCGACTTTTTAATGTGGCTAAGGGCTGTGTGTTTATCCTGTTTCATTGTATACTACATGAATACAATTTGCTAATGTAAACCTAGGCTCTAGATTTTCTGACTTCTTGTGGTCTTAATCATCATCATTAACCACTGTGAAAACATGGACAGACTAATGGTTAGTTGTAACATTACATTTTGTTGGTGAAGTTAGACTGTAGATGTTTAGGTTCTGGATTATGTTTTCACATGTTTAATTTTCTTTGTTTCCATAATTATTCTAATGTTTTCCTTCCCTCTCCCACTGTTTTTCTTTTTCTGTCTTCTCTCTCTCAGGTGTTATTCTAACACCCAAGCTGCCTCAGGTGGAGTTCAGCCTTGGTAAGTCTTGCATTTTACTGCAAGGGGCAATTCGCTTTATAGGGAAGTACTGAAAGTGAAGCAATCATGCACTTTGTTGACATCTTTGCAAGCATATTAGATAAAAACAAATGGCCTCACTTGCATGGTTGCACACATCTCTGTTCCTTGGCCCAAAAACAAGAAGCTAAGTTTATAGCTTATCAGCTCTCTTGGCTAAAATAAATCCAGATGGAACACCCATTAAGCATACACCAACAAACAATCACATGTTGACAGTTACGCTAATGCAAAAGTCAGTCAGTATTGGTGGCATATGTGCAGAGAGCCTTAATCTGTTCTCAGTTCTGACACATACACACACCCGAAGTATGATTAGAAGGGACGAGAAATCAGGCAGAGAAAACATTGCAGAGAATGGTGAGAGGCTCCTTTTGAACTTTTGTCCAGATGGCCTCATTCATTTTTTATGCAGCTAAGATGATGGAATTCTATTTCTAGACCATTCATTGTGGCTTGGGTCGAGTTTCCTGAAGTATAAATCCAAATTGAAATATTATTCTTGTGGTCTTTGACAGCCAAGATTTGATGGAGTTTTGACTCCTTGTTTATATCTTTTGAGGTGGTTGCAACAAAGGTTTCCCACTGTTGTGTTCACAATAAACTGGATATTGACTGTTTTCAAATATTCTAATGATGAGGCTACAATCTTGCTTCAGAATTAATAATACAGTATGTGAAAAGGTGACCATTCTGTGAAGGTAGCTTCCTACGTGTCACTTGATGACCTTCTGGCCTGTACAGTGTCTTGTGTAAGTCACTGAGCCAATATATTCCATTGTGTTATAACCACAACGACATGTTGATACCTCATGATTCTTAACACTCCTGATGGTCTCTTTGCCATTAAATAAAGGTCAAACTAGTTGGATGTAAATTCTCAACCATGATAATACAGCTGACAGCTGGCACGGAGTGAAAAAAAAAAAGATTTGATTTCAAAATACTGCCAGGTCTTGGGGGGGGGGATTTCTTCCAAGATAAATGAAATAGTTTTATCATTAATAAGAATATGACTTGTAAGCATCATCCTAGAGTCACTCACCTCAGATATCTAGCCTAATACAGTATCTCTTAATATTGACAACAGATGTGAAGCAAGGCAAGACAACTCCCACTTAAATCATGTGACAAGCTCCTTTAGATAAGGTGGGATATAAGTGAAAATCATGGGACTGTAAAGAGAAACGAAAGGGCTAATCCCAAATTGCTCTGCCATAACAAGCAGACAGGGAAGAACCCCACTCCAAACCATTCAACAGAAAAATAAATATTTTGAAAGAAGAGGCAGCAGATGTCTGTTACTTAGGAAAGATAGTCCAGAAAGTAGCAAAAACCAAAGGCAACTTGACCAGACTTGTTACTGACCCTTGGTATAGACTAGTGTTAGATAACCAGAGAGGTCTGGGTGGCTTGTAGCTTTTAAGGATAACACTTTGCAAAGCAATGCCATATGCTACTTTATAGATAAGCAAGAGAACCTTAAAGTAAGTTCCTGTGTGTGCTGGAAGCCAGTACAGTGGTTTGAGGAGAGGCATAATGTGCTTCCTCTTTTAGTCAATATTAAAGCTCTGGCTGCAGATTTCTGAATGAGCTGCAGCTGCCCCTCATTCCACAGAGGTGAAAAATGTATACTGATTATAATGAGTAGTTGTTGATTTCTAATTGTGTGCACATGTCCCCATGTCTGTGTGCGTGTGTGGTTTGTGTATGGGAGGGGTGCACAATCTTTGCAATTAACTTTGCAGCTAATTAACATTTCATTATATCACTGTTGGGAATAAGGCAGCCCTTAGCTGGTAGTGATTAAAGGGGCACTCCACCATCTTTACTCATGAAGTTTAGTTTACTCATCATGAGAAGTACCACTCAGCCTATGAAAATGGTTGTTTTGTTTGGGGCTAGAGCAAGCTTTCTAACACTTAAAAAATGGCTCAGGTATGTCATGAGTGCTTGTCCTTGCCAATTGAATGTATATTTACTACAAATATTTAAATCTTGTTTTGATTGGGGAAAAAAAAATCTAGTATTCTTTTTTCCATTTCAAAGTAAAAAGAGCAAAAGTGTGCATCACCCTTAACAAATAATTAAAAATCAACTTCTGATGAATATACATTTGAAAGAGCTGAATGTGCCTTTTAGAGCCTGATCTCAGTGAAAGTACAAGGAGAGAAACAAAAAAAAAGAGACACTATAGGAACTGAAAATAAAGGAACTCACAGTGAAAGTGGGAGGAGGGTGCTAATTTAATAGCACTTGTAAAAGGCTTATAAAACTTAAGAAAGTCAATCAGTGATACTGGTCCACAATGTGCCGAGTGTTGGGCAGGACTGCCGATGTGGTCTAAAAACAATAAGTTGTATCAAGCTGTGGTTAAATGCACTGCCTGCCATTGATCATCTGTCAGTTCTTCAAGATTGTTCTTCCATAGTCTCCTAGCATCTTGCAGTGAATGAGGAATGATATTGCATATCATGTCATAGAGCGTGGAAATCAGACCCATAAAATACATAAACAATGAGAGAATATGATCGATTGTATTGTTTGTTAGAAAGTCCGGAAAAGAAGCAATACTTTTCTGTCTAGCTGGAGAAATCTAAAAGAAACCTAGTGGACTTATTTTTTTAAACCAAAAATAATGAGGATATTCATGTTTGTCGGCGTTCGGCTTTGTTTTGACACCATTTTTATAAAATCCAATGTGAAGAATCTTCTTTACCCAAAATGTAAGAAGTAAACAAGCTCAACAGTGAAATTTAAGTGATGCGCATGTTGTTGTCACTTAAAATACCAACCAATTTAAATCTGTGACTTCTGTGCCTCTGTGAAGACTGTCAGCAGGAGAATTTTTCAATTTCTGTCTTATATCAACACTGCATGAGAAGCTACATTGATCAAATAATTTGGTATTTTTCTTGATGTAACCCCTAACTAGGTCTCCCATTCAAAAACTCATAGTCCCTCCCTGGCTTCCCATGCAATTTGAAAAATGAATTAGATCTTTTATGCTAATAAACTTGGGGATGCTGTGAAAGGACCTCAGCCATGTTGCGTTTTGTCTATGCAAGCTACTTGTGTGCTGCCCCTAAACCTGAAAATGCAGTAAATAGACATGTCCATCCAGTTTTTATTTTTTTCCGGCTGTCAGTGTAAATGATAAGCCATGCAGGTAACTTCTGTGTTATGATTAGAGTACAAACAAGCAGATTTTTCTTCTCTTGCTGTTTTTTTTTTTTTTTTTTTTTAGAAAAGATTATTTTTACACACATAATTTGTAACAACATTCAGCATTGTTTGAGCAGCAGTTTTACAAGATGTAGTGTTTTAAAAAAAAAAGTTACAATTACTCAAAAAAAAAAAAAAAGTGTATTCCGAATTGTATGCTTGCAAACATATCTGTAAGTAGATATGATTCATGTGCTTGTTGGTAGCTGATAGTTTTACAGGGATTCATAAGCAGCACCGTGCAGCAGGTGAAGGGCATCTTTATCTCAACATGACAGCACTTATTTTCCCGCTGTTTTCCCCAAACCCACTGGCAAACAGGTGTGCGAAATGGTGGCACATGCAAATAATGTTGTCAAATTAATTGAAGCGTAGAAACAATTATCATGATGAATAAGCATCTTCTGGAGATGAGCATATATTTGTCTCCTGTGGCAACTCCCAGGGCTCCCCTCTCAATTATATGGAATTTAGATTCATTGTGGGGTCACAGAGGCCCACTGCATTAAAACTCATTTCCAGCAAATTCATCTTGAAAGAGCTCAGCACATTCCAATCGCCCCAAATAAATACAGCAGAGTAATTGACGCCTCCAAGGATGGGCAAACATTATTACTTCAGTTGCACCGTTGTTATGGTAATTTAGGAATCAGTCTCTGCATACTTTGGTAGTTTAGTCACTTGACTAAAATAGCAAGTCACATCAGTTTTATTCACTGTAAGCCTGGGCAGTTAATTTACTAATAAAGGAACAAAAAATGTTCTTCTAGGCATTGTAGATTTGTTCAGTTTGGTTTTTTTTTTTTTGTCCAGTCCAGTATTTGAATCCCTCTCACTTTATCGCTTAGTTTTTTTTTTGTGTTCTTTTTTTTTTTACTTCCTATCATGTCACCCCCTCATTATCTCCCTCTCACTCAGGCTTCCTTCCTCAAACTCTAAATGCCTCTCGAAGGGACTCCCTTGTCCTTTTCCTTTTTCACCCTCTTTATTTCCCTTTCCTGCCACCCCGATCCAGCATCATAACAGCTCTGACCTTAGAAGGGCAGTCTGAGTGTCATATTCCTGTGAGAGAGCCAGTGTGGTGATGCATGGTTGGGCGACCAAATCCCATTTCAATCACCAGACTGGTTGTGGGTAACTGTGCAGCAGAGTAGGGAAGATTCCTCTGGCCAGTCAAATAAGTCCCCTGAGGTGGACGATCAGGACAGTCAGCAAATGATTTGTAGTAGATCTTGTTTGTATATGAGTGCTATGCATCAGGACATAAATGTAGTGTTAGAATTATGTCAGAGACAAGAGAACAAGTGTGATTTACTCAAATGAAAAGCAAGAAATTGAAGAGGTTATATGATGAAACATACTGAAAGTCAAAATATTAGATTCTGTGGCAACAATTGTGGCTTTTAGCAGGTAGCAGTAAGTGTCAGTGCATACTTGTATCTGCAGTCTGTGTTAAGTATGTCTATGCATGGGTGTAAACACCCTTTAACAGGCGCATATATGCTGTTTTAATGACTATTGATGTCTTTCTGTGTCTGTCTTCCTCCTCCACAAGTGAAAGTGAGACTTCCTTTAATGCGAGTCCAAAAGACCTGGGACTAGGATCTTGAGGAGAAAAAGGGAATGTGGAATCAGAATATCTCCTGCAAGATAATACATGCATGAGCTCTGCAGCACTGCAAGATAATCTAAACCTTATTTCAACAACTGCAAAAAGAATCAGAGCTTCTAGATATTATTGTGATCACAAGGACATGGTTTTGCAATTTTAGCAGTTCCACAGTCTCATTTCCCACATTACTGCTGTCAAAAGTCAAACTCTAGAGAGCTTTTTAATATTACTGGAATAGTATTTTATGTGTTGTAGGTAACTGTAGTCTTGATTGAGACAATGCTGTCATAGAAATTAAAATCCTTGCTGCTTACTTTCTAGCTAGGTCCCAACCCCCTTGAGTAAAATTTTATTAAAAATTGGAAGTATTTGGGGGTTTATATTCAGCGTCAGTACCCACTGATGTGACTATGGAAGTCATACATTTTAGCTGTCCTGAAGTGTTGATTAATGCAAGGTGCAAAACAAAGAAAATTAAAGACTCTGCCCAGTTTTATGCATAATTTGCAAAGGGCATTTGTTATCTCAAAGCTCCCACGCTGTGGCAGTGCCTCAAACTCCAGACTCTTTTACCTGTTCTGAAGAATGTAGAGACAGAGTTGTTAATGTTGTTAAAACACTGTTAAAACAGTTTAAGCTCACAAAATGACATGTTGGGATTTGAATACCCTTTAGGGAGTCTCATACCCTGGAGAATTTGAGTAATTAGCAAATGTGATTTAGTTTAATGTAATTAAAGGCCTGTGATTCAGTGATATCACATGAATTTAATAAAATAGATGACAGTATGTATCACTACCCATCATGTAGTCTTTCTCAAACTCCATATCTTGGCCCATTTGGCTATTTTGATAATGAACTCAGCTGAGCACAAAGGTCGGTTTTGATACCAAATTCCTGGTTTATGTTACTATCTGCAATTCAATAAGGAAACGCTATTTGTGGAAACTGCAATGACCAATAATCCCTTCAGTCTACATATGGGTGTATCAATATTGTTTTAAGACAATGTGAACATTTCTGGAAAACACATACAGATTAATGAAGTCACTCATACTAGTCAAGTTAGCTCGTCACCACGCATACACATTCACTCACATTTTAACATGCGGCCTTAGGCTCCTGTTCTTGCAGGTTATATGAGGAAGTTCTTGCTGGTAAGTCATGTCCGATGATGAATTTGGTTCTGGTAAAAGAACCAGATTACTACCTGTAAATAAAAATACAAGCAAAATATGACTAGAGCTTTACAATGTTTTTTTTTAATATAGTGCAAGTTTACCAAGTGGTTTAATGTCAAAATTAGATTTATACAAAAAATAGTTAGAATTTTCCTGTAGTCGACCTTAAACCTAAAATTTCCCTGCTGTTTATAACGTGTGTTCAGTTCCACATAAAAAACAAATAATGTTGAAAAGGAATAGTAAAGTCACAGAGTACAAAAAGCTGTGAATTTTGTATGCCGAATGGGTTCTCTTTCATTCCCCTGCTTCATGCAGACAAGTGTGTGACAAATGCTCATTAAATCCCAGCTTTGTTTGTTTTGCTTCTGCTAAATAAAAAGCCAAGGACATTTACCTTGGCAGTACAATCAGCATCCCAGTGTTAGTTTTAAAAGAAGTGAATACTGCTGTGACTCTATCTGACATTCTGTATGTGTCAAACCTACAGTAATGGGTCTTTTTGTGTTGGATGTTGAAATAGAAATATTTTATTGTATAGGTCTTCTCATCTCTTGATATAACACATCCGAAAGTTAGATGAACTACTTCAGAAAGGTCTACATACAGTATGTCAGAGCAGTTAATGCCCTGCTACTGAACTCTTAATTTCTTTCACCAAACTTTATTCTCACTCTTCACTCCCAAAAGCCTCCCACAAGAACCCCTTTCATCTCCACTTTGCTGTTCATTTGCTTAAACATTAAAATTAAGCCCCCGAAGATGGAACTGAACACAAAGAAACATTCTTCCGCCCTTGCTGTTTTTTTAATGGGATTTCACACACTGAGTGATGTTATCCAGACTTTTTTGCAGACTAATGCGTGAAACTGACAAGGCATTGCAACCAGATCGATTGCTGTTTACATGCCAGAATTGTGCTGGATGGATAAAATGCAACACTTGGATAGGATCCAAGGAAGCTGCCGAACACAAATTTGTCATTATTGTTCTCGAGTGTATACAACTGTTCATTAATACATAAAATCAGAGCCATATGGTGTAATTTACTGAGTATCAGACTGACTGTCAAGAAAACTTTAACTTTTAGTGTTTTGCAGAGCTGTAACCACAGAAATGTGCATTTTCCTGTGCCCCGTTTTGTTGATGTGCCATTGATGTGCCATTGATTTTACTTAGTCATATGTGCAAATTAACTACTTCATATCAGGCTTATACAGAGAGATAACAGGGACATTCTAGATAGATGCATCACTACAGTTGTGATGGCTTCAGCAAGTTTTATCTTGTTAGGTGGGGTTTCTGTTCATAACCAGGAAGCGTCAGGTTTCCTATAAAGGAATTGTGGGATGCATAATGTTCTTGTCCTTGGAAGCCAGTGAGGCTGAGTGACAAGCTGCTTTTGCTGTTGGAAATTAAAGCACTAATAAAACTAATATCTCACTACCAGTGGGAATTCTACTTGCCTGGCTGTCAATTTAATCAGCTTCTGAGGCAACAATTTTATATCTCAATGTGTATATATTTTATTTCTTCAAACTTTTATTGTGTTGTGATGTTGAGGCCTCAGAGAGTGAGGAGATTTAACTCCTATGTTCCTTTGTGGTAGTGCAGCTCTTTAATACTCCAGCATGCGACTTCTGATCTGACAGGAATTATTAAGTCTTCTATCTTAGCTGCTTTATTCTGTTTTGTCTACTATGTTTAATTACCGTGTTTCTTACTTATGTACTGTTTTATTTATAGTGTTTCTTACCATTTTTCTGTCATAGATCTATTGTCTCGTTTCTCATTTGTGACCCAGCAGGTGTCTATCACAAAGGATTTACTCGCCCTCTCATCTTGACTTTCAATCTCTTCTTCTCTCCCCTGCTCTCTTCCCGTCTCCTTTTTTTCTCCCCATCATTTCTGCCTTCCATCGCCATCCCTCCTTCCCTCTTTTTGTCTCTCCAGCCTGTAATGATCTGGTGGCCTCAGGCAGAGACAGGAAGCCCAACGCTTTGGTCCAGGTGGCTGTCATAGATCCCCACAAGCAGCACCTCGTCTCTCATGCCTGCACAGAGATTGTGGAGGTAAGGCAGCACACACACACACACACACACACACACACACACACACACACACACACACACACACACACCTGCACCATCCTCCCTCTGCATCTCTCTGACCTTTGATGTTTGTTGTTTTGTGCTGTGTCTGGGTCACTGGGTCTTGGATGGTGTTCTCTCCATTTCTGTCTGCAGCGCTTCAACCTTTTTTCCCCCACCCCCATGTGACTCAACCAAACAGACAATGAGCAGTAACCTTTTATTTCCTGTGATAGTTGAGTCCAGACATTAATGAAAGTTGATAAGTGAGTCTCAGTCAGTGTCATCCCTCAAATGTGTAAAGTGTCTGTGAGTTTAATTGTGTATGAGTTTTACAGTGAGTGGGTTTTGTCTTCCTTGACCTCTTTAAATGTTTCTTTTACCTCGTGTGACAGTGCTGTTAAGGCAACAGCCACACAAGTGTTTTTTGAGTGGCAACAGCTGCCCCCAGTCTCACTGTGAAACACCCGCTCACACACGTACACACACACACACACACACACACACACACACACTTTTTTCTTTATTCATATGAGAGCAAAGTTTCCTGACTCATAAAAAGGAGACACTTATTTTCCAGCTAATCCAGTAAAGCTAAATTAGCATAACCGCCTCTTTCAGCGACTCCATTTCAGCTGGTTTTCCCTTCAGTCCTGTGCAGGGAACAGCGGTCTGTGTGTGTGTGTGTGTGTGTGTGTGTGTGTGTGTGTGTGTGTGTGTGTGTGTGTGTGGGTGTGTGTGTGTGTGTGTGTGTGTGTGTGGAAACACAGGATGTGGTAGGATACTGTATGCTGGCTCAGCTAGCTCTGTAGACGCTCTGAGTGCTGCTGAAGTTCTGATTTCATGGCTGTAATGTTCAGGATGTGGAGTAGGATCTGAGGATATGGACTGCTTCAGACTTCACAAAAACAGGGTATGTGCACATTTTGTGATTTTACAAGTCTTCAAATTTTACAAGTTTTAAAAGAGAGGTTTGCAACCTTATAAGGGGTGTTTAAGAGAGTCTGGGGAGTTTTCTTTGCCATATATTTATTTTATTAGTCTGGATAGTGTTATAAAAGTGAACATCCTTATTATGATCCCAATATATTCAGTAAACCACACAGCAATTAGATCATGTTATTTTGACTCTGTGTGACTTTTGCATCATCTTTGCATGAAGCATGTTTCTGAGAGAGGACAGTGGTAAGTGGTAGGCTTTCCTACTCATATGCTGCTATCCAACATGCATTGCAGGACATCGTCATTAACCTGGGTGGCCAAAGGAGGTGTGTGTGCATGTGCGTGTGTGTGTGTGTGCGTGTGTGTGTGTGTGTGTGGTATGAAGGGAGCACAACTGCCACTTGGGTCTTTCTTCCAGTCACGTTCCCATGGTGCCAGTTCTCGGCAGCTGCCACTGCCTTTGCTGGGACACATAAAAGCTCATGTGTATTAGTCCTACTCACATGTTCGGTGTATTCTCAGGAATCCATGGTACATGATATAAAGCTTTATTTAGGAGTTCAATGATGGAACATGCCAGCTGCTACATAGTTTTCTGTAGTGTTACCCATGAATCACCAGTCAGATAAGAAGAACAAGTTGGCATTTAATCATGTTAAATCTGGATATTACAATTCTCCAGTAACCACTGGCTTATCTAGGTTCTATTTATTTGTCACAGTTTCACAGATTACAGAATATGCCAACAATAAATGAACCGCTTTGTTGCTGATTTCCAAATGTGAAATTGCTGTTTTTTTATACATAATAAAAATGCAAAAACAGGAAAAAAAACACAGAGAAACAGCTGGGCAGTAAAAATACAAAGATACATGCAGAGCCGAAAAATAAGCCTTGTGTTATTGCCAGTGTTACTTAACAACACATAAAAAATTGTTGTCTCATAATACTTTGGGCATGTAAGTTGCAACCCACAAAAAAAATTTGAAGTAATTTCTAATGTGCATTTATATGAAAAGTTCAGTAGGTTCATCATGTGATGACTAAATGTTTTTGTCCATTTAAATTTTAACTGGAAACCTGATGTGAAGTGAAGTTAAACTTGTATGGCAGTTTTAAATAGGGCTGATTTGTTTTTGTTATTTGGCATTTGAAAAATATTAGTGAAAGCTAAAAGGTGTGTTTTTTTATATCACTGAATGTTATGGAATTGGGAAACAGTGTCATGCTACGACACTTTACTTATCTCTAAAAAGCAAGCACATCTCTTGCTAGGGACTGCATCTTAATCTACTGTTAGTAAAACAGAAAGCACCAGTGACAACTTAAGTAGAGAATCTAAAGCCCTCTGAATCTCTTTAAAGTGTATTTGAAGCTGCTGACAAAACTACAAATCATGTCTTTGTATCTCTTATCGAGCAAAAAAGTGTTTGTTTTTTTTTTTTGTGAAAATTGTAAGCATTTTTTTTCCCCACATATTTATCAAGAGAGAAGAAATTGGGATAGAAAGAGAGACATTTTGTGCCAAACCCTAATATGTCTGTGTAGGAAAATCCCATTCCTAAAACATGGGCAGTACATCCAAGAATGGTGGTGCCCTGGGGGATTTGACGTTGCACAGACAGGGGATAAGACCTCCTTTGATGTCATGCTAGTCAAGCAAAGAACCTCTGGCCTGGAAAAAAGTCCAAAAAGTCTAGTCTGTATGCGTGTAATTATGAGCAGTCAAGGGAGGGAGACAAATCTCCAGTGTAGGTAAACT
The DNA here is from genome assembly GCF_900324485.2 of Mastacembelus armatus. NCBI lineage: Eukaryota > Metazoa > Chordata > Actinopteri > Synbranchiformes > Mastacembelidae > Mastacembelus > Mastacembelus armatus. The sequence goes on from NC_046633.1 coordinate 7,086,280, forward strand.
CAAGCCCGAATACTCCCCCTGACTCAATCACACACAAACACACTCCACACCCTCTAATAGCATAAATTGGCCATTCCAACCCAGACTGACAAAAAGACAAGAGGGGTGCAGCTGTCTCCTATAGCATATGTTGACCACTTGTATGACAGACTGGCTTACTTCACTGTGTAAATGGAGACAGGCTTACCACTTTAGCTCATCTTAGCCCATCAGTAGCACTAAGAAGATTCAGCCACAGCTGAGGCTGCCAAGCATGCTGGTAAGTCTGAAAGAGTCCTTTTCAGTGTGCCAGTGAGGGACGTGGAAGGGGTTATGTGTGTGTGTGT